>NC_058146.1:11725485-12045694 GCF_011075055.1 Mangifera indica
CACTAGAATCAATTGATACATGTAATGGACAGGAATGGAAAGACAACTAATCTATAACAACGGATGGGTTAGCCTTATTTTGAATATGGGTTGATGTATAAACCCTGGTTTGTCCTCCCTCTTAATGGGGGCAAGTACTGCTACTGTGTATTCATGACTTGTCCTTCCCTTATAGTCTATTTTGAGCATGCATTTATTATAAAACTATTAATAAACTCAACAACATTAGAATAAAACCATCAATTATTAAACTTCATAAAATTACTAAAATTCTCTTATAAAAACCAAATTGGAAACGTTCAAAAGATGTTTAATCTCAAACACAAACTAAAAATTATAGTATGTATAGTCAAAGATAACATAAAAATCATCATGAAATAAAACTGAGAAAACTAAAATAATTGGGATGCCCTCACAACTCTATGCCTATTGATCATTGCTTGTCCTACAACTATCATAATCACTTATACCTACACACATGAAAGTAGGGGAATGTATGCTAAAAACACTTAGTAAGTATAAGACTCTACTAATAACTTTTATTAAAATCCCTAAAATACCTTTAAACTTACTAACCCTATCATTCGGAGTCGACATTAAACTCTTCTTTGGATAATGGCAGGTCCTATATACTGTCTTTATGCTCATACTATACTTTAAAGACTATCTAGCATGCATACATATCGAGCGTTTTCTTAACTTCACTCGCTTTCCCTTCCACCTAATAATATATTTCATACCCCACTATGAGTAAACTTTTAGGCATATGAGGTACTATTATGTAGCCAAAATTTTTGTACTGTTACTCAGGATGACCCTTAAATCTCTAGTCTAGTCTCTTTACTCTTTTCTTACTTCTATAATATACACGTGGATATGTATATCTCAACATACAGAGGTGAGTCTTTTTATTTTGCTCACACACAACCACTTTCCTATGGTTTCTCCTTATGTGCTAGAAAAGATCGATACACGGGTGTGTATCCTTCAAATTTTTATTTTACTTTCCTTTTTAAACTCATCCCAACCACACCACTTTGTAGAGGTATTTTGGTTGTTTTTCCCCTATATATGGTCATACTAATGTTGTATATGGGAAGTCCATATGTCTTTGTTAACCTCTCACCAATGAATGATATCTAATAATCATTGTAATACCAAAAAACCCCGATAGCATTTCTGGGTGTTGCATACACAAGCATGTATCCCACACCACACGACCATGTGGCGAACCCAAATTGATCATTTGAAAATACATTTCATCCATTATTAAAGTTTAGTAGGCTTGAAAATTAAATGTTTTCATTTTTTATTAGACAAAATTTTAATTAACTATAATTAGATATATATGGTTTGGAGAAATTTAAAATCTTATATATGTTTTTTACATTGTATAATTTTGTTATTTATAACACCCTAACCTAATTTTAATGTGTTTTCCATGAAATCCAATTTGACTTTTATTAACCAATAGGATTTCATTCCTACATAATGATAATTCCACTTCACAACAGGGCACCCAAAAGTTCGATCAAACTCAAGACACTAAGCATATTACCTAGATATCATTGCAACCCTATTACACAAGAATCAATCCATAACATTATATACTGAGTATACTTGGAACTAAAATCATCTTAAGTATGCTTTTATAACAAAATATTGCATTAGGTCACCTCAACAGACTTATCCACATAGCATCATGTACATATACATAATCCATAATAAATCAATTGACTTATAAGACATGGAATCACATATACAATTTGATCAATGCTCTTTTTATGAGAAAACAATCATTGTCACTCATATCATCATAGCTAATAAACTATCCTCAAAGAAAACAATTAGAGGTTGATCTTATTTACATTAACTTTATATAAATAGTACATGAATAAGCCTTTTCTCCTAACCCTTTCCACTAGCTCATAAGGGTTGATATACTTGGGAGCTAACTTACCTTTTCTCCTGAACCTCATCATATGTTTAAATAGAGCAACTCTAATAAAAAATTTGCCACCCACACTAAACTCCAGTTCTTAACGTCTTTGATCGATATAGCTTTTTGTTGATCTTTGGTTTGTTTTACTCTCTATTTGATCAGGTTAACATCCTTAACGATTTTCTGACTTGACTTTGATCTAAAAGACTGAATCAAGACATCATTCTTACTCAACTTATCCTAATGTATAGGAGAATGACCCCTCATACCTTAAAGTACCTCATAGTGTGCCATTTAAATTGTCATCAGGTAATTGTTCTTATAGGCAAACTCCACTAAAGGAAATATCTCAACCTAACTTGCCTTATGGTCCAAGCAACACTTGGTTGGTCCTTTCAGTCTAACCATCTATCTACAAGTGATAAGTTATACTGAATGTCAAAAGGTTGAGACAAATCTTGTGTCCCTATCTAATACTATCGTTTACGACATACCATGTAACTTGGCAATCTCTTGAACATATAACTTCCCTAAATAATTTTTATAGTGGTGGTGTCCTTAATAGGTAGAAAATGTACTGTCTTGGTCAGCCTATCAACTATAACTCAAAGTGCATTATATCCATTATGAGCCATAGGGAGTTCAACAATAAAGTTTATAAAAACATGCTTCTAATTCTTCTTAGGTACTGGTAAATTCATTATTTGCATATATTTATGTCATGATTTGCTTAGCTTTTGTTATGAATTTGTCAACTTATCAGTATTATTTTCCATGGTTTATCAGAAAGCAGGTTGAAAGATTAATTTGAGCAGATTTGGAGCAAAACTGAAGATATTTTGAACAAAATCAGAGATTATGATTGGATATATCTTAAGATACTAATCAAGGCAAGAAGGTCAAATTGGAAAATCTTATCAAGTGATTACACTTTGGCCAATCAAAGAGGAGCCTAATTACAATCCAATTTAGAAAAGAAGTTGGCAAACTTGGGAAGGGAATCTATCAAATAATTGAATTCCTATTTTTTAGCCTTGATATCTTATCATTAGGATGTGTTTTACGTTAAATAGAGAAAAAAAAGGGAGGCAGCTTTTATGTTATGTATTGTTTTTTTCTCTCTACAATTTATGGGTAGAAAATGAATAGCTAGTTTTATAGTTCGGTTCAAGGGGACGACTCTATCTCCATCATCGGTTGTGAGAAGAAAAGTTGTGATTCGTAATTCTTTGTATTCAAGTATTTATTTCTTTCTTAATTCGACTTTATGCAATTAATTACTATTTCTCGCTTGTTGAATTGGTTTGAGATTGCATATATGTTTTTTAGTTCATCGCAATCCGTAATTGTTGTTAGGAATTAGAATAAGAGGCAAAGTGAATTAACTGGATACCTTCCTTTTTCATGTTAATTTACTAGGAAGAAATGAAACAAGTTGAATCGTTTAAGCTTTTGAATGGTTGCTTGGAATAAATTTACATTCTCTGTTTTTACGGCTTTTATTGAATGAATGAGAATTCTTTTTCAATATTGAAATTGTTTGATAACAAGAAATTGATTGAAAGCTTTTTCCAATTAATTTTACTATTGAATGTCTTGATTTCTTTTAGCTTTGAAGCAAATCAAATTTATTTGCTTGAATTAAAGATGATTATTTCACTTCTATGATCAATCAAATTTATAGAATGGATGTTTAACCCTTGAACTGGATTACTTTAATTGGATTGGTTTTCTTATTTATTTATTTATTTATTTATTTTTATTTTATATTAAAATTCTTAATTAAAAAAATATATTTATAAAAGCCTCACTCTCAATATTGGTTTTCTTTTGTAGGAAGTTTATAATAAAATTTCCCTTAGGATTCGACCTAGTTTTCACTATCACACTACAATAAAAATTTTGTTGATAATAAAAATTAGTATTATTTTTGCAGGTTTCGACGGACCACCAGGTACACTCAGAGGCTAAAGTAATCTTGACAGTCTCTAGTGTTTAGCCATAATCTATTGACAGGTGAGACATTTAGCCATGTACTCACTTATATTTTTGCTTATATCAGACCACCAGAAACTTCACCTCAAATCTTGGTGCATCTTTACACCCCCAAGACGAGTACTATAAAAAGAATTGTGAAAAATCCTTTGCCTCAACTTTGACACTAGTGGAACACAAACTCTACCTCTAAACTTAATGACACCATCTATCTCCTGAAAGTCTATCTCGAATCTATCATGATTTCTCTGAATCTTCTGCTTAAACTAATTATCCTAAAACTAAATTATCTTTATCTCCTCCACTAACATGGATTTGATCTTTAATTTGGTTAGAGCCTCAATTACTAACTTAACTCAGTCTAGATCTATCTAAATCTCCTTCTGAACCATTAACTGTGATAGGAACACTTTTCTACTAAGGGCATTTATGATTACATTAGCTTTAACTGGATGATACTTTATATTATAGTCATAATCCTTCATTAGCTCAAGCCCTATCTTTGATCTCATGTTAAGCTCTTTCTAGGTGAAGAAATATCTAACGCTCTTGTGATCAGTGTAAATATCACATCTTCCCCCATATAAATAATGCCTCTAAATCTTAAGGGTAAATACTACAACTGCTAGCTCTAAATCATAAGTAGGGTATCTGGTCTCGAGGCATATGCTATAACTTTACCTCACTACGTCAACACTACTTTTAAACCACCATGAGATGCATCAATGTATAGATCATACTCGACCCCTTCCTTAGGTAGGGCCAATACTAGAGTAGAAATTAATCTTCTTTTTAACTCTTAGAAGCTTTCCTCACAAGAATCTAATCACTAAAACTAAGTTTCCTTTATAGTGAGAGCTATGAAAGGTCTTACTAACTTAGTGAACCCTTCAACAAACCTTTAGTAATACCCAGCCAAACCCAAAAAACTACAAACCTTTTTAATTATCTTCAGCCTCTACTAATCTAGAACTACTCAATTTTGCTTGGGTTTATTGATATACCCTCTACCGAAACCACATGCCCAAAGAAAATCATATTATCAAGCCAAAATTCACACTTGGAGAACTTTACATATAGTTGTTTTTCCCTCAACCTCTACAAAGTAAGTCTTAAATGTTGCTTGCGCTCCTCATGACTCCTAAAATACACTATTATGTCATCGATGAAAACTACTATAAACTTATCAAGGTAGTCATGAAATATTTTGTTCATCTAATCCATAAACACTGCAAGGGTATTGGTTAGTCCAAATGGCATAACTACAAACTCAAAATAGCCAAACCTTGTTCAAAAAATTGTCATGGTTATATTCTGTTCAGCTATCCTTACTTGATGACAGCCAAACCTTAGATCCATCTTAGAAAATACCACTGATCCCCTCAACTAGTTGAATAGATCGTCTATTTTGGGTAATGGTACTTGTTTTTCACTATGACCTTGCTGATTTCTTGGTAGTTTATACATATTCTAATGGACCCGTCTTTCTTTTTGACAAATAGGATGGAAGCCTTTTAAGGAGAGTAATTAACCTAATAAATCCATTCTCAAGTAACTTTTGGACCTACTTCTTTAATTCTTGTAACTTTGTTAGGGTCATTTTGTAGGGTGCCTTAGAAATAGGTGTTGTGCCTATTACCAGTTCAATAGGAGCTAATCCTAGTAACTCAATTGGGAACACATCTAAAAACACCTAAACAATTAGTGTCTCCTCAATACTCAAGCCTAACTCTACCTTACTCATTACATGGGCTAAGAAACCTATACACCCTTTGCTTAGCATTTTTCTTTCCTTTATAACACTAATCATCATACTCTTGAAGTACTACCCTCTAGAGGGAAGAGTCATCATATTGTCTATTTTGAGAATGCATTTAATATAAAGGGAAATTGAAATTTTTGCCTTTATTTTAATCCTTGTATCATATATGCCACTTATTTCAAAACTTAAACAAATATACCACAACAGTAATCTACTTTTCCAAAATACCCCTCTTGACATGACCCATGCAAAGATTCTCTCTTTTTCTTTATAACTTTTTCTCTCTTCTTCCTCAGTTTTCAAGTGAGAAAGGAATCCCTGCAGCATGAAAAAAATAAATTTTTCATCAAAAATGACACGTGATTGAACCATAAAACCCGTGAGAAAACCATTATAAAAGACTCAACTTGGACACAAGGGAGGGAGAGACGAAAATTGTTAAATTTATTAAGAGAATAACATCTGCTGCAAAGATTTCTTAGCAAAATCATCCACATTCAAGTCTGTCTTGAGTTAAGCCCGTATATTATGTGTTTTCTTTATGAAAAATTGAAAATGAAATAAGTATGGTAGATTTATGTTCATAACTTCATGTAAAATTTAATTTTATTATGATTTCATGTTGTTAGATTGTTTAATGCTATTATTTCATGTTGTTTCTATTGTTTAAAGTTATTATAATATTGTTTAATGTTGTAGTGATGGTTATAAAATACCAAAATTCAGGCCAGGAAAAATTTTAGACGAAGAGCAGGTTGGTGTTAAAGTCGAGGGTTGGCCAAGGGTTGGCGTTTAACGCTAAGGATTGGCGTTAACGCCAACCTCCAGGGCCCCAATGAATTTATTTATTTTTTTCTGTTTTCTTCCATTGCACTCAATTCCTTTATTTTTTATGCTTGTTTATTTCAATTTGGTGCTCGTGTGTGTATTGTTTTCCTTGTCTTGGGAAAGAGTTACATAAAAAATTACAAAATTGCCACTATCATTTTCTTTCGTTTTTTATTACCCTACCTTGATTAATATTTGAACATCATTTGATGATATGATAGTTTAATGTGTTGTAAATTCGTATGTATAAAGCTTGGTTGCATTGGTATTGCTTTTGGGGTTTAATTTGAAAAAATTGTAAAGTAGTGTAATTTGGAGTTTTTATGTTTTTTAGGTTTATTTTTAGTCATGATGGAAAAAACTACATTTAAGATTAGCTATAGAGGCTAATGGGTTAAAGGTGATGATAATGTGGCAAGATATGTTGGTGGGAATGAGAGAGGGATGTGCATTGGTACAAGTGTTGATTTTGAAGAATTCATTGCAAGAATCAATTATCATCTAAGACTCGATCGAAGTCAATCAAATGTGTGCGTATTTACCCTAGGTGATGTGGGTCCGATAGAGATTGTAGACCATGATGATGTGGAATTTTTTATAGTTATAGCAAGAAGTTCATAAGAATATACAAAACTTTATGTTACCAAGAGTTAAATTGACAAAAAAGACAATCAACAAGGCAAAGATGTTTATGAATAAGAAAGAGAAAATCATCTGACAGATGAGTGGGCACATCCACAAAGTTTTCAAGAGTTTAGTTGGAATTATGGTGTTGATGATGATAATGATGATGACATGGATGAGGATTATGAAGTAAAAGGTAATGAGGAGAATGAGGATGATGATAATAACGACAAAGAATTCTCGGGGTTTGATGAGGACATGTACGGTGTTTCGAGCCAAGATGTTGGCAAAAGTCAAAATCATGCTTGTAATGAGGGGTCTGAATGTAGCATAAGAAGTCATGGCTTTATGAATATTGGAGCATATCCAAGTTATATCCATAATTCAAATCTATTTCAATGGGTTCCTGAGCCTGTTGTTGATGTTGAGAATACAGGTATTAGTAATCAGGCAACACAAAGGGGTAACCATTTACAAGTGATAGGTTTTTCTAACTTGAAGGTAGAATTGAGAGCATTATTTCGAACATATGCCTTAGAGACAAGAATTCAATAGAAGGTTGGTCACTCCGATAACATAAAGTATGAGCTTAAGTATGTACACCCATAATGTAAATGGCAGGTATAAGCAACGAGAGAACAAGATAGAGACTATTGGGTCTTACAACGTATGGACGAGACACACACCTGTCTGTGTGATCAAATATTGTCGTACCATAGACTAGCTGGTGCAGAATCGTTAGGAAACATACTTAAGTCAATTTTTGTAGTTGATCGCATTTATCGATCAAAGGAAATTTTTTCAAACATGGCAAATAGGTATAGAATTGACATATCTTAAATGCAAGCATGGCATGCCAAAACATATGTAATAAATGCATTACGAGGATCTTTGGAAGTCTTTCGGTCTATTACGTGAGTATTGTCATAATTTGGAGCTTAAAAACCTAGGAACTGTGACACGTATTGATATCGATATGGAAAATAGGTATAAGTTTTTTTTTCATGTGTATGGGGTGTTCAATAAGAGAGTTTTAACAATTTTGCCGCCTGATGATATGCATTGATGCTTCACACTTAAAGGGAAAGTATCTTGGGTCTCTTTTCATTGTTGTTGTAAAGGATGGTAATAATCAAATTTACCCACTTGCATTTGGTATTAGGCATAATGAAGGAATAGATACATGGACGCCTTTTTTGACATACCTTAGCATGTGCATTAGTGATTTGTCAAAGTTGGTCGCGAATGTAATGCCTCATGCCTATCATGGATTTTATAATTACCACATAAAAGATAACATGCATTCACAGTTCAAAAAAACTAAACATATTGAAGGATTATTTTAGAAAACTACTAAGGCATATCGCCTCACGGACTTTCAAGCTGCTATGAGTAGAATTGCCAGAGTAAATCCCATTATAGTAGCCTATTTGACCAATATTAGGTATGAAAGATAGGCACGTGCCCACTTTAGAGGATAGTGGTACAATATTATGATGACTAATATTGCTAAGTCCTTCAATGCTTTGACAAGGACTGCTCGCGCTTTGCCTATCACCAGATTGGTTGAGTTTCTTCGAAGCATAATGCAATATTGGTTTTTCAATAGGCGAAACATGGCTGGTTTGTATGACTAAAATTTTAATGATGTTTTTTTTTTCATCACATTTATTTTAGTTGTTTTTTGTAGGTGAGAGATCTCACCTGTTAACACTATAGGCTGAGGACAAGTTTGCTCGATATGTGTTCAAATCTGCCAACATAGTTGTTAAACCAATCAACATGCAATAATACAAAGTTCATGATTCACGACAACAAGTGTTCATCATGAATCTTTTATATCGAACGTGTGATTGTGGGATATTTCAACTTTCCCAGATTTTATGTGCACACGTGATGTATTTTCGGCTACCTCTCCAACCCTAGCTTCCAAGTCTCTATCAAATCTCTGTTTGGCTCAAGCCACCATTGAGAATGAAGAATTAGCTCTATGCAAGCCCAAAGATTCATTGCTTTTTCCATATTAGCCCAACTTTACTTTTGGGTGTAATCTCATTACTTGCATCCAAGGCCTTAATGAAATGGAAACTTAAATGAGTCCAAGAAGCCCATTACAAGCCCACTTGAAGCCCAAGTAGGTGAGGCAGTCCTCCATCACTTAAATGGAGCCCAAGATGCCATGAAGCCCATTTAGTTGGATTGCAACTAAATGGGAAGCAAGTAACTTTAGTTGGTGGACATAGTTCCACCTTTTAGGGAAAAGTTGTGTTCCTTGGATATGTAGTTTCTAAAGATGGCATTCAAGTAGATCAATCCAAGGTAGATGCCATTAAAACTTGGCCCCAACCAAAGACTCTCACTGAAGTTAGGAGCTTCCACGACCTTGCTTCTTTTTATAGACGTTTTATGTCTAATTTAAGCACTCTCATGGCTCCCATCACTGAATGTATAAAGAAAAATAGGTTTGAATAGTCCACGACAACCTCTAAAGCATTTGAAGAGGTTAAAAAGAAGTTATGTGAAGCCCCCATACTTGCTCTACCTGATTTTGATAAGGTATTTGAAGTGGAATGTGATGCAAGTGGAGTTGGCATTGGGGCAGTCCTAACTCAAGCCAAAAGGCCCATTGCTTACTTTAGTGAGAAGCTCAATGAGTCCAAGAGAAGATACTCCACCTATGACAAAGAATTCTATGCAATTGTTAGAGCCCTTGATTATTGGAGTCATTACCTAAGGCCTAAACAATTTGTGCTTCATTCCGATCACCAAGCCTTGAAGTTTCTTAGTAGCCAACATAAGATAAGTTCAAGGCATGCTAAATGGGTGGCATTCCTCCAGTCTTTCTCCTTTGTTTCAGCATATAAACAAGGTTCTTCCAATGTAGTTGTCGATGCTCTTTCAAGAAGGCATTACTTGTTATCCATTCTTGATGCAAGAGTTCTAGGTTTCCAACTTATGAGACAATATTACAATGAAGATGATAAGCTTTGGGAGATCATGAAGAAGCGTTCTAGAGGGGCATATGAAGACTATTCTGTCCATGATGGTTTTCTTTTCAAAGGAGCTAAATTATGCATCCCTAAGAGCTCTTTTAGGGAACTTCTCATTAGAGAGACACATGGTGGTGGATTAGCAGGTCATTTTGGCATAAATAAGACCTTAGACATGCTTAAAGAGCCTTTCTATTGGCCTAAGATGGTGAGTGACGTCCAAGCCATTATTGCAAGGTATGGCACATGTCAAAGGTCCAAGTCTCATTTCAAACCTGGTCCTTACATGCCTTTACCTATTCCAGAGCGGCCATGGAAGGATCTTAGCATGGATTTTATTGTGGCTCTTCCAAGAACTCAAAGGGGAAAAGATGCTATAATGGTGGTAGTAGATAGATTCTCTAAAATGGCCCACTTCATCCCTTGTTCCAAGACTGAAAATGCTAGCAAGGTGGCTAAATTGTTCTTCAAGGAAGTGGTGAAGCTACATGGAATTCTAAGAACCATAGTTTCGGATCGAGACACCAAGTTCTTAAGCCACTTTTGGAGGACATTATGGAGCAAAATGGGAACCAAACTCATGTTTAGCACCTTTCATCACCCTCAAACCGAAGTAACTAATAGGACTTTGGGAACAATCTTGAGGACTTTGGTTAACAAGCACTTAAGGGATTGGGACTTGAAGATTGCTCAAGCTGAATTTTCCTACAATAGGAGTCCAAGTGCAACAACCGATCACTCTCCATTTGAGGTAGTCTATGGCCTTAATCTCTTAACTCTTTTGGATCTAACTTCCTTACCTCTTGATGTGCAAGTTCACAAGGATCCCAAGGAGAAAGCTGCTGCCATGAAACCATCAAATTTCAAATCATGAAGGCCAATGAAGCTCACAAGAGGAAGATCAACAAGCATAGAAAGCCATCCATTTTCAAACCGGGTGACTTGGTTTGGGTGCATTTAAGAAAAGAGAGATTTCCAAGCAAAAGGAGGAGTAAGCTAGCTCTAAGGGCTGATGGACCATTTGAAGTGCTTGAGAGGGTGAATGACAATGCATACAAGGTGAATCTTCTAGATGAAATGGGAGGAGTCTCGACCACCTTCAACATTGGAGATCTTTTACCATACATGGAGGATAGCTATCTTGAGGACTTGAGAGCAAGTCCTTCCCAACCCGGGGGGGATGATGTATTTTCTGCTACCTCTCCAACCCTAGCTTCCAAGTCTCTATCAAATCTCCATTTGGCTCAAGCCACCATTGAGAATGAAGAATTAGCTCCATGCAAGCCCAAAGATTCATTACGTTTTCCACATTGGCCCAACTTTATTTTTGGGTGCAATCTCATTACTTGCATCCACGACCTTAATGAAATGGAAACTTAAATGAGTCTAAGAAGCCCATTACAAGCCCACTTGAAGCCCAAGTAGATGAGGTAGCCCTCCATCACTTAAATGGAGCCCAAGATGCCATGAAGCCTATTTAGTTGGATTGCAACTAAATGGGAAACAAGTAACTTTAGTTGGTGGACATAATTCCACCTTTTAGGGAAAAGTTGTTCCCTTTTGTTGTTTTCTTCAATTAATATGGTATGAGCTTAGTATTGAATGAATGGTTAAGCTTAAATGAAGGGAAAAGCTTCCATGTCAAATTAATGCCCAATTTTTGCCACCACTTGCTCTTGTATATGAAAGTGGATTTTCACTTGAAAAGGTTAGACTTCTTTGATAATGAAATATTCAAGTAAAGCTTTGTAGCTTTTCTTTAGTTGCTTTTTTCTTTAGTTGCTTTTTTCTTTATCCAATTCATCTTGGAGGAAGAATTGGTGGTGGAAGACCCCAAGGTTGGTGGAAATTTCCTTTATGCCTTGGTTAACTTTCTTATTACCCTTGAAATCCAAAGTGTGAATGTGTGTTGTATGCCCGGATACTGTTCATAGTATGTAATTTTGCCATTTTCAGATTTTGCCATCAAACTTTGAAACAAGTTTTGAATGTCTTGTTGATTGAGTTGTGATTGCTATAATATACCATTAGAAATCTCTTTGAATACCCTTTCCAATGATCTATCCTTTGTATGTTTTGGAGGTCATTTGATTGGTTAAATTGGAAGATAAAGTGCTACTGTGCCATATGAACATTAATTTCCAGATTTGAGTTTGTGAATTGTTGCATTGCCTTGATGGATATGCACCAACACGCTACAACTATAGCAAGGTATAATAACCTGTCAGACTGTGTAGGCTAGGTTAGTACACATTACTCTATTGAATATTTATGTCAGGTGTACAGAGAAGATATTAATCTACTAAGGGATCAATCAACTTGGGCACTATCAAATATGTCTATGATTTATCCTCCAATGATAGAGCAACGAAGGTCTAGTCGTCCTTCTAACCATGCAAGAAGACTTTCACAAAAATAGGAAGTTCGACAACAAAATTGCAACAGATGTCATCAACCTGGCCATACTCACTTGAAATGTTAGAGTCTAACTCCAGTGCCCATGGTTGGCTCATCCCGCACACCAAGTAACACACGAGGTTGAGGTCGTCATATTCACGGTGTAACCTATACGACCGAATAGGTTATAATTTCAATTGTATATTACATGTTTAATTTTATGTAATTTATCTGTTTGGTTTTATATAAATTTTAATGTATTGATTTTTTATGTTCAGAGTCTTACATGCACGCGATGACAATGGATCAAAATAGTGGAATGGAATTACCACAACATTTATTTGTTAGCCTATCATTTTATGTATATATTTGATTTTTTGCCTATACCATACATCAATAAAACAATAATAAAATACATCAATCAAACAATAATAAAATACATCATTCAAACAATAATAAAATGACATCCAATTAATATGCATGCCCGCTAACCCACGCCTTAATCAAATTCCTCGAAACCTACATTTTCACAATCTAATTAAATTTTATAAATACAACCAATTAAGTAAAGTCTGGTAACATATAAATAAAACCATAAACCTTAAATACTTATTGAGGGCCCTTCCTTGGAATATGGTTGTAGCCACGCGCTTTCTTAACCTCCTGAAATGTTTCGATATAAAATTAAATGGCTGATCTCGGGCAAGGTATTCCATAAACATAAGTGAAAAAAACGCCACAGTCTTCACTTCCTACATGTTGTTTTGGCACATCACAAACATACTTGTATTGTAATGTTGGTGAAGTATCTCGTAATTGAATCCCCTTTGATGTATATAAATTACTCGTCTTCATTAGGTTGTCAATGTCCTATATAGCATCATTAACTTTTTCACCTCTCTAAGTTGATGGCATATTGGGCAGAGTCGTATACATATAACTTTCAATCGTTGATATCCAATATGTCGTTGTATACATATAACTTCCAATCGTTGATATCCAATATGCCACACACCTACTATTGGTTGTCGATATTGAGGGGAATGAATGCCTACCAATCAGAGAAGAGAAATAAGTACCAATAATCAAATATATCGTAAACAACTTACAGTTTTACACCACCTTGTCAACACTACTCTATGGCCGAAAGAATTCAGTTGACTATTGACGTAAGATACTATTGATTTGATCTAGGAAAAATATGGGCCACTCTATATTTGTACCCAACTATTTGAACTTATTGTGGCACTGTGGGAGAAGTCCAACGAACTAGGTCAAAACAGTCGTCCAGTTACCATCTGGAAAAGATTTACGAAGTATTCCCATGAAAGCTTCGATATATTGTGTACACAGATAAATTACATCAAAGTTGAAAGTGATAACTAATATGAACTAATACAAAGGAAGGGTACATATTATGTTTTCAAACCATTGCCCTGGTGTTACAATTTGGGTCCACCATGGTTTGTGCATATAGGTGGTCATTTCGGTTGGTCCCTCGAGGAAGACACATAGAATGTCATTATCTGACACATGACGGTACCACAATAAGAACTTTGAATAGGCCTAAACCAATTACGGGTCCAGATGACGATTCTCAGGTATAGGTTGTTTATCCTTTTTTGCCTTTATTGGATCTATGAATGGACTTATCAATTGTTTCCCTTTTTGTAGCACACGTTCGAATGGTAACACTTTTTTAGTTATCATCGACTTCTGACTAGTTGTCAGTTAGTCCTACACTTGTTGTTAGACATCATTGTCTAATAAGTCGTCCAACTGGAAAAAAAAAATTATGCTTATCATTATTTTATAACACAACTAATTGAAATAAAAATTAAGTATGGTGATAATAACCTGTACTGATCCTAATGCCTAAACAAGAGAATCCTCAAGTCATACAATTCGATTATTTAATGATGTTTGGAGTTCCTGCATCTCCACCCAAAGCATCGATGTCTAATGTTCCCATTGGTCTTGTATCTCCCAATGAAATATCGATGTTTATTATTACCAATGTGATTACATCTCCTCACGAAACACTGATGTCTGTTGCTCCCACTCTGCACGCATCATTACAGTGTGCTGGTCCAATTGCTGCTACATCTGAAAGCTGATGCCTTTTCAATATTCCATTAAGATTTGTTGAAGATGGTCATATGATACTACACCACTGTACGATGTCCCATGAATCGAGTGTCTTGTAGGCTCTTCCCTCTGGTGCTCTCGAGGATGGGAGGCACGGGAAGTAGACATCCATGGAGGGGATACATGTACATGATTAAAGGCCCTATGTGACTCTCAAGGGTGTATAGTAGAGGGGATGTTTATCCAATACGAAATGTCCTGAAAACAACAAGTCTGGTACCTTGTGAAGAGGATATTTGTAAGGAAGCGGTAAAGGGCAATGAAGACTTCTGGGTGCTATATGAAAGGTAATTGGACAATTCAACTGGATGTCATCATCATTGTCTAAATTTGTAGACTCGTCATCTGATGATGTCGATAGTTTCTATTTTCCCATAAACTCTAGAGCCCAAATATACCACTCAGAGTAATGCTCAGTTTCGGTCGAATGTAATGCAGTTGTAATCCCCTCCTGGAACATGAAGGAAATTTATAAAAATTAATGAAATACAAAATAGAATAATATAATATAAATCTACCAATGAGCAACCTACCGGAGAAGCGTCCCAAAATATCGATATGTCATCCCATGTCGATAGTACAATTGTCTTTCATTTCAAGATACGGGGGATTCGATCATTTACTTCTAGACGGATATACGGTGATAGATTCTGAATCGTCATCATTGTCTCCCCAAATTTCCTTGTTGAATGCTTGCTCGATCTCCCCATGGGATAACAACTTGTGAATATTTGGGAAGTATTCCTCTCTCAATTGAGGTGTCTTTGTGTAATCAACGTAATTGGACACATCCATGTCCTCTCCAAAAATTAGACTAGTGACTAGTGCAAACACAATAGGGCTAAATCGAAATTCAACACCATTTATTCTGAACTACATTTTTTTGTCTAAGTTTTTGCAGTTGATCATACAAAATAATATTGCTTGAATAAATATGACACTGAACTGTGGCTCCACCAAATCTAATAAATGTCCAAAGCAGGTTGTCCGAAAAATGGCTCTCTGAGTAAATGTTAGTTTATTCTTAATTATAGTCACAGTATCCATCTTTGTTTGAAGCGACATGTGCACTCGAAATTTGTATGCATCACAGATTCTGTATGCCCCCTCTTGGTAGTTGATTGCAAATGCCTGAAAATATATTAATTTGTTAAATTACATTAATGAAATATTAGTGAAAGACAATCATTTTAATCATAGATTAATCAAACAAACTGAATTACCATTATTAAAATAACATAATTGGCACAACCTAATGTAACATTATAATAAAAAAAATTGGATTATCAGTAAATTAATATGCATGACATCATTTTTCATAAAAATAGTTAAATTTAAGTGTTCATAATATTTGATGTCATATAAGCTACATTTTAGATTTGAATTACCAACATACAATAATAAAATCTACTGAACTACAAACAATAATAAAATCACCAGCACATGGATGATAAATGAAATGGAGTATCTACTTTTTAGTGAAATATTCTACCTGACAAAGCTTGGCATTCCTACCAAGTGTTGGCGTTTCCGCCAACCATAGTATGCCACTCACCCATTGCAATTTCATATTAATTTTAATTTCAATTTCAAATTAATCCAATTAAATAAATTAATTTGAATTCGGACCAAATTTCAAATTAATCCAATCAAATCAAATTAATTTAAATTTAGACTAAATTAAAATTCAATTTACATTGAATTTGGATCAAAATAAATTTGATATGATATATTTCTACTTCCATTTGATGTAACGAAACCTAACATGTCTTTCCGCCATTACGTCAATAGTACCAATGATCGATGAAGTTGTTCGCTGAATTTTCTTCGTGAATGAGAAAACAATCTGATGATCTATGTGGAAGCAAATACTTTTAGAGAAAATATGGAAACAAGCAACCAAACACTTTTGCTTTTATATTTGCCAAAACTTGCACATATATATGAAAGCAAGCAAAACTTCCACGTGAAAGGTAAGAAGGAGCAAACAAAAGCATGAGGAATATATTCTCCTCTTGTTGTCAATGAATTATTCAAGTAAATGTACTATTCATGTCAATGAATTATTCAAGGTGCACTATTCATATCAATGCATTATTCATATATATTTAAGTAAATGCACTATTCATGTTAGTGAATTATTCAAGATGCACTATTCATGTCAGTGCATTATTCATATATATTCATTATAATATTTCATCTTTATGCATTATTCATATATATTCAAGTAAATGCACTATTCATGTCAGTGCATTATTCATATATATTCAGTATAATATTCCATCTTGATGCAATATTCATATATATTCATTGTACTTGCTGAAAACATGGCATTTTTTAAAGTTAAATCCAGAGGAAGTGGGTTGGCATCAATTATTAATGGAAAAAGCAAGGGTTGGCGTTCATATCTGTGTCAATGAAAAATAATTGAAACATTGAAAAACTTTGAAAATTAATTGAAACACTTGAGATTGATGCAACCCATGTTATTATTTAAAAATTATTTATTCACAGCAAAGGGTTGGTGTTTAAAAAATTAATTGAAGCACTTGAGATTAAAATTTATTCATAACAAAAGGGTTGGCGTGCATAAGTTTTTAAAGGAACAACCAAATCCTTTATGTCTTCCAGTTAAACCCTTCATTCTTCTAGTTAAACCTCACCAAATGATCTTTTCAATTACATTTGTCAATTATTTATTTGATCATCCTAGTAGCTGGGGTCTAATATAAGGTATTAAATGGATGTGGTCGAGTTTCGGTGGGTTGCTCTTTTATTTTATATCCTTATTTCAAAGAATTCTTAATCTAAAATCCGTTTCTTGGATTATCTTTTTATTTGCTGCTTTAATATGAGATTGACGCCAGCAAGTAAGATCAATTGAGTTTACAATTTTTGTATATTAATCTAAAAAATTTAAACTTAACAATTTTAAATTCACTTGATCTTATCTAACACATATATAAATCTTGTTTCAAATATTGATACTAAATATCTATACATGTTCTCATTCTGCAGTGCATTAAAAGCAAGTAATACTGTAAACTTTATTTTGGTTTCTCAAGATTGAAGATAAGGGCAATTTAGGCATCCTATCATATAAAGTGATAAAAATGTTTAGAATGTAAAAAGTGTGGCATAAATGTATGTGATGGCCTAAATGAGGGTAAAAATTTCAATTTCCCTAATATAAAACCATTAATAAACTCAAAAGCATTAGAATATAACCATCAATTATTAAACTTCATAAAATTACTAAAATACCCTTGCAAAAACCAAATCGAAAGCTTTCAAAAGATGTTTAATCTCATACACAAACTAAAAACCATAGTATATATAGTCAAAGATAACCATAAAAATCATCATGAAATCAAACTACAAAAACACACCTTACGCAGGTCCCCTATTGAGCATCGTTTGTCCTACAACCAACACGATCACTTATACCTACATATATAAAAGTAAGAGAATGAATGGAAAGAACACTTTGTAAGTAGGAGACTCTACCAATAAATTTTACTAAAATCTCCAAAATACCCTTAAACTCGACCTATATAAACTTTGTCATTTAGAGTTGGCATTAACCTCCTCTACGGATAATGGTAGTTCATACTGTACTTTATGGACTATCTAGGAAATATAAGATAACTCTTGAATTAAATTATGTCCCTCTTAGTCACTAAGGAACCACTCCATTAGATTCTCATCTAACATGACTATACTAAACTTGGTGGACTCATCTAAATCTAGAAGTTATAACTGTAACTATATAGTAGGTCGATTGGGCTGGATGAAATACAAGGATTTGGTACCTTGGCTATATGAGCTATCTTTATATTTCACCATACCAAACTGAGAGCATGTACCCTATTACACTCTGATGTCATACCATAGACATATAATGACTGTATACTCATGGTACCCCCTAGGACAATCCTATGATGTCTAGTATGCATGCATCTCGAGCCTTTGTTTAACTTAACTCACTCTCGCTTTTACCTAACAGTATATCTACTACTGCCTATCCATAATCTATATATTGTTACTTAGGATGGCTCTTAAATCTCTAACCTAGTTTTTTTACTCTTTTTCTTGCGTCTGCCCTACACACATAGACATGTATATCTTAACATATGAGGGTGTATCTCTTTACTTTACTCAAACACGACCATTTTCTTGTGGTTTCTGCTCGTGTGCTAGGATAGATAGATACATGCGCGTGTATCCTTTAGATTTTTATTTTACTTTCCTTTTTAAACTCATCCCAATCGTGCCATTTCATAGAGGTATTTTGCTCGTTTCTTCCTCATACACAATCATACTAATGTTGTAAATGGAAAGCCCATATGTCTTAGTTGACACCTTATCGATTAGTAATGTCTAATAGTCACCAAAATGCCAGAAAACTTGATCGTATTTTTGGGTGTCGTATACACAGGTGTATGTCCCATACCATACAAACGTGTGGCAAACCCAGAAATCAGATCTAGTTTCATACCCTAACCTAATTTCAATGTGTTTTCCATGAAATCTAATTTGATTTTCATTAACCAACAGGATTTCATTCCTACTTAATGATAATTCCACATCATAACAAGGCTCCCAAAAGTTCGATCAAACTTAAGGCATCAAGCATATTACCTAGATATCATTGCAACCATATTGTACAAAAATCAATCTTACAGTATTATATATTAAGCATACTTGGAACTGAAATCTTCTAAGCATGCTTTTATAACAAAATATTACATTAAGCCACCTTAGTAGATTCATCCATGTAGTATCATATACATGTACATAATCCACGGTAAATCAACCGATTTATAAGGCATGAAATCACACAAACGCTTTGATCAATACTCTTTTTACAAGAAAACAATCGCCATCACTCATATCATCATAGCTAATAAACCATCCTTAAAGAAAATGATTAGAGGTTGATCCTACCTAGCTTAGCTTTATAGAAACAATCTGTAACACCCCTCTAGGCACTTACCCCTATTCGAAATATACACCATAAGACATGTAACCTATCAGACTTTCATAATATGTTATCATAGTTATTAAATACAATATATTGAAAGCAAACATGTAATCCTAAAAGTGTATTAATAAATTTAATATGATGATTAAAACATTATCTAAGTAGCATATATTAAACCATCTAAACACAAATATAAGTCCATATAAACCAATGCAAAATAAACATTTATCAAATACAAATGTATCAATACATGTAACAGAATTCATATGAATACAATTAACTGTTCATAAATAAAGACATCTAAGGCCCTACCCTCTTATGCCACATCAAGTTATACTGCTAGTCTCCCCACCACCACTCCACTACTTTAGAAACTTACCTACAAAGTCACATAACAAACATGTGAGTGAATTTACGTTTAGTAAATAGCAAAAGTAATACATGAAGTAAAATTGTTTCCATCATGTGGAAATCCATGGATGTTTTCCTAACATCCTAAATGCCTAACCAGATTATCTCAATGTTTAAACCTTTATGATGTATGTTGACATCCAAAACATCATATGAAAGCCTATGACATCCTAAATGTCATTCTTATGTGTAATTCATATACATGTTGGCTGAGATAATATTTCTCATATGGTGGGACCCCGGGCCTCTCCCGTCTTCACACATGTATCGTAAATGCTATGATGTCTATCATTAATGTAGAATCACATAGCTTTACTAGCCCTATTGCTTTCATTGCCACTCTGCGCATAATTTGGTGGCTTGTAGCATTATTGTATATCGTATCCAAACTTTTGACCTAGACACGATCTGGTTGAGGTATGTGTCATCATCTATATATTCGGGCACACCCTTATTGATTTTCATCACTAATAACTCTCATTAAGGTCTTATTGTTAGTTTTCCTCCATAAACATCCTTTATAAGGGTAAATTTATCATTTCTCTAATCCATTTATTCATAACAAAGTTTCATATATTCTTTAAGTTTTTCATTTCCAAGTTACTCTAAATATATATGGGTGTGCACCCTTTACACATGATCGTGTGTTACCCAATTTATATGATATACGTCTTAAGCACACAAGAGTGTATCCTTAGTGTAGGGAACACAATTGTATGTCCTATACCATACTGGCATGTGTCCATTCTTAATTCTACACTCTCATGTATTCACTCTATACAGTTAGAATTTTCATAAAGACACATAGGCGTGTGTTGCTGAAATCCTATAATTTCCATAATTCCTAACCTAGTTTTCCTATGCTTTCCAACCTTCATATATAACCAAAACACTTCTAATTAAACATGTTTCATAGCCAACACGTTACCATACCGTCCTATTCCACACTATACCTATGAATCGATACTTTAAACATCACTAACATGACACAACACATATCCTAAATTCATATCTCCTCCTACACTAGTTGATAATTTTTTTGTAAGGCAAAACATGGAATTTCCCTTTATAAGTGTCTCCCACACTCGCTGAACAATCTCTTGAGAATTAACATGATCAACCCAAAAGTTTAGAAATTTAAAAAGGGTAAGGGTTTTAGATGGCACAGGCCCAAATCAAATAACCATAGCACTATGATTTGAAATATCCTTGGTCAGAAACTCTGATTCTAAATTTGGCCAAGTCAAAAACCAAAAAGAGCTATAGAAAACCCAATTAAACTTTCTAAGAATAGCACCATTTTCTTGTTGGCCATTGTACCAAGTGTATCTCAATCCCTTGTAAGGAAATCGAATAAGCTCAACATTATGAATACACTATCCAAAATTATCCATATATGAGTGTAAGTTGTACTACAGTTGTATTACAGCTTATTTAGGCTATAATACAACCCTGATCTTTGCACAAATTAAAGCATATCAATAATCCCCACAATCATGTAACTTTCCTAATTTTTCTATTTTACTTTCTATGTATAGTTTCTTGTTGTATATATTTAAAGGGTACAATGTATACAAGAGAGATAGAGATTCAGATCAATATTCTTTATAACCCAAAATAGTTGTCTTTCTTATAATTATCATGGTATCAGAGCTGTGGTAATTCAAATTTCTTTTCTGCTTTGAAAATTATTTTGTTTCAGTGCTTAAACTATCACAAGCAATTCCTTGCCTGTATTGCCTTATTATTCGGTATGAACAAACCTTGTCTTTGGCATTCAACAATTTCCAGGTGCAATTTATATCTCTTGTAACTCCATGGATTGTGAAAAATTTGACTCCATATCTGTTAAGTTTAATGGGAAAAATTATCCTCTTTGGGAATTTCATTTTCAAATCTTTATAGAAGGAAAAGAATTATCTAGAATTCTAGATGGGTCATTGCGTGAACCAACTGATGATAAAGAAAAGGCTAAATGGAAAGCAAATAATGCTAAAATCATTACTTGGATTTTGAATTCTGTTGAGAAAGAAATTGCTTTGGGTTTGAGATCTTTTAGTACTGCTAGTAAGATTTGGGCTCACCTTAAGAAAGTGTATTCTCAAACAAACCAGGCTAGACAGTTTGAAATTGAATATATGATAGCTAAACTCAATCAAGATGATAGGGACATAAAAACATTTTACTCTGAATTGTTAGGATTATGGACTGAGTTAGATATGATATCCTTAAGTATTGTTGAGGATTCTACTTTTCAAGAACTAAAGAAAGAAAGAGATAGGAGTAGAGTGCCTCAATTTCTTATGAAACTCAGACCTGAATTTGAAAATGCTAGAGCCAATATAATTAATCGAGGATTGACTGATATTGATTCGGTTTTGGGAGAACTTTTTCGAAAGGAAACTCGACTACGGACTCAGGCTGATTTGGATGCTAAAACTAATTCTGTTGATGCTGTTTTTTTAGCTTCTTATGGCAGGCCCCAAATGAAACAATTCAATGGAGATTACAGTAAAACCCAATGCCGATTTTGCAATGGTATTGGACATATACAGTCCCATTGCAAGAAGAGGAATGAATGCAATTATTGTAAAAAGAAAGGGCATGTGATCGTTGAATGTCGACCGTTGCAAAGAAATAAACAAAACCAACCTATATTTCTTGCTTCTGGTTTCAATCAAGAACAAAATACTGGTGGCTCAAATAGTGCGACCTCCACTCTTATGCAAGAGACCATACAATAGATGATTCAAACTACCATACAAACTGTCCTACCAGATGCCATTTTATCTGTTTTCTCTACTGCTGGTTTATCAGGTAAAACAAACCAATTAGCTCCTTGGTTCCTTGACTCTGCAGCCTTTAATCACATGTCCAACCATACACGTCATTTTTCAAAACTTCAACCATATCCACCAAATAATTTTGTTATTGCTGCTAATGGAGAAAAACTACCTATCAAAGGGATTGGAACACTTTCTTTAAACAAATCTCTTCCTCTTTCTCACTTTTTTTATGTCCCAAATTTAGTTGCGAATTTAATTTTTGTTGGTCAATTGGTTGATCAAAATTGTTCAGTTAATTTTTCATCTTCTGGTTGTTCTATACAGGACCTTCAAACTGGGAAGATGATCAGGAAGGGGCATAAGTAAGGACGATTGTTTCACTTGAACCTGAATGATCCAACCTCTCACAATCATAAGGATAATCAGTCTTCTCTTCCATTTTGCTGTTCTGTTTCTTCTCCAAATAATGTCTTGATTGCTAATAAAAAGTGGTGCCTTTGGCATTGACGCCTTGGACACCCTTAGGCAAGTAAACTCAAAAACATGTTTCAGTCCAAAGTTCTTCTTGTTCAATTAAATGTTAATTTTGATTTTTTAAAATTAGATTGTGAAAGTTGTTGATGTGGTTTTAATTCAAGTTCAACTAATAGGTGAGTTATATTAGGATGACCAAGCAAGTTTAATCCCAAACACAACTTCTAAACTACCAAACTCAATAGAAAAAGAACAAATTCCAGCCAAATAGAATTCAAGAGAGATTTCAACCAAGGAAGAAAATGATAATAAATGAGATTAAGAACAAACAAACAACAATCTAACCAATAAACCAAGGCCTAAAGGGAAACCCACCAGCCTTGAATCACCACCAACCCCTTGGTCAAGAGTTGGATAAAGAGGAATTGCAAACAATTGCAAGAAAGACTTTCTTTAATATTCTAGCTAAGTAAAAAACGTACATAAGCCAAGGATAGTTTAAATAGGCTTCAAACTACAATTAAATGAAACCTAAATGAAGCTACATTACATTTCAAGCTCATTTCAAAGGCATTTGGCTCTAATCTTCATGTTAATCCCAAAGAAGAATGCAAGGCAAGGGAAGGCCAAATTGTCATGAATTGTCTTGCCAAAAGAAGTAATTCCTAGAGCCATGTGATATGTCAACTCTTGTCTCTTTCTTTGAGCTTCTTTGACTTGCTTAGCTTCACCCAAGGCAACTAACAAACTGAATTAAACATAATCTAGCATAAACAACAAGTAAAAATGCATAATTAGACAATAACATATTTAGAGCTAATTAAACACACTATTGGGCTTGTTGGACTTTTAATGGATCCAAGTGATAAAAGAGTGACCAAAGGAGGGCTTAGGACCCCAAAATGAAGGAAGGGATGAAATGGACTTGAACATAGCTTGGTTTTGTGCTTGCCTCTCTTCAAAACAAGGTTTTGGGCTCTACACTCCATGTAGGGCCGAATTTGACAAGTGATGAGATTGGACTTGGTATTCTTCCATTGGATTCGGGTTTGGATCATCCTCCCGCACTTGAAAAGGATTTGCCCTCAAATCCTCCAATGCCATGTCTTTAAGATATGGGGATAAATCTCCCACATTGAATGTAGCCGACACACCCCCAAATTCATCCGGTAGTGCAATTTTGTAGGCATTGTCATTCACCCTTGCAATCACCTCAAAAGGACCATCGGCTCTTGGTGCAAGCTTACTTTTCCGCTTGGATGGAAACCTCTCCTTCCTCAAATGCAACCATACTAAGTCACCCGGTTGGAAAAGTGTTGGCCTCCTATGCTTGTTGGCTTTCCTTTTGTAAGCTTCATTTGCTCTCTCTATTTGCGCCCTTATGCTTTCATGGAACTTCTTCATAGCCTTCACCTTTTCTTGTGCATCCTTATGAACTTGCAAATCAATAGGTAATGAGGTTAGCTCAATAGGAGTAAGAGGGTTAAGACCATATACCACTTCAAATGGAGAATGCCCGGTTGTTACGCTTGGTGCCCTATTGTAAGCAAATTCAGCATGAGGGAGCTTCAAATCCCAATCTCTTAGATACCGGTTCACCATTGTTCTTAAGAGAGTCCCCAATGTACGGTTGGTCACTTCCGTTTGCCCATCGGTTTGAGGGTGATGGGAGGTGCTAAACATTAGTTTTGTTCCTAGCTTTCCCCAAAGTGTCTTCCAAAAGTAGCTAAGGAACTTGGTGTCCCTATCCGAAACAATGGTTCTTGGAACTCCATGAAGCCGAACCACCTCTTTGAAGAAAAGATCTGCTACTTTGCTTGCATCATCGATTTTGTTGCATGGAATGAAATGTGCCATTTTGGAGAACCTATCAACAACCACCATGATGGAGTCTCTCCCTCTTTGTGTCCTTGGCAATGCCATAATAAAGTCCAAGCTCAAGTCTTCCCATAGCTGATCCAGAATAGGAAGAGGGGTGTAAGACCCCGGTTTAAAGCGAGACTTTGCTCTTTGACATGCTCCACATCGAGAAACGATGGCTTGAACATCTCTTAACATCCGTGGCCAATAAAAGTGATCTTTGAGTACCTCCAACGTCTTGTGGATGCCAAAGTGCCCAGCCAAGCCGCCACTATGAGCTTCCCTAATTAAGAGCTCCCTAAAGTTGCCTTGGGGAATACATAGCTTACTCCCCTTGAAAAGAAAACCATCTTGTAAAACATAGTCACCATGAGTTCCTCTTGTGCATTCATTGATAATGCTGGACATTTCTTCATCTCCATCATAGTGCTCCTTCATTAATTAGAATCCAAGTACTCTAGCATCAAGGATGGAAAGTAACAAATGCCTTCTTGACAAAGCATCAACAACCACATTAGTAACCCCTTGTTTGTAAGAAGAAACAAATGAAAAAGATTGAAGAAATTCTACCTATTTAGCATGTCTTAGACTGATTTTATGCTGCCCATTTAGAAACTTCAAGGCTTGATGGTCTGAATGCAATACAAATTGCTTGGGCCTCAAATAATGGCTCCAATGGTCAAGGCCCTCATAATAGCATAGAATTCCTTATCATAGGTGGAATACCTCCTCCTTGTTTCATTAAGCTTCTCACTGAAATAGGCAATTGGTTTCTTGGATTGAGTCAATACAGCACCTATCCTAACCCCACTTGCATCACATTCAACCTCAAACAATTGATCAAAATTCGGTAAGGCCAAAATGGGTGCTTCACAAAGTCTTTGCTTGATCTTTTCAAATGCATCATCGACTGCCTTTGTCCACTCAAAATTCCCTTTTTTCATGCACTCAGTGATGGGTGCCATAATTGAGCTGAAGTTTGGAACAAAACGCCTATAAAAGGAGGCAAGACCATGGAAGCTCCTAACTTTGGTGATTGTCTTTGGTTGCGGCCAGGTCTTGATGGCTTCAACCTTGGTTTGGTCCACCATGACTCCTTCACTTGATATTACATAGCCAAGGAATACCACACCTCCAACCATCCCACAACCCCCACCACGAAGACACTTAAGACAACCCCCTCCACCTGTACACCATGGAGAAGAGTTGATAATTGATAGTGATTCTAGTGAAGGGGAGCGATTTACAGCCCGTAGAAGAAACTTTGATGATGACCAAGGACTTAAAATAGACATACCAGAGTTTGAAGGCAGTCTTAGTCCGGATGACTTCATGGATTGGTTACATACTATTGAGAGGGTATTTGATTATAAAGGGTATTCTGAAGAGAAGAAGTGCAAGGTAGCTATTTTAAAGTTTAAGGATTATGCATCTCTTTGGTGGGAAAATTTGAGAAAACAAAGAGATCGGGAGGGTAAGAGTAGAGTGAGGACGTAGGAGAAATTAAAGAAACTCCTCAAAAAGAGATTTTTGTCGGAGAACCACAAGCAAGATCTCTACCTCAAACTTCATACACTCAAACAAGGAGACAATAATGTGGAAGTATACATTAGAGAGTTTGAGAAACTCATGATGAGGAGTGAACTTCCAGAACTTAAGGAGCAAACTATTGCTAGGTTCCTTGGGGGCCTAAGGAGCAAACTCAGTTGTTCTCTTGGCAAGGCTACAAAGTTACCCTTTGCTCCTAGTTCTTTTAATGTAAAAGCTTTTTTCGATTTAATACATGCTGATTTATAGGGTCCGTCACCATCTTTGTCTAGGTTAGGATATAGATATTTTGTCTTGTTCATAGATCATTATACACGGTTTACTTGGGTATTCTTTTTGCGCGCTAAATCTGATCTTACCAATATTGCAAAAGCCTTTATCAATATGGTTGAGACACAATTTGGCAAAACCATTAAGATTTTCTGCTATGATTTTGGCGGAGAATTTTGTTCTTCTCAACTTACCAATTTTTTTCAAGAAAAAGGAATTTTGCATCAATTCTCGTGTCCCCATACCCCAGAACAGAATGGTGTTGTTGAAAGGAAGAATCGTCATGTCGTTGAAATTGCTCGTACTCTCTTTCTTGAATCCCATGTTCCACATAGTTTTTGGGTAGAAGCTATTCAGACAACTGTTTTTCTTATCAACCAACAACCTACCCCTGTGCTTAAACATAACACACCTTGGTTTTCTCTGTTTAAGAAACCCCTTAGGTACTCTTATCTTCGAGTCTTTGGTTGTGTTTGTTTTGTCCTCCTGCCTCCAAATGAACACACAAAATTATCTCCTAAAGCAGCGAAATGTGTATTTCTTGGTTATAGTGACAAACATAAAGGATATCTTTGTTATGATTTTTAAGCAAAAAAAATGCGCATTTCTCGCCATGTCATTTTTTTTTAGAATTTGTATTATTTTTCCTCTTCTGTTGTGACTCCTCCCTTATCTCCTGATAACTCAATTTCTTTTCTGCCTTCATTTTCTAATAATAATTCTATGAATGGTTTAGAAACTAATTTTTCAAGTTCATCAGTGAATATACTGCAAATGCCTCAACGTGATCATAATTTTGAAGGCCCACAATCTTTGCAATCATCAACCACACCATCTCATTCCTCCAACCAACCACGTCGCTCAACCCGTTCTAATTTTGGACAACCTCCAAACCGGTATGGTTACTTTCCGGAACAGTATGGTCTATTTTCGAAATGGTATGGTCCTTATATGGCTTATCTTAGTACTCTTGAATCCATTTTCATACCATCTACCTATAAGCAAGCAACAGATAATGCATATTGGAAGAGTGCCATGGAAGATGAAATTTTGGCTCTTAAGACAAACTATACTTGGGACTTAGTTCCTGCACCACCTGATGTCTCTTTAATTGGTAGTAAATGGATCTATACTATTAAACTCAAACCTGATGGTTCTCTTGATAGGTATAAAGCCAATTAGTGGCTCAAGGCTACACACAGGAGTATGGTATTGATTATGAATATACGTTTTCTCCAGTTATGAAGATGACCACAGTTAGAACTCTATTAGCTATTGTATCCGCCAAAAGATGGTCTTTGCATCAAATGGATGTCAAAAATGCTTTCTTGCATGGTGATTTACATGAAACTGTGTACATGAAGCCTCCACTAGGATACCCACTCTCTAATCCAAATTTGGTGTGTAAACTTCGCAAGTCTCTTTATGGACTCAAACAAGCCCCTCGTGCATGGTTTGAGAAATTTTCATCTACAATTAAACAAGCTGACTTTCAACAAAGCTCTAATGATCACTCATTATTCATTTCTCATTCCTCTAATGGTATCATTGCATTGCTAGTATATGTCGATGATATGGTTATTACAGGTAATGATCAGAAAGGTATCAACAAGCTCAAACATTTTCTTCAATCCTCCTTCCATATGAAAGATCTTGGGAAATTGACTTATTTATTGGGTTTGGAAGTCTCTCAATCAGAAGATGGGGTATCTCTCAGTCAACAAAAGTATACTGCAGATTTAATCAAATTGGCCAATCTTCCCAATAACCAATCTTGTGCTACCCCAATGGAATTCAATTTGAAATTAACCAAGGATGCTAGTCCACCATTGCCTAATCCTACTCTGTACAGACGTCTTGTTGGCAGCCTCATATATCTTACAATCACTCAACCCGACATTTCATATGTTGTCCAAGTAGTGAGTCAGTTTGTTTCTGAACCTCGTAAGTTACATCTCTTAGCCCTTTATCGAATCATTCGGTACCTTAAAGATACTTTGGGACGCAGTCTATTTTTTCCTTCCATTTCTTCTCTTGAACTAGTGGCATTTGCTGATGCTGATTATGTTGGGTGTGTTGATACATGCCGTTCTACTACCGGTTGGTGTGTCTTCTTGGGGTCAACACCTATTTCATGGAAGTGAAAAAAGCAAGACCGGGTTGCTAAATCTTCCACTGAAGCAGAATATCGTTCCATGTCATTAGTTAGTTCAGAAATTGTTTGGCTTCGTCGACTTCTTTTGGATTTTGGTGTTTCATCTAATCAACCGACTTCTTTTTATGCTGATATCATCAGTGCTATTCGCATAGCCACTAATCCTGTTCACTATGAACGTACGAAACATATTGAGGTTGATTGCCATTACATCTGTGAACTTGTGCAAGACCAAACTCTTCAACTTTATCACGTGCCTTCTCAAGATCAAATTGTAGATTTGCTAACCAAATCTATGACATCTGCTCGACACAAGTATTTCGTTGACAAATTTGATACAACCTTTGCTAATCGATCTAACAAGAACTATAACAATCTATTGGAATCTTGCCCAAAGATCTATCTAGCATAAACCAAAAGAATTAGAACCCTCTTGTTATCTAACAACAAGGAACTCTAATTATCAAAGAAAGAATTCAGAACTTTCTCAAGAAATGAATTCAAAGAAAACTCTCACAAGAACTTTGGAGAAATTCAGAATTTTGGATTAAAATCAAGTTTCCATAATCTTGAGTTTAATACATATATATATGTTGCTTCTAACCCTAAAAAATGAAATAAATCCTTTAAAAAAAAAGAAAATAACAACTCATGACAACTAAGCACTCTTCTAATTAAACTAGGATTCCTAGTTAAACTAGGATAACAATTAGATAATAACTAAACAAGCTTTCCTAATTAAACTAGGATAACAACTAGATAATAACTAATCACAAAAGGGCTAGTTGAATTGATGTGACTTGGGCTTCTATATGCATATTTGACTAAGCCCAACATGTGCTCCTTGCTGCCCTTAGACCAATTCATGTATTTGGGCTCCTTGTGTTAAAGTAAGCTCTTTTAATTCTTCAAATTGAATTAAATGCACAAGCCTTGAACTACACTCCATGCTTGTCATGTCGTTGACCATGAGTTCCTTTTTGACTTCACTTGGACTCTTTCCCATAAGCTTCAAATGGCTTTGAACAAGCCCAATGATTGTCGTTTTCATCTTCTTGGCTCTTGCTCGTGTAATTGGGCCTCCGTCATAGCTCAATGGATCCAACTTCTTCGTGTTTGTTGAAGTAGAATTTGAACCTCCATCGTTATGCTTCCCCATGTGCGAATTTGGTGAAGTTATCCCTTGATTATTCGCATCACTCCCCCCTTCCTCAAAAGGATTCGACCTCGAATCTCCACCTGCATAATCAAAAGGAAGAAGGTCAGAAACATTAAAGGTTGCACTAACATTATACTCACCAGGGAGATCTAATTTATATGCATTGTCATTAATCCTTGCAACAACTTGAAAAGGTCCATCTCCTCGTGGGTGAAGTTTAGATCGCCTTTGCAAAGGGAACTGTTCTTTGCGCAAATGGGCTTAGATTGAATCCCACAACTGTCATCGATTACCTGGATCAGAAAAACCATATACAAAAGTAATAGTAAAAGTAGTTCCATCAGAAAGTCTAGTTACCCCATAAGTAATCTTCTAAAAAGAACTCTAGATACTACTAATGTTATAAATAGAAGGATCTCAACAAACCAACACATAGCACGTTATAGATTCTATGGCATTAGATAGATATTTCCAAGAAGGAAATATCACTGACACTATATAATCCAAGTATATGTACTCTACTTTAGTCTTTAGCAGACCCATTAAACCCAAGGAGAAATTAGCAACCCAACTCTCTGTTTTGTTTAGCCATTGAGGCCTTTAATATTCTAGCTTCCTATCATATGGAAGTGGAATAGAAACAGTTAAAATATCAAACTACCTTCGAGTCTGAAGCCTTGTACCCCTCTTACTCTTTCCTCTGGTCTTCGGTGTAACAAGTGGTGAAGCAACTACCTTTGAGTTATTCTTTAATGCTTTCAAGGTAATGGTTGGGTCCATGCTACTGTCCAATAAGGCAAAATGGTTGGGCAACTCTGATAAGGATGTTAACTTGTTTATAACACACTCACTAATGCCTAAAAGATGATCCCAATCCTTCCAATAGTAATCAGATTGTCTGGATCAGAGTTAGAATCTAATGAGATACCCTAGTCTTTATCTATTACTAACACTATGGCTAAAGGTCCCACTGTATCTTCTCTCAAGTAGAGATCAACTATCTTATCTATACCCAGATTTGAAGGTTATTGTATGTCTGATATCTTTATCTCTAGTACTTGAACATTTCTTATAATGGTCTCAAGATTACCTCTAGTCTCCTCAATTACCAATGAGTCTATAACTACAACTTCCCCTTTATCTATACTTGTGGTTGGAACTGAAGTATTAATTGAGACTTCATTTGTTTCTCCTTGAGGTTGCCCTTTCGCCTCCCCCTCTTTGGGCAAACTATTATGACCAAATAAACAACATTTAGTACATCACTTTGATTTTCACTCATACCCCACTCTAACTTGAATGAGGGTTTGGAGATAAACAACATTGTATCTCAAATTTCTGTAAAGGAATCTTCTCAACATCAAGTTCTACACATACACATGCACAGACACTTGGCCTGCATTCGATTAGGACAAAAGCACACCCCTAAATCCTATCTGATAACAAGAAGTAGTTATAAACTTGGCGTGCATTCGATTAGGACAAAAGCACAAACAAGTGGTATGCATAGAGGCAAACCACACCCCTAAATCCTATCTGATAACAAGAAGTAAACATAAAACATAAAAGACATTCTTGCTTGTTAAAGTGAGGCAATCAAGGTGAAAGATGATATGGGTAATGATCCTCAGAGGTGGTAGAGTGAAGATAATAAGCAGTAGAGATGCATCAGCAAGCAATCAACAGATTTGGAGTGGGTTAAGAGAAAAATGTGACAAGGAAACAACGATAAAATGAAGTAGAAAAAATGAAACTCTGGTAAGAAAGTTGAACGAAATTGAGGCGTCAATGCATAATAGCCAGTAATCGATACGAAATACCAATCAATAGATTTTAGTTCAATCCAAGTTGAAAGCATTTTTCTCAAAGCTTTTTTCCCTCCTAGACAATCTTGAAACACCCTATTCATTAAATTCACAAAGACCATTGGTACATTCGTTAAACTAAAGAGCATTACCATAAATTCATAGTGTCTATTTCTTGTTCAAAAAGCTATCTTCGGAAGATCTTTCTTTGCTACCATGACTTGATAGTGTCTTGACCTAAAATCAATCTTTGAAAATATCGAAGAACTTTTAGCTAATCAAATAAATAATCAATATATGGTAGTGGATATTTGTTCTCAATGGTAACCTTGTTTAACTCTCATAATTGATACACATACGAATTGATCCATCCTTCTTTTTCACAAAGAAGATCAATACGTCCTAAGATGAATGGCTCAGTTGTATAAATCCACTATCTAGTAATTCTTGTAACTACTTCTTTAACTCTTAAAGCTCTACTAACACTATCTTATATGGGACTTAAAAAAAGGTGTTGTACCTAAGGCTAACTTTATACTAAACTCCACCTCTCTTTCTAGTACCAATCTAGGTAACTCATTTAGGAATATATCAGGAAACTCACACACCACCAAAAAGAGTTACAAACTCAAGGCGATTTCCTCTGGTTTACTTACCAAATGAGTTAGGTACCTTAAACACCCTTTCATTAACATTTTCCTAACTTTTAAGTTGTTGATCATTAGGCTTAATACTCAGCTTTCAACAAATGAGAATTCTTCACTGTTTTCTAACAAAAACCAAGCTTTCTTCTTCTTGCAATTTATCTTAGCTTTATAATGACTCAAGAATTCATGCCTAATATTATATCGAAGTCTGATATGCCAAACACTATCAAGTCTACCGCCATCTTTTACCTTCTAAAGAACATTGTCTTACCCAACAACATATCGTTACTTTCAATTTTATCTCTATCTAGCATCTTTATAGTAATGTCAAATACTATAGTATGCTCTAACATTTGCCTTTCCATAACCCCTCGAGCAATAAAGCTATGAGTAGCACCATAATCTATTAATGTATATAAAGGGAAAGAATGAAGAATTAACTGACCAATCATAGTAGATAGGTTGGCCATAACTTGAGTTCGAGTCACTGCATAGACTATTTTTTCCCCCAACTATCTACCCTATTAGGACTGGTACTATTACAGTACACTTATGAGCAAAATGTCCTGGTTATCTACATCTAAAATAAATCCTTTGAGCAACTACACACTCACCAATGTGTCTATAGCCATATTTCTAATATACAGGGATCTATTCTCATCTTAGTGGTACTTCCAGCCTAAGTTGTTCCTTACTTCTTGACCTCTTACTCTTCTAACCTCTCTTAGAACCTCAAGACTGGAAGCTCCTCTTACCTTGATTGTCTTTGCTACCTTTGATGTTATGACCATTATGATTGTTTCCCAAATGACTACCCCTAAGGTCGTATAGGTCATGACTCTAAGTTGGTGGAACATATTTATAGGATCTAGCAAGGTTATCTTCTCAATCTCATGGCCTTTTTGAGCTCTGCCTACTACCCTAGTATAGGATTTGGGAAGGTTATCTTCCATCAACACATCTTTGGTAATGCCAACTTTGAGCCCATTGATGAAGATCCATGTCTTCCCCTTATCAATTTTGACCACACCTAAGGCATATCAGACTAAGGAGTTCAACTTGATAAAGAACTCTGTAACTGTCATATCTTCCTAACTTAATCTGAGGTACTTCTATGCCTCGACATATGGCATATTAGCTCCTAGAAACTCTCTCTCAAAATCCCCTCTAAAATTAGTCTATGTTACAGTATCAGTCTACTAGGCATCCTTAAATGCTCTCCACCACGCCGTGACATTGACCTTTATCAACTAACTGGCATTTTGGATCTTTTTTTATTTGACGTTTCAAATAGCTCTTTGGCGTCTAGCCAATCCTCAGCTAATATAACATCTTTGTTTGCCTTATGAAACTCTGAGGACTAGTACCTACTAACTAGGTTGAAAATATGATTAATTTGGCCTTTGTGGCCTCACATTACCCCTGTCTTAGTAAACATTCACCCACTGTCTCTTGATGGGGTGGTATGTCATATATAGAGGGATATTGCTCAGCCAATAGTGGTACTAGCATATAGTGACTCACACTTTTAGAGGTCTCATCATCTATGCGAGGTGTTGTAACTACACCCAACATAGGTCCTTAAGTTACATCTTGGCTTTTCTCCAAAGCTAGAATCTCATCAACCTCATCATTACCTATTAGTCTCTTAGATCTCTTCACCCTAAAATCAATCACATAGCCTCAATTATAAATAATACTATTTAAATAGAGGTCATACTCTACTTACAGCGATTGGCAAATAGGAGCAATTGGCATTGCATGAGGGGTTTCAAATGATTATACATGTACAAAATCACTTTTAGGGTTCCCAAAATCGTGCTTTGATACCATAAATATAACATCTCTATTTGAGAACTTAAAACTATCTAGAATATATACCTCGAGAAACGTGACCTATAAAAGTTTCATAATATGTTATCACACTTATTAAATGCAATACATTGAAAACAGATCGACTATCCAAAACATGTATTAACAAATTTAATATGATGATTAAAACACTATCTGAAAAACATATATGAAACCATCAAAATGCTAATACGAGTCCATATAAACCCATGCAAAACAAACATGTATTAAATCCAAATGCATTAATACATATAAAAGAATTCATATGAATACAATGAACAATTTATAAATAAAGACATTAAGCCTTTGCCCTCATACGCCTATTGAGTTGTACTGCTAGTCCTTCCATTGCCACTTAGTTGTTCCAAAACCCTACCTATAAAATCACATGATAAACACATGAATGAATTTACATTTAGTAAGTAACAAAAGTAATACATGAAGTAATGTTATTTCTTTCATATTAAAGTCTATGGATGTTTTTCCAGTATCCCAGATGCCTATCCAGATCATCTTAGTGTCTAGCGTGTTTACTCATATAACGAGGTGTCATCTCGAATAACAAACCCTTATGAAGTATCTCAATATCCCAAACATCATGTGAAAGCCTATGACATTCTTATGACATCCCAAATGTCATTATTATATGTAATTCATACATATGCTGACCAAAATTAGGTTGATGAGATAATATTACCCATATAGTGGTACACCGAGCCTTTCTTATCTTTGCACATGCATCCTAAATGCTACAATGCCCATTGTTAATATAGAATCACATAAATTTACTAGCCCTATTGCTTTCACTGCCACTCTACACACAGTTTGGTGGCTTGTAGCATTATTGTACATCATATCTAAACTTTCAACTTAAACATGATATAGTCGAGGTAACTTTCATCGTCCACATAGTCGAGCACACCCTTATTCATTTCCATCACCAACAACTCTTATTAGGGTCTTATTGTTGGCTTTCCTCTATAAAAATCCCTTATAGACATAAATTTCTCATTTCTCTAATCCAGTTATTCATAACAAAGCTTTATATATTCTTTATCAATTATAAATGTGTTCATTTCCAAGTTTTTCTAAATATATATGAGTGTTTAACCTTTACGCACGAGCGTATGTTACCTAATTTACACGGTATGTGTCCTAAACACACAAGAGTGTATCCTTGGTATAGGGCATATAACCGTTTATCCTATACCATATAGACATGTGTCTATTCCCAATTCTACATTCTTGTGTATTCACTCTATACGATTAGAATTTCCCTGAAAGCACACGAGTGTGTGTCACTGAAATCCTAGAATTGTTATAATTTCGAACCCAGTTTTCTTACACTTTTCAGACCTTCATATATAACTAAAACACTTCTAATAAAACATGTTTCATAACCAACACTTTACCATACAGTTTTATTCCACACTATAACCATGAATCAATAATTTAACCATCACCAATATGGCACAACACATATCCTAAATTCATATCCATCATACATTACTTACATAAATTATCAATATATACATATAACTATCCTAACTAATCAAACCTCATGTGCATATTAAATTCAAAAGCAATTCAATGCAAAAAAATCACAAGAAATCATGCTACTTACCTTGGTACGATGATTATAATAGTCTTCTCGTGGCTTAAAATGGTTCCAAAGGCTTATCTCTTAGCAAGACATGTCTCTAGCACTCTCCAATCATTTTTTCTCTCTTATTTAGCTAAAAGGAATTTCACAAAAAAGTGAGTGTTGCATATCAAATCTATCATACAAGTTATCATACATGCTACTAGTCAGGGTGTATACTACCATGAGCTCTTTCTCAAAAGCCTCCTTAAACTCGGCCCAAGTTATCATGTCAATCTGTCATACACATTTTAAAGCTCGCCACTAAATCTTAGTATCAACTCTTATCAACTACGTAACATATCAGATCTTTTCATAATTTGTCATCTCAAAACAGCTTCATCACCTCTTCTATGACCTTTAGCCAATCCTCAACTGATACTAAACCTACAACTATTCTAAAGAACTCTAAGGGCTAATGTCTACTTGTTAATCTAAAAATTGGGTGGATTTGTCCTTTGTGTATGGTTTTCAAGACACTGATAACTAGTAGTGCAGCGAAATAAAAAATTTAAAAATAAAAAAAATCCCAAAAACCCTATCTAAGATACCTTTTTTAGAAATACATTTATGAACATGTAAAGCACTTATACAGTTTTTTAGGTTTATACCTACATTGGTGGCTCCTTTAAATCTTGACATGGCTTAAAATTGAATGTTATCCAACCCTTGAGAGGTGGCACCTTGATATCGATGCGGAGTATGAACATATAAGAGGCAATCTAAGGAGAAGGTTACTAAGGCTTTTTTGTTGGATTAATCATGTTCATGGAAAAATGTAAGAAAATCAAAACCTGTGGCTAAGGTTTCTTTAGGTATGTTTTGTATTATAGTTGTAATTCTAACACACACTTTTATATGTGTAGGTGTCTTAGTGTAGCAAGGATTTCATCCAAACCTAGTACTCTCAACACATATGCACAATTGGCATGTAAACATGCATAACCGACATGTTTCAAACTATGCACCGGTGGCATATAAATTATGCTACCTAACATGATTTTATGCCTTCCATGGCTGGAGAATATTTTGCCCAGTCGTGTCATGCATTATATATATATATATATATATATATATATATATATATATATATATATATATTTTATATGGTGCCACTTAGCACCATGCACACCAAGTTTGACTTCATTAACAGGTTTTTTCCTTCCTAAACACTAATATTATCATCAAATAATCATCACCTTTAGGTTCAAATTAGTAGTGTCTAAATTCAAGCTAAATTTAGAAAGACCAAGATTAGCCTCTAATGAAGCATCATGGCCACCTAGATGATAAAGTGTCAACAAATATCACTTAAGCTTTTACAACATTGCAATTACGTGTTATTTAATCCTTTCATCAACCAATATCTCTCAAGGCTAAGAGATAGAAAAGTGTCTATCTCAATGGTTCCTCAACGTGAACTAATACACATCAATGACTAATATGGATTAGGCTACAACCTAATCTCACTGTTGCTAGAGATTCAAATAGTCATGGATGTCATTCAATATTCTTATATGAGATATCTTCCTTTATGTTAAGGAGTGATGAATTTTTTATTGATCAATTATAGCCTCCATGTATCTCACCATATGGTTGATTACAACCTTTATAGTTTCCCAAATTACGATAACATGTTGGGTAGTGTCAAACCATATTGATCCTTACACAAGAGGGTCTAATGACCTCAAGTCAAGGATTACATGTATCTATGGTGTTCAGAGGATTTATTCTATAAACACTAGAGCAACCATCTATATTGATATCCTTTGATTAGGCAAGTCTGATGAACAAGTCTCTAATGTGCACTCATGTGTTGTACTAAGCTAGCTATAACAGTTTCACTATGTGAGAACTATCGGCATTTTTGGTAGGGTCACTTAACACTATAATAATCTCATCATCATTATACGTGCCCTTATTCATTGTGAAGAAGGAATTATGAACATTTCTAGAATAGTCACTAAAAGTGTACATATGGTTCCCATAATCAGTCATCTGATCCCCTCATCACAATTCTATCATTTTACAGGCATATTATTCATACGATCATATAAATAGACAACATATGAATTAAATAATAATAAATCATTTATTAATTATTAATATAAAATTACATTCATAAATGCTAAATTTGATTGGCTCTAAGGCACCTACCCTAACACTTTACTCTCATTCGTCATCACTAGTCGTTACACAGTCTCGCCCATTCACTTATGTTAGGGTGGTAGGTCAATAACTAGTGGTTAGGATAAACTTGACATTCTTTAAGGTCTAATGATTAGCTCAAAGGACCTCATCCACAATTTTCTTGTGGTAGTACATCAACCTAAAGAGTTGCAGTTGCGCCTAAAGTCTATCCTTGAGCCATCCCATGGCTATTATAAAAATGTCCATAATCTTGATATTGTAATGAATAAGGGCACATGCAATGATAATGAGATTATTATAATGTTAAGTGACCTACCAAAAGTGGCGATAGTTTTCACATGTCGAAGTTGTTATAGACAGTTTGGTGTAACACATAGGTACACGTTGTAGAAGTCTTCATCTAACTCACCCGATCAGAGAATATCTATATTGATAGTTGCTCTAATGTCTATGGAATAAACCCTTTAAACACCACAGTTGCATGTGATCCTTTGACTTAAGGTTACTAGAATGTCTTATACGAGGATCAGTATTTTTTGACTCTATCTAACTTGCCATTATAATTGGGGCAACTATAAAGGTAGTAATCAGCCATATCATGAGATACATGGAGGCTATAAGTTATCAATAAAAGATTTGCCATTATTAAGTATAGGAGAAGATATTTCATATGAGAATACTAAATGACATCCATGACTATTTGAATCTATGGCCACAATAGGATAAGATTATAGCCTAATCCATGTTAGTCATTGATATGTATTAATTTATATCGAGAAACTACTAAGATTGACACATTTTTATGTCTCAATCTCGAGAGATATCGATTGATGAAAAGATTAAATTGCACGTAACTATGTATTGTAAAAGCTTAATAGATATTCACTAACACTATCGTTTGGGTGGCATGATGCTTTGCTAGAAAGCTTATAGAGAGCTTATAGGTCACATGCATAAAGAAGTTGAATCAAACTCAAAAATATGGATTGTTTATTGTCAATCCTGATGTTCAAACTGAGAAAAAGATTGTAAGTGGATTGGGTTTACCTAATAAGGTTGAACATACTTAGTTTGACCATGTCTTGATCAAGTGCACATACATGCACTTAATTTGCCAGTCAAGCATTTAGTGGGAGAGGTGCCAACCATGCAAATGCATGATGTTGGTTGGCACCATGAATAAAAAGGCATACAAGCTTTTTAGCCATACTAGTTGTGCAAATGGCTTGGTGGAATGTCGATTATGCATTTTCCATACCAGTCATGCATGTGTGTGTTAAGGTTACCATGCATGCTTGGAATTCTAGTCGTGCTAAGACACCTAGACATATATATTTGTTATGCTTTTTCATGTAATAGATAAAACATATAACAGAGTGAAACCTAGCCATCACTCTCTCTATTTCTCTCCTTCCTATGAACATCGTGAGTCTAGTCAAGAGCCCTAATAGCTTATTCATCTAAATTTCCTCTTCTATGTTTGTGCTTCATGTGGATATCAAGGCACTACCTCATAAGGGTTGGATAATATACTATCTCAAAGTACGTGAAGTTTTGAATGAGCCATAACATAGGCATAAATCTAAAACATCCTAGGAGTGTTTTGCATGTTCATGAATGTTATGTTTCAAACGGGCATCCTGGTTGGAGTTTTCAAGATTGTTTGATTTTTAAAATTTTAAATTTTACTACGTTGTCAATTATCAAAGCCCTAAAAATCCTACAGTGGTATCAAAGCCACTATTTTGCATATTTTTCATAAAAATTATACCTATAGTTAGTTTTGATTAATTTTATATGTTGATTACATGTAATTAGGATTAATGAAAACTGAATAAAATTTGTAAACATGATTTGCAATCGTGCAACAACATGATTCGAGTTATTGCATGATTTGTTGAGTATCATGTAAACTGTGTTAAATTATTGAGTGATGATCCCTAAATTTTTGTTTGAGTTTTGCTGATATATACAGGTTTATTTTGGTTGAATGTCATAAGTTTCGTGTTATTGCATGAAATCGCCTTCAAGTTGTGTTGATTATATGATTCGAGGGTTGCCACTAGTATGAGTACGATTTACTTGTCATATTCCCTCACTCTAATGATTGGCTTACTGAAATTGGGAAATTTTTGGGTTTCTTCCATTGTTAGAAAAACTTGAAAATTGGGTTATGAAAGAAAAAACCACCATGCACAGTTAGCACCAAATTGTGCATGGTAGATGTCAGGTGCACATCTGTCCCAACATCATGCCTTAGTGAACAGTTGGACACTTCCATGTCCAGTTGTGCCCTAGCATGGTAACAATCATGTACTTAATTAACTTTTGAAATTTGGTTGAATTTCAAAGGCGTGGTAGACACCTCACCTACACATTGGCAAAGTTGAAAATTATTAGTTTAGTCTTGTTTCATTGAACTTGGACTAAATTGAGATGTTTTTGAGCTTTAGGGTTGAATTATAATTTTTCAAAACTTTAAGGATCATAATGTAATTTGGCACTTGGCAGAATAATAATTAAAATTTAATTTTAATTGATATGTATATGTATGGATGTATGTATGCATGGTGTTTAATACACAGCCAATAGACCTTGTGAATGTTTTTTCATTTATTTCATTTTTGGGTTGTAATTTTTAAATAGGATTTGCCCGCCATGCCTTTATCCCTTTATCTTCTTTTAGAGTAGATTGTTTTATTTTCTTAGAATTTTGTAACTAGAAAATAAAGTCATGCAATAATTAAATATTGAAGATTGAAGATAAAAGGACAAGCACAAAGACATGAAGATGAAGATTCACCTAAGTTAACCAGTGAAACTTTTCTTAGCTCAAGGGGTTTGACATTAGTTATGGTTTTATACTGACATGATTTATTTTTATGTTGTAGAATGTATGTGTAAGTTGTATTTTGCAAATATCACTTGACATGCGACTTAAAATCTTATGAGACTAATTAATAAAACCCTCAATTTAAATATTAATTGAAGATTTAATTGGTGTCTTTCAATATAACGCGCTAATTAAGCCACTTTGTCACCAAAGCGAAAGGTACGATTCTACTATATGGAAAATTAAGAACTAACTATATTGGGTCTGACTTAACTAATATATTTTGTGTGTTTATCAAAGCGAAGGTAAAGTATGCTAGAGGCATGAGTAAGGAATGCATTTATCGATGCAAGAAAATATGTAGTATCCACACTACTGATATCGATAGTCACATTTGAGGTGTCTTGGGTTAACACCTAGCTTGCGATCATGAGCTTTTGATAATTAATTTGAAATTTACATATTCGATTAATTTGAATATGTTTGCCAAAGTAAAGGGAAAAATTAATGTGATAGGATCTCAATCCACTAGGAAACTCACAAGAACTTCCCGAGTATAATTATAAGGGCTATTGACTTGAGAAAAATAGTAAGAGTATTTTAATTAATTAACTTTGTAATTAAAATGAATATTAAAAATTAAATAAAATTACTAATTCTTTTATCTGTAAATTGTAGATCACTAAATCACTATGTTAAACTCAATGTATCGATCAATTCTTAAAAAAGAAAATAGGCTCATTGAAAGCAACTTCACTCATTTGTACAGAAATCTTTGGATTATTCTGTATCTGAAAAAGAGGTTGTATATCCTTAAAGGGTTGTTGCCCCCTAAGCCTGGTCCCAATGTCACTCAAGAGGAAAATGATACTTTTAATAAGTATCTTAATGACTTAGTGGAAGTTTAGTTTCTTATGCTGATTTCCATGTCATCTGAGCTTCAAAAACAAAATGAGGTAATGGATACACAATCCACACTCGCTCACCTTCAAGAGTTATTTGGCACTCATGCAAAGGTTAAATGATATAAGGTGTCAAGTGCGTTGTTTGATTACAAACTCTTTCAAGGAGGACAAGTTGGCCCTCATGTGGTCAAGATGATTAGTTTGGGATCATAGGCAATGAGCTTGCCATTAACTTGGTTTTAAAATCTCATCCTAAATCATAGGCTAATTTCATTATAAATTTTAACCTAAATGAAAAGGAGAAAACCCTTGAGGAGTTATTGTATATGCTTAGGACTACTGAACAAATGGTTGAAACCTAAACATTAAAAGTCCAGGCCAAAGGCAAAGCTAAGCCCAAACCCAAAGTGAAAAAGTAATTTGATACTACTACTCAGCCTACAAGTGGTGCAGGAAAGGGAAAAATTGTCTATTTGTCTAGTGGTAAGGCAATTCACTAAAAGAGACATTACAAGGCCTCTATAATTAACAAAAAAGAAGAAGACAGCTAAAGTTTCTACTTCAGGAATATTTATCATTGAGATAAGTTATTTTCCTTGTTCATCATAGGTTGTAAACACAAGACGTAGTTCTCATGTTTGTTTTGATATATAGAAACTATGACAGAGTAAATTGTTTAACAAATGAAAGGTTGACCTATAGGCTGGAAATAGAACACACGTTGTCACATTAATAATAGGAATTTCTTATCTTAGGTTGGCCCACAGAACTAGTTTTAGAATTAAGAAATTGTCATCATATGCCTTTTATGTTTAGAAACTTAGTTTCATTGTCAGATTTGGATAAAAAAGGATATTTATTTTTTATTGTTCGTGGTATTATAACCATCAACTTAAATAATATTTTATATGTAATAGTGAAGTTGCATAATGGCTTATATATTCTAAAACTGGATATTGAAATTCTTAATGTATAAAATAATAAACATTTAAAATGAAATGATCTGGATATTACATATATATGGCATTACAAGCTAGGCCACATAAGACCGAAACATATATCGAGACTTCTTTAACAAAAGGTCTTACAATCATTTAACTTCTAGTCATAAGATGACCAAAACACCTTTCACTAGACATAGTGAAAAGGTAACTAAACTGTTAGGGATCATACACAATGATATGTGTGGGCATATGATAGTGTATAACAGATATAAGGATGCCTACTTCGTCATATTTACCAATGACTTCAATAGATATGGTGGCTATATGTTTTTTATGAAACATAAGTCATAATGCTTTGATAAATTCAAAGAATTCAAGAACGAAGTAGAAAAACAACTTGGGAAACAAATTAAAGTCCTCCAAATTAATCAAAAAGATGAATTCCTGAGTGTTGAATTCAAAGAATACCTAAAAGAAAATAGAATAGTATCTCAATTTACTCTTTTTGGTACATCATGGCATAATAATGTATCTAAGTGAAAGAATAGGATATTGATGGAAATGTTTAGGTACTAATCTACATATGTCTTTTTGAGGTCAAGCCATAGAAACTGTTATCTATATACTGAACTGTGTCCCATCTAAATCTATGGATAAAACTTCGTATAAGTTATGGACTAGGTGAAAGTTCAATCTAGATTACTTAAAAATTTAGGGTTATAAAGCTGATATCAAAAATTGACTTTAAACAAGCTAAGTGCAAAATCTGAAAAGAGAAAAAAAGTCTACGATATGTCATCATAGATGGTTGATCATGGTAAGGAAGTTCTTCCACCTCAGATGGAAAAACCTTAACACATAAAGAGCTATATAAATCTATCTAAGTACATTACGAGCCAGAGAGATTTGGCTTTCTCTTAACTCAGCATAGTGATGTACTAGTCATCATTGCATATAAGATATCTTCTTTTGTGCTCAAGATTAACGAATCTTTTATGGATCAACTATAGCCTTAATGTATCTCATGATATGATTGTTCACTACCTTTATGATACCCTTATTACAGTGATATGTTAGATAGTGTCAAACCATATCGATCCTTATATGAGTTAATTTAGCAACCTCAAGTCAAAAGATCACATGCATAAGTGGTGTTAAGAGGATTTGCTTCATAGACACTGAAGTAACCATCTATATGGATATCTTCTGTTGAGGTCAATTTGATGAACATGTCTACAACATGTACTCATAGTTACACAAAGCCTTTAGCAAACAACTTTGATATGTAATAATTGTTGCCATATTTCAATGAAGTTGCTTAACACTATGATAATCCTATCACCATTACATATGCCCTTGGTCATTGTAATGTCGAGATTATGGACATTTCTAGAATGGCTATCTAATATGTGCATAGTTCCCATGATCAATCATTTGATCTTTTCATCACAATTCTACCATTCTAAGGGTATGTTATTCATACAATCATATAATAGACAAGTATATGAATTGAAAAACTATAAATTATTGTATTAATTAATGAGATAAATTACAATTACAAATGTCAAATCAATTGGCTTTAGGACATCTACCCTAATAATCTCCTACTTGCATTATAGCTAATCGATCATGTATTTAATACCTAATTATGTTATGTGTCTGTCATGCTTTTATTGCTACAAAGGCTTTGTTAATAGGTCAACCAAATTGTCATCAAATCAATACTTTCTATTTGTATGTCACCTCATTGAATAATCTCTCGGATTAGATGATATTGTCTGAGTATATGTTTAGACCTCTGATGAGATCGTGGCTTTTTTGCTAAAGCAATCATTCTGTTGTTATCATAATAAAGCTTAATTGGCTCAGTAATGCTTAAAACCACTCTAAGTTCTATCACGAACTTCTTGATCCATATAAACTCTTTTGTCACTTCTAAAATGGCAATGTACTTGACTCTATTGTAGAATCAGCCATTGTATTTTGTTTGGCTCTTTTCTAGTTGAGTGCACCATCATTTAAACAAAACACAAGCCTAGATTGTGATTTAAAGTCATCTTAATTAGTGAGTTCAGAATACTCTTTATAAACCAAGAATGCATCCTTAGTCCTTCTCAAATACTTCAAAATGTTCTTAATAACTATCAAGGGTTATTCACTAGATCAGACTAATATCTACTATAAACACTCAAAGTGTATGAGACATCAAGTCTTGTACATAGCATGACATATATGATTAATCCTATAGCCAAGGCATATAAGATTTTACTTATTTATCTCTTTCAGATTGTGAAGATGGACATATCTCTTTCAAAAGATATATACCATGGGACATAGGTAGAAATCTTTTCTTGGATTCTCCATAAAGAATCTCATCAACACCTTATCTATGTATGTGTTTTGACATAGGCCCAATAGTCTACGCTCTCTATCTCGATAAATTTTAATCTAAGAATATAGGTTACTTCTTCTAAGTCTTTCATGGAGAAACACTTCGATAACCAAGTCTTTACCTATTGTAAGTTTGGTATGTTGTTTCCCATAATCAAGATGTCATTGACATATAAAACTAGAAATGCAATCACATTCCCACTAACCTTGTTATACACATATAACTCATCTTCAATTTAAAAAAAAAAACCGAACTCTCGTATAACTTCATCAAAATGAATATTCTAGCTTTTTAAAGCCTATTTAAGTGTATAAATGGACTATGAGAGCTTGCATACTTTATTAACCTATCTAATAAGAACGAAACAATCGGTTTACACCATATAGATGTCTTTTACAAGGTCACCATTCAGGAAGGTATTTTTAACATCCATTTGAAAGATTTTATAGTCATGGTATGTAGTGCTAACAACCATAATCCTACTAGACTTAAGCATAGTGACTAGCGAAAAGGTTTCATCATAGTAAATGTCATATTTTTGTGTGACATCTTTGGCAACCAACCATGCTTTATAAGTATGCACGTTACCTTCCATGTCAATTTTCTTTTTGAAAACCCATTTCCACCCTATGGGTTTTACTCTTTTAAGTGCATCCATTAGAATCTATACTTGGTACTAATACATGAAGTCTATTTCAAATTTCATGGAATCCAACCATTTATTAGAATCTAGACTCGAGACAGCATAATCATAAGTTTTAGGTTCATCATCAGAGATTACCAATACGTTATTATACTGAGTCCTAAGAAAACCAAATCTTTCTAGCTTGCAATATACTCATATAGATCTACGTAGCTCTTATGTGCTCTAAGGTTATTCCTCTCAAGGTTGAGAAACCTTCTTATGATAAACCATCTGTGATGACATATCATCTTATCTAACATCTATGGTATCTTGTGTCTTATGGTATAGAAACTTTATCGAGTTCCACCCTCTTCCTATTGGTCCTTTTGAGAATAAATTCTTTCTCAAGAAACACACTAATACCAACAATAAAGACTTTTTGCTCCTCTAGGTGGTAGAAATAGTATCCTTTAGTTTCCTTTGGGTACCCCACAAAGATACACTTTTTGGACTTAGCATTTAGCTTGTTTAAAGTCATTTTCTTGACATAAGTTTTACAGCCCTAAATCCTTAAGTATTCTAGATTGAGCATTTACCTAAGCCACAACTCATATGGAGTTTTATCCATGGATTTAGATGGGACATGATACAGTGTATAGGTAGCAATCTCTAGGGTATATCTCTAGAAAGACATAGGTAGATCGATAAAACTCATCATAGACCTGACCATTTCTATCAAGGTCTTATTCCTCTATTCAGATACACCATTATATTGTGATGTACTAGGAGTAAGTTAAGAGATTATCCCATGTTTCTTTAGGTATCCTCTGAATTCAACACTTAGGTATTCACCTTCATGGTAACTATGAAGGATTTATAGTAACACTAAAGACTGCTACCTAAGTGTTAAATAGTCTTAGGTATTATTTAACTACCTAAGTGTTTCCCCATATAATAGTTATAGTAACACTAATAATCAAAAATAAATATTCTTCCTTGCCTAAAACAAACATAGAAATTAACAAAATATAATAACATTTAGTTAATTCTAAAACAAGCCCAAGTGGGCAACACAAGATAATAAATTCTTATTACAAATGCAGTAATAAATGCTCCATTTCCAACTCATAAGTTAACTTCTCTTTTGGCAAGCAATCTACTATGTCGTAGTTCTGTATATCAGAACAAATGTGAGTATCATATCTTATGTCTACAACTTAAGATAAACAAGAAGAATAGTTTATCTCAATGACAAATATACTAGAAGTAAAGGTTTCAACTGTCTTCTTCTTCTTATTTTCTATGAAGGTTTTGCAATGTGTATGGTTAACACATTTGAATTTTAGATAAGAAGCAGTTTTGCAATGATTTCAAAAACTATTATTAATGGGTAACATCATACATACCCGTGTATTAAGGGTATATGACTATGTATTGCATTTTCAGTTTAAAATAAAAGGGATGAAAGCGCGTTTGGTTGAGCTTTGGTATCTTTCTCACTAAAAATAAAGAAACTAAGAGGAAGTTCTAGTGCTCTAAAAGCCAAAAAGTGCAAAGGAACACTTTGGTGATCAATATTTGCCACGTTAAGATTGCTTGAACTTAGGACAAGAGGTAGATCACCTTCAATTTTATTAGTTCAATGATTGTTTTAGAATAAGTTATTTTGTGATATTATATTCTTGCAACCATGATATGTTGATTACATATTCTGAAGGTTTAATTACTATTCTAATTAGATGAGATACTACCTTGATTAAGCATGAATACATGTTTACGAATTAAGAACAGTATGTCTAATGGAATAATAACCTGATATTATCTTTAGTAATTTACAGTGGAAATTCTGATGATTTAGTGTAGTTTAATGGCCAATAATGCGTTGAATGCTACGATGAATGAACCAAGTTGATTAAAAGAGTAAAATCATGGTATGTTTTGTAGTTGTATTATAAGGTATCTTGACTTCATATGTATGGTACGATGATTCCAATGATTTATAGTGTTGATAAACAAGATAATTTAAAGATATGCTAAGGAATATGTCCAATGGTTTAAGAACATTTTGGTTATTTGGAAAATTGGGTTAGATTGGTCGGACGTAATGTTTTCAGGCAAAATCAAAATTTTGGAAAAAAGACATTACACATCTATGTATAATGGATACACGATCATATATATTTGAGAATAAGTAGTCCCCATGTTAGGAGAACCATGACTGTGTTAATTTAAGAATAGATACATGCTTGTATGATATGAGACACATGGTTGTGTATACCACCTTGAAGTGCATGTCTATTTTAGTTAGAAACATGCTCGTGTAGGTTACACAACATACCCTCATGTATAAATGATACATCCCCGTATACATTTAGGAAAATTTAGAATAAAAGTGCATGAAACTAGAAATTTAGAGTTGCTATGAACATATATGACTATTAAGAAAACCATTTTACCCCTACAAGGGATGATTACAAATGAAGTAAGTCATAATGAACTAACAAAGGCAACATGAGAAGAAAATTTGATAAACATGTTAGACTATGTAGAGGAAAGCACGAAAGGTGATTTGGGGGCTCCCAATTGTGTGGATGACTACACAAACCCTTGACCAGAGTAATTTCAAGTTGAAAACTAAAATCGATGTGTTATATTGTTTTTAGGCCACTAAGTTGTGTGCAATATGGTTGTGATGCATCAAGGCTAGTCTTTGTAACTTTGATACCTTTAATGTTATGCATTGACGTTGGATGTCTTAGCATCTAAGATGCTTATGCAATATTAGGTGAGGCTCAAGGTCTCACTCCTCTTATGATATAGTATCTATAGCCTGAAGCCCAGTCAACAAGTGTTTTGGGTAAACTTTATGATTAACATCTAAGATAACTCATGCTTTCACAAAGTATTCAGGATGCCAACATACATCGTTTGGCATTAGTCATCCAAAATGACATTGTTATTACAAATTTAGGCATTAGGCTTTGAGATAATTCAGATGGACATTTAACATGCTATAAAAACATCCACAATACCATAAAAAATTAACTAAAGGACATACATATAAAATTGTGATTATTTGTGTTTTATATTGTGTGTTGAGATGCCACCTACTTATTGAGTATATTTCACTCACATGTTCTTTTGTGGTTTTGTAAGTAGAATTATAGAGCAACGAGGCAGTGATAGGGGAGCCAGAAGGTCAACTCAAGATCAAGCATAAGGCAAGGGCATTTTGGTCTTTTTATATATTGAACCACATTTATGTATTTTTTATTTCACTCATGTTTATTTATGCACAATGATTGATACAATTTGGATTATAGACATTTGAGTATTTAATATTTGGATCATATGTTATGAATTTATTAATAAATGTTTTTTAAGGGATTGTAGGAGTTTACTATTTATTATGCATGTTTTTGTTGTGCTTGCTGCAAAAGAATTTTAAGTTAACACATCTTTTTGAGTACATATTCTAGGTAAGGATATGTATTCGCAAAAGAGGTGTTACTGATCCATGAGAATGTGTATTGACTATAAAATGTTGAACAAGGTAATAGTGAAGAATAAGTACTTACTACCCAAAATAAATGACTTATTCAATCAGTCGAGAGGAGTAGTGGTATTTTCAAAAATTGATTGGAATACCATCAAGTAAGGGGTGACTGAGCAAGATATACCTAAGATAACCTTCCAAATAAGGTATAAGCACTTTAAGTTTATGGTAATGCTATTTAGACCTATGAATGCCCTTGTAGTGTTTATGGACTTGAGGAATAGGGTGTTCCATGACTACCTGGATAAGTTTATTATAATATTTATTGATGATATTATAGTATACTTCAAGAGTGATGGGGAATATCAGGAGCGTCTAAGGTTCACTTTGCAAAGGTTGAGGGAAAAACAACTGTATGCAAAGTTCACAAAATGTAGTTTTGGCTTGATAGAGTAGTTTCTTAGGGCATATGGTTTCAGTAAAAGGTATATTAGTAGATCCGAGCAAGATTGAGGTAGTGTTAAATTAGTAAAGACCAAATACTATCAAAGAGATTATAAGTTTTCTAGGTTTGGTTGGGCATTGTAGAAGGTTTGTAGAAAGATTTGCTATAGATTAACAAGACCTCTTACAGCTCTTACATAAAATGAAACTCGGTTCCAATAGCCAAATGCTTATAAAGAGAGTATTTTGGAATTGAAAAAGAGATTAAATTATGCTCTATTGTTGGCCCTACTAGAGGATGGGATTGAGTATGATTTATAACTGATGCATCTCACAGTGGTTTAGGAGTAGTATTGATACAACAACGCAAGGTGATAACACACACCTTAAGACAGTTGAAAGATTTCAAGACCAGGTACCCTACTTATGATTTGGATCAAGCAATTGTAGTGTTAGCTCTAAAAATTTAGAGGCACTACATATATAGGGTCAGATGTAATATATACACCGATTATGAAAGCTTCAGGTAATTCTTCACTTAGAGCTAAATATGAGATAGAGAAGATGGCTCGAGTTGGTGAATGATTATGACTTTGATATCAAGTATCATTTTGGTATATTGTAACAGATTCCTTTAACAGGAAAATGCTCATATCATAGTTAATAATTCAAAGAGGGATTCAGATAGACCTAAATAAGAGTAGATTTAGTTAGTGATTAGGGTTCTAGCCAGATTAGACATCAAATCCATGATGGTGGAAAAGATTAGGGCAACATAGTTAGAGATGATTAAAGTAGACAAAGAGTTTATAATGGTCTTGAGACAGATTTCCAAATTGTTGATAGTGTTCTTAAGTTCAAAGTTAGAGTATGTGTTCCACTAGTTGATGAGTTAAGATAGATGATTGTTGCATAGGCTCACACTTTTTTTTATACTACCTACCCCAAGAGTGTAAAGATGTATCTAGATTTGAGAAGAAGTTTCTAATGGTCAAACATAAAAAGAGATATGGGTGAGCATGTTGCTAAGTTTCTCACCTATTAGTATATTAAAGTCGAGCACTAGAGACCATTAGGATTACTTCAGCCTTTGAGTATGCCTAAGTAGAAATGGAAGCATATTTCTATGGACTTCATTGTTAGGCTCTCGAGAGTTTAAAATGGCTTTAATACACTTTGGGTGGTAGTTAACAAATTGATTAAGTTAGCGTATTTCTTATGTATTAAGTACACTACCCCAACAGATCAATTTGAGAAGTTATATATGAGAAAGATTATCAAATTTCATAGTGTGCTCAAAATGATAATATAGAATAAAGACACACGATTTATGTCAATTTTTAGAAGGACTTTACATAGATCATTAGGAACTAATTTAGCATTTAGTATAACATGTCACCCATAGATAAATGGTCAAATTAAAAAGACTAACTAGGTGTTAAAGGATATGTTAACAGTCGGTTACTTGGATTATAGGGCAAGTTGGGTAAAGGTTACCTTTATTAGAGTTTGCCTATAATAACAGTTATCAAATGATAATTCAGATGACGCTCTATAAGGTACTTTATGTTATAAGGTGTCATCTGTTTTACACTAGAATTAGTTAGGCAAGAGCAATGTCTTGGAATAATCTTTTGAACTAGAGTTGATTCAAAAGATGATTAAAGATATCCAATTGATCAGATAGAGGATGAAATAGGCACAAGATCGACAAAAGAGTTATGTTAACCAAAAACATAGAAATTTGGAGTTTACTGTAGGTGATAGAGTTTTCATTAGAGTAGCCCTTTTCAAGCTCCTTATGAAGTTCAGGAGAAAAGGTACGTTGGCTTTTAGGTACATTGGTTCTTATGAGATAATGGTTTAGGTCGATAACATAGCCTATAAACTTGTATTACTAGCAAACATGGACCATATTCATGATGTGTTACATGTTTTGTTATTGTGTAAGTATATCAGTGATCCTTTGCATGTTTTGAGGACTAAGAGGTCTAATTTTCTAAAGACTTAAGTTATATGGGGAGACCAATTCAAATCCTAGATAAAATGGTGAAGTAGCTAAGGAACCAGTAGATTCTCTTAATTAAGGTTCTTTTAGAGAAATCATAAAATTGAAGAAGCTACTTGGGAAATAAAGTAAGTCATAAGAGAAACATGTTGAACTGTTTCTAGTGAATTCTAGAAATGAAATTACATTAAGGAAGGAGGAATTGTAACACCCACAAGTACGCCTCAAAGCGGGGGTGTGCATAATTCGATTTAAATCATAAAACTAAACCAAATCACTTAAAAATTGTAGTTTGGTCTATAAAATAGTTTGGTTTGGGGGGTTGAACAATTTTCAAACTATTTTTTTTTTTAAGTTTGGTTTGCAATTTGGATAATTTTCAAACCAAACAAAATCATAAACTGTATTTTTTTTTCAAATACATATATATAACTATGTTTGAGATCAATTTCCAATTATAATTGACACGTTATTATTTTGAAAAATATCATAAACACTTTTAACATTTTGAAATTTTTTATATTCATCCCTGGTGCACCATTATTCTCTTTAAAAAAGTGTATGAATCAATATCAGTAATATGTATCATATCATATGATATGTTTACTGTATCATATTAATTCAATACACCTTATGATACGTATCATTTTCCACATGTATCGTAACGTATTATAGGACACATATTGTATAATGTAGGATACTAATAACTATAATTTAAATTATAATTCAAACCAGATGTATAACACCTATAGGTATGTCCAAGGATACTTTCATCTTTTGCCTTCTTGAGCATGTTTATTTAATCTATCTATGTGATTTTAGGGTTGCATGGTTGTATAAATAGGCCACACACCTTGTATGTGATGGCAAGGGCAAAATAGTCTTTTTATGTGAGATGCATAAAAATTGGCTAAGTTTGGATGACATGAACACCCATGTATATTAGCGTACACGCTCATGTATTGTCAATGCATTCATTTTGTGATCATTTCAAAAATTACCATTATTGGGCATTGGCATACATGCCTATGTATACGATTTACATACATGTGTATCACAGGTTATAAGTAAAAATAAAATGAATTTAGAAATGTTTTGGCTAAGCATTTTTATCTTGTTTTTAGAAAATCAGAGAGTTTTAGGAAAGAGTTTGAGAGCTTGGAAGCCTAAGGATCATTGCATCGTTGGAGAATTGTTTCTTGCCATTTGAAGTTTACATATTCAGTGGAAGAGAGATAAGTATGAAATTCCCTTTCGATTAAATGATTTTTCATGGATTATTTTGGTTTGATCATTTTTGTATATATAACTATTATTGTTAGATTCTTTGAATTTGGTAGTTGTGAATTAAGAAACATGTTTATATGTGAATTGTGAGTGTGATGATTTAAAGATATGCATGTTTGGTTGCTATCATGTTACAATAAAGAATTAAGCGATTTGCAATGCACGATTCCTTTTAAGACACAAGAATCAATAGTAATTTATTGTATAATCCTATAATATTGCTGGTGTGAATTGATTGTGGTTAATAGTTTAATGGAACATTCATATAGTGTCGCATTGGGTGTAGAGAGATGTTATTAGAACTTGCTTGTGGTAAGTGTTATTGGAGTTTTGGTTGTGTATACCTGTTGTAGGATGTTTTTATGATTAAAAAGTATGAATTTTAGGACTATTGGAATGGATGGGTAGTTGGAAAATGTGAATGTAGACGAAATCAGAATTTTGGAAAAACATTTTACACAGTTGTGCTAGTAATCTAACACGCCCATTTACTTTTGAGCGTAATAGTTCTCATGTTAGGTTTAAACCATAGGTGTGTTAATTTAGGAATGGATTCATGCTCGTATGATATAAGACACACAACCATATATGTCACCCTGTATTGTATGCCTATGTAGCTAATTATGTGGTCGTGTAGATGAGATTCATACACCCCCATGTATGGAAAACACACCCCTATGTATAATTAGGGAAAATGGAAAAGAATGTGTGGAATATTAGTGAGGTTTGAATGAAATGATGGAGATGACTATTTTACCTTTAAAAGGGATGAATAAGAAATGGATAAAGGATAAGGCCTTAATAAAAGCGATATCTAATGGAAATCATTATGGGTGTGCCCAATTATGTGGACAATGGCATAAAATTTGACCAAAGTGATTTTGAGTCAAAAATTGAAATGATGTGTTATCTTACTCTCACCACCAAGTTGTGTGTGATGTGGCTATTCCACTAGGTTAGTGTATTGTGGACTCGTCATTGAGGTATGTGTAGTGTGACTAGTTACCAAGCTATGTACAATATGATTCGTCACTAAGGTATATACAGTGTAACTTATCATCAAGTTGTGCATAGTGTTATTAATCACCAAGCTATGTATAGTGTGACTATGAAAGCATCGGGGCTAGTCTATGTGACTTTAGGTCAAAGCTCGATCAACATGTGTACAAAGTGCATCATATAAATGACATTAAGTTGCCACGTGCTTTCACCAGACATTCAAGACATCGATATACATTGTTCCAGTGGAAAAATAGTTTTTTTCATTATTATGATTGATTTTCTAATAATTCAAAATGAAATAAAAGTCATAGTGTGATTTTAGGGTGACATACGACCATGCATGGAAAGGCCACACATGTGTGTCACTTTGCCACGTTAGCTAGATAAGGTGATTTTCATGTACAATTTGAATTAAGAGATACACGATCGTGTATGGTGTACCTATGCTCTTGTATGGCATGTAACACTCACAGGTATGTCTCAAGGGCAAAATAGTTTTTATGCAATGAGTTTGATTGTTGTTTGAATTATTTAATATGATTTGAAAGTCAAAGTATGAGTTTTCAATGACACGTGACCATGTATAATGAGGTTATCCTTGTCTGTTGTTGCCATGTCAACCAGATGCATAAATTTTAAATTGAGTGATTCACAGTCATGTGTGGTGAGGCATACACTTGTGTATGGTGTTATGCGTTTCTAGTTTTTAAAAGGCATGTTGTTATGTTGTAGGAATTTTTATTCATATCCCTAAATGCACAATCGTATAAAGGGAGAATGAAGCGTTAAAGCCTATTGACTAGGCTATCTTATGGTAGCTCTGACAATCGCTTTCTAGTGGTAGGGTGAGAATAAAGTTTAAGAGAGTAAGGCTTGCTTGTACATTTCAATTTTGCAAGTTTGAGGTAAGCAAGACTCTCTTAGTCTTTCATGTGAATAATCTATGTAGATGGAGGGTTTTTCCCTCAATTGATTTATTAGTAAAGGATTTCTCTTGAAGTGCATGTTATTCTTCATAAATGATCAATAAGTAGAAGGTTTATGTTGATTTAAACTAAGTTACTATATTTTGCCATTATGATCTACTATTAATTATGTGATGATCATGTTGTAATTAGATGTTTTTATAATAAGGAGAATATTGAGAGTTTGTTATATGATTTTAGTTGTAAAGTTAAAGGTTGAAAATGATGAATGGCATAAAACTTATGAGGTTGCTAATATCGTATTATTGAGTATTTGACAATATGATCGACTCATAAGGAACTATATTCATGTTATTTGGTTAATTGGTTAACAAAGATCATAGTTAGGTTGAATGGAAATGCATCGAAACCAATTCATAATGAGAATATGTGTTCCACTTTTGGATTATGACACATGATTGTGTGCACGAAACCTAGAATTTAGACTAAGTTTGCCATTAACCTAATGACCGATAAATGTCATTGACTGATGAATAGTCAACTAGGATGCATGGACTACTCGTGTATAGTTTTTAACACAACCATGCATAGAGTGAAATAACCAAGATACCCCTAAGAAGTAGTACGACCAAAATGAGAATGAAAAAAGAAAGTGTAATAAATTTAGAAAGAGGCACACATTTGTGTCATTAAATTTACATGTTCGTGTATATAGAAAAGTGGTACATAAGGAAAGGTCATAAGAAAAGATAGTCGTGTATATGTAAAAAAGGATACACCCTCATGTATCAAGAAGCACACGTTTGTGTAAAAAAGGCAAAAGAAAGAAGAAGAGTTAGGGAACTAGACTAAAGATTAAAGAGTCATCTCGAGTGATAGTACAAAGATACTAGATATATAGTAGTACCTTACGTGCCTAACAGTAAACTTTTAGCAAGGCATGAGATATATTTTTAGGTAAAAGCAAGAATAAGCCAAGTTAAGTGACGGTTTGAGATATATGCATACTAGACAACATAAAGTTATTATAAAAGGCACCATGAGTATACATTTCCTACAATGCCTATATTAGGGCACGTCTATGTAGGACATCGTACTTTCAATAGGATACTAGGTTATAGAAAAACCTAATTGAGATACAGTTCTAGTGTTGTTAAATAAAGAGATAACTTACATGACCAAGGTGTCAAATCCCTATATTTGATCCAGTTTGATCAGTCTTGTATATAGTTTTAATTATAGTTTTCAGATATAGATGCATCCACCGAGTTAAATATGGTTGCACCAAGTAGGAATTTGAGGAGTGATTCCTTAGTAACCAAACGAGACATAGTTTGACCCAAAAGTTAATATATGTAGCTTAGACATTCTTTAAGGTACAGTTAGAACATAAAATTGATAAATAAGACCCATCATCATCTTTATGGAGTTTAATGTCGACTCCAGATGATATAGATAGTATTGGTTGACATCAAAGGCATTTTAGAGAATTAAGTAAAAATTGACAGTAGAGTTTCATACTTACTAAGTGTTATATCACTCACTCCCCTACTTTCATATGTATAAGTGCAATTTAAGGTTTTCAAGGCGCTGGTAACCAGTAACACAACCGAATTAAAAAAATTTAAACTTAAAGAATTCTGAAAACCCTAACCAAGATACCTGTTTTAGAACATATATTCATGAACATACAAAACACTCATAGGGTATTTTAGGTTTATACCTGCATTAGTAACTTCTTTAAACCTTTACATAGCTTGAGACTGAATGTTATCCAACCCTTGAAAGATGGCACTTTGGTATTCGTACGAAGCATGAACATGTAAGAGGTTATCCAAGGACAAGACTGCTAGGGCTTATTTTTTGGATTAACTGTGTTCATGGTAAAGAGAGAAACCAGAAAACCTATGGCTAGGGTTTCTATTGTGTATATGTTGTTGTTATGTATAATTTTAATTCTAACACACCTTTAAATATGTGCAAGTGTTTAAGTAGAATAAGGATTTCATCTAAACCCGACACCTTCAACACACATGCATGATCGGTATGTAAACATGCACAGTCGACATTTTCATATGCCACTCAACAAGTTTTCAAGCCATGAATGGGTGGTACAAAAAATGTGCTACTCGACATGATTTTAAGCATTGCACGACTAGATAATATTTTGTCCAACCATGCCATGCTTTAATAATTTTATATGGTGCTTCTAACACCATGCACACCAAGTTTGACTTGGTCAAAACGTGGTCAACAAATTCTCTCCTTCTCTAAACATTGGAATTATCACCAAATAATCCTCACCTCTAGATTTGAATCAACCCTTATATGTGTGTAACTCATAAGCTATCTAATGAATGGCCTATAACTGTAACCTCTCCTAACCATTGGGTGTGTTACAGAGAAATGGCATGAGTTCCCCTATTTTAGAGGGCCCGGGGAATTTTTTTCTCTTTTTTTTAATTATGCCCTGTAACACTCCCAATTAACAATTCACACAAACCAGTCCTACCAACCGACTGGATTTTCATCACATAATCATAATAAATAAAATAAGTACATAATAATAACTATCATAAATTGGCAAAGCTCAAGAAAGCTAATTCCCCTCCACCATCATCCAAATGACAAAGATAGCTTGCTGGAACATTAGGGGCCTCAATGCTCCTATCAAGCAAAGGGAGGTAAGGCATTTTATCAAGCATAATAACATTGAAATAATGGCTGTGTTGGAAACAAAAGTGGGGAATGATAGCTTGAGTAGAGTGAATGGTAATATTTGGAAAGAGTGGGAGAATACTAATAACAATGATAGTCACCCTAATGGGAGAATTTGGGTAGGATGGAATAAGGATGCTATCCGATTGAATGTCATTGAGAAAAATCTGCAATTCATTCATGGGGAGGCTTGGTTAGTAAATGAGAACTCTCTTATAGCCTTAACTATAGTCTATGGGTATAATCAACCTTTGGAAAGAAGAAGACTATGGAAGGAAATTATTAGGCTATCCAATCGGATAGGAAACAAATCGTGGCTAATAATGGGTGATTTTAATGCAATTAGGGGTCCAAGTGAGAAAATTGGAGGAGTGTCATGGGGAGATACTTATTGTGATGACCTAAACAAGTGTTGTGGGGAAGCAAACCTAGATGATCTTCGGTATATGGGAAACAAACTCACTTGGAGTAATTGTAGTGAAGGACATAAGAGGATAGCATGCAAATTGGATAGAGCCCTTGTAAATGAACATTGGAAAGATGCTTTTGAGGAATCCTTTGCCATTTTTCTCAACCCTTCCATCTCTGACCATTCCCCATGCATTGTGACTTGTGGAGGTAGTGAAAAAAGGAGGAAGGTCCCTTTCAAGTTCTACAACATGTGGGCAACACATGATAATTTCCTTAATATTGTGAGGGAGGCTTGGAAAGAGGACTTTGAAGGCAGCCCTATGTATAATCTCATCAGCAAGCTTAAGAGATTAAAAGAGGTTTTTAGGAGGCTAAATAAGGAGGGGTTTTGGAGAATTTCAGAGAAGGTGGAAGAAGCTAAAAAAAGATTGGAGGATGTTCAAAATAGACTACAAAACAGCCCTCTAAATGAAGATTTAGTCAAGGAAGAAAAGGTTTGGTCAGAGAACTACAAAAGTCTAAGTGAAGCCGAAGAATCTTTAGCTAGACAAAAAGCCAAAGTTCATTGGCTTCAAGAAGGAGATCAATATACCAAATTTTTCTTCAAATGCATCAAAGCCCGAAGGAGTAGGAACTCTATTAATGGTGTGTGCCTAGATGATGGAACCTTTGTTAGTAATATGGAGGATGTTAAGAAGGAGTTTGTTAGCTATTTCAAGAAAGTCCTTAATTCCACGGTATCATGTAATTCCAATGTTGAGGAAATTCAAAGGCTGCTAAAGTTTCAAATAGAGATTCAAGAGAAAGAGAACATGATCAAAGAAGTGGGGGAAGAGGAAATCAAAGCCATTATCTTTGCCATGGACAACAACAAAGCTCCGGGGCTGGATGGTTATGGTGCCTTCTTCTTTAAAGTCGCTTGGGAGATTGTGGGGAATGATGTGATTAAGGCAGTCCAGCACTTTTTCTCTTCAGGCCATCTTCTCAAAGAGGTAAATTACACTATTTTAGCTCTTGTCCCTAAGGTTGCTAACTCCTCAAAGTGTATGGAGTATAGGCCGATAGCTTGCTGCAATATAATCTACAAATGCATTTCTAAAATCCTTGCAAATCGTCTCAAAGCCATACTTCCGAATTTCATTGATAAAGCCCAAGGAGCATTTGTGGGAGGAAGGTGCATTGGAGAGAATATAATGTTGTGTCAAGACCTTATGCATAACTACCATAGAATGAGCAAAGACAAGAAGTGTGCCATGAAGATTGATCTATTGAAGGCATATGATACGGTTCATTGGGACTTCATCCTTGCTATTCTTGAAGCAATTGGTTTTCATGGAAAATTCATTGGTTGGATTAGAAGCTGCATCACAACCCCTTCCTTCTCATTAGGAATAAATGGTGAATTGGTGGGTTTTTTCAAGAGCTCTCATGGTCTTAGACAAGGGGACCCTTTATCCCCTTACCTTTTTGTCATGGCAATGGAGATTCTCTCCCGGATGCTTGGAGAACTCAAGAACATCCCTTCGTTTGGTCATCATTGGAAATGTAAGAAGAACAACATAACTCATTTGTGCTTTGCCGATGACCTTATTTTGTTTTGTAGGGCAGATGTTGAATCCATTACTCTCATGAAAAGATCCTTAAACCTTTTTCATGAATGGTCTGGACTCCAAATGAATTGCAACAAAAGCAATATATACATCTCCGGAATACCCCAAGAGGAGAAGATCAAGCTTGTGGATTCTATCAATTTAGAGGTGGGAGAATTGCCTTTCAAGTATCTAGGAGTTCCAATAACTTCCTCAAAGCTCAAAAGAAGTGATTGCAAGCTGCTCATTGATAAGATTGTGGGGAGAATTTATTCGTGGCGTAACAAATTCTTATCTTATGTGGGAAGATTGTTACTTATCAAGGCTGTCCTATTTAGCATTCAAGTGTATTGGTCTTCCATATTTATTCTTCCTTCAAGTGTGCATAAGGAAATAGATGGAATTTTGAGGAATTTTCTTTGGAATGGTGCTGCCATGGATAGAAGAAAGGCCAAAGTTACGTGGGATGAGGTATGTGTTCCTAAAGAGGAGAGTGGTCTTGGCATTATGAGGTGCAAAGTGTGGAACAAGGCTGCCATCATAAAGAATATGTGGAAGATTCTCCTTGATAAGGGGAATACACTTTGGGTGGAATGGATTAAGGCAAACAAGCTTAGAGGTAAAAGTTTTTGGGAGATCAAACCTAATAGTGAGAGTTCATGGGTTTGGAGGAAAATTTTAAACCTTAGGGAACAAATGAAAACCAAGTTCAAGAAAGTCATCGGCAATGGGGAAAACACTTTTCTTTGGCTTGATAATTGGCACCCCTATGGACCATTAATGGATAAGTACGGAACCCGGATCATCTATGATTCCGGAATTCCTAAACATGCGTCATTGATGAGCATGGGTGGAAATGGCCAGCAGCTAATTCTTGCCACCTTATGGAGATAAAGGAAGCTCTCCCTTGCTGCCCAATGGGAGGGGAGGACGTTTTAACATGGTCCCCTAATACTAATGGCAAGTTCACTATCAAATCGGCATGGGAGATCATGAGGAGCAGGAAAGACAAGGTTAGTTGGCACAACATTGTATGGTTTAAAAGGCATTTCCTAAGACATTCATTCATTGTATGGATGGGTATTAGAGGTAAACTAATGACAAGGGATAGGTTAGCAAGAATTGGCCTTATATCCCACAATGTATGCCCATTATGCAATGAGGATCCGGAAAGCATGGACCACCTATTTTTTAGGTGTGTTTTTAGCTCCCAAATCTGGAATGGAATGCTCAATCTTTGCCATCAACAAATCATGTATAGCTCATGGACTTCATTGATCGCGGAATTAGCAAACAAATGGAAGGAAAATAGCTTCAAGAATATTTTGAGTAAACTTTGCTTTGGGGCAGCCGTATACTACATTTGGAAGGCTAGGAATGACCTTTGCTTTGGAAGAGATGGATTACCAAGGGAGAGAGTCCGAATGCTTATTCAAGAATGTGTTAGAGTTAGAGTGTCTTGCTTGAGAAAGGTTACCAAATCTAGTGAAAATGTGCTTCTTGCAAACAATTGGGATATTCCTCGTATAATATTTGAATAGCTTTTGGTGGTGTTGACTTGTAATATGTTTTGGTTTTAGGTTGTAAGGTCATGTCATGTGTTTTGTATCAACTTGTGTTGGGTATGTGGTTCGGCATAACCTAGGGACTTGTCCTAGGTATGCTTGTGAGTTGTGTTGTATCTTTGGATCACTTTGATTCAATGTTTGTTTTAGTGCTTCTGGTTTGTTGCGGCATAACCTAGGGGCTTGTCCTAGGTATGCTTGTGTAAAGCTTAATCTAGGAGCTTTGTCCTAGTTAAGCATTTGTATATCCTTTCTTTGGTATAAACTTATTATTAATTACCAAAAAAAATAACTATCATAAAAAAAATATCACCCACAGAAACTTTATAACCAATTTTCAAAACTAGTCATATATATATATATATATATATTACATATACATCATAACATTTAAATCAACAAAATTATGGTGTCTTCCTCCTTTAGCCTCATGTCTCACTAGTGTTCCCCGGGAACCTTTGCTGCATTTCTTTACCTGTAAAATATTAAATTAAACGGAGTGAGCGACTATGGCTCAGTAAGAAAATCATACTCAACACTTAAAGTATTTCATACCAGTATTAATCTCCTTCATACCAGCGTGTCTGGGCTATTCATGTATAAAATTATTGACACGGACACGCATTAAATACATATCAGAATTCTCTTCTTTCACCAATTTATTTATTTTCTTACTATACAAATATGATTCATTCGTTATGATTTATGCATGTATGAGTGTCATGACTTTTCTATTTTTTTAATCATATATCTTTCTCAATTCTTTATCAGCCACATAGGCTTGCATGTATGATTCTAATGCAATTTACTTTCATAAAATATTTTCTGACCGGTCTAGACTATATATGACAGTACTTGCAGTCACCATACTAAGAACAATTCTCTCTTACACGCATATTTTTTTTTCTTTGCTGTCTACACAGTACAACTAATATTTTTCTTTGTTGTCCACACAGTACAGCTGATATTTTTCTTTTGCTGTCCACACAGTACAGCTGATATTTTTCTTTTGCTGTCCACACAGTACAGCTGATATTTTTTCTTTGCTGTCCACACAGTACAGCTGGTTGTCCACACAGTACAACCGATTATTTTCTTTGCTGTCCACACAGTACAGCTTGCGTGTAAAGATTTTAAGTATGTTTTCTGCTTTCTTGTATCATATGAGTCATTATAAAACCAAAAATATTTATTTTCCATTTTCTGAAACCATGCATGACTTAGAAAATATTTTTCCTCTTTCTTTATTTTTTTTTTCTAAATCATGCATATGTTATGATTCCTCATGTATGCATATATAATCATAATATGAAATATGTTCATTCATTGTTTTCTCTTATTCTTTTCATTCCTTATCAAACATTATATTCTCCTCTCATGCATTTATATATCTCATACATTTAATTAATTTCAAAATATACAATGTAGACTTAATATAAGGGTTATTTCACATAACATGCACATAATTAAGCAACATTAACCTATATCGCATAAAATGACATTTTTGCCCTTATGGCCAAAATTTACCTTTTTACCCTTATGTCCAAAAATTACATCATGAATCCTAATGAATTTCTTTATCCTTTTAAGCATAAATCATCTTAATTCTAATACCTTACATACTTATATAAGTAAAGGTTATTTAAATAACCTAACTCAAATTTACTTCAAGTATGTAAAGTATGAAATTCTTACCTTTTATTGGCTAAATAGATGATTTAAGCTTATTCACCTTCTTTTCTTCTTTCTGGCAACCTTAATCAACCAAAAATATGATCATCCATCAAAGCCTTAAACTTGACATATCTTAAAAATTAAATTTCTTACCTTAGAACTGATCAGAATTGACAGATCTACACTTTTTATAACTGGAGCCTCTGAAAATTAGGTGGTTTAGCTAGGTTTTTGGATGAATTTTGGTTAAGGGAAAAAGCTTAGCTAAAACCATGGAGTTCTCGGCAAAAATGAAAGAGAAAATGAATAGCATAAGTTTATAAGCCTTTTGGACCATTTTGCCCTTAACCTTTTCCATAAATTACTATTTTATCCTTAGCCAATTACCAAAAACCCTTAGCACCACCATATAATTTCAAGTGTGCCATTCAATTTTAATTCCCACTTTGTCCCTTGAATCTTTATAAAATGACCATTTTATCCCCTTTGAAAAATATTGCTCATTTAGTAGTTTTCTATAATTCTTTTGTAATTTCTTTACACAACAAGTTATAAAATCAACTCTAGGGGTAATTTTGGAAGTGGAGTTTACTGACACACCTGAATTTGGATGTTACATTTCTTTCCCACTTAAAAGAATTTCGTCCTCGAAATTTAAACAAATAAGTTGGGAAATCTCTCTCTCATTTGTTGCTCAACCTTCCATGTGGCTTCTTCCACCTTATGATTCTTTCATAATACTTTCACTAATAGAATTGTCTTATTTCGGAGGTCTTTTATTTTTCTATCTAGTATCTGCACCGGTTGCTCCTCATAAGCTAAATCTTCTTTTAATTCCACATCATCTGATTTTAAGACATGTGAAGGATCGCTAATGTACTTTCTCAATAAAGAAATATGAAATACATTATGAACTCGATCCATACTAGGTGGAAGTGCAAGTCTATAAGCCACCTTGCTCACTTTTTCTAAAATTTCAAATGGGCCAATAAATCTTGGAGCAAGTTTCCCTTTTCTTCCAAATCTCATCACGTGCTTGTAAGGGGTTACTTTCACAAAAACTTTGTCACCTGGTTGGAACTCTACTTCTTTCCTTTTCAAATCTGCATAGCTCTTTTATCTGTCTTGAGCTTGCTTCATTCTAGTCTTGATAGTCTTTATATCTTCCACCATTCTCTGGGTTAACTCAGGCCTAAGAACTTGACTCAAATCATCTCGCTCTCCTATATCATCCCAATGTAATGGAGATCTACACTTTCGCCCATAAAGAGCCTCATATGGTGCCATTTTAATGGTGGACTGGTAACTATTATTATATGCAAATTCTATCAATGGGACCATTTCATGCCAGGTCATTTTGTAATCTAAACAATAGGCCCTCAACATATCCTCTAGTATTTGATTCACCCTTTCTGTCTGGCCATCTGTTTGAGGATGATATGTTGTGTTAAATGCCAACCTAGTACCCAATGCTCTTTGTAAGCTACCCCAAAAAGTTGAAACAAATCTAGGGTCTCTATCTGACACAATAGTTTTGGGTAAGTCATGTAATCTCACAATCTCCCGTATATAAATCTGAGCCAATTGATCTGAAGCAAAATTATCTTTCACTGGAATAAAATGGGCCGATTTAGTCAATCTATCTACAATCACCCATAATGCATTGTAGCCTTTTTGTACTCGAGGTAGGCCAATGATGAAATCCATTGAAATATCTTCTCATTTCCATTCAGGAACACTAAGTGGGTGGAGCAAACCTGAAGGTCTCTGATGCTCAGCCTTGACCTGTTGACATACCAAGCACTTAGCTACATAGTCACCAATATCTTTCTTCTACCTATCCACCAATAAGTTTTCTTTAAATCCTGATACATCTTTACTCCCCCAGGATGAGCAGTGTAAAGTGTATCATGTGCTTCACTTAGGATTTTCTTTCTCAACTCCAGATCTTGGGGAATACATACCCTGTTTCTGAACTTGAGCACTTCATCTATCATTTGAAACTCAGTTGTTTTCCCTTCGCATATTTGTTGACTTATTTTCTGGCACCATAAATCTTCTACTTGCTTCTCTTTTATTTCACTGAAGAGATTAGGTTGAATTTCCAATTTGGCCACTTGACTTCTTATCACTTCAATCTGTTCCCTCTGAAACTTTTTTTGTAACTCTATCTGAATGGTGAGGTGAGCTATGGCAATCTTTCTACTCAAGACATCGGCTACCACATTTGTTTTACCCGGCTAATATTTAATATCACATTCATAATCTTTGACTAGCTCCAACCATCTCCTTTGTCTCATATTCAAGTCTTTCTGAGTGAAGAAATATTTTAGACTTTTATGGTCGGTGTAGATATTACATTTAACTCCATATAAATAATGCCTCCAAATTTTTAAAGCAAAAACCACTGCTGCTAACTCTAAATCATGGGTAGGGTAACGTGTTTCATAATCTTTTAACTGCCGAAAGGCATACGCTATCACCTTACCCCTTTGCATTAGCACGGCTCCCAAGCCATTATGCGAGGCATCGCAATAAATATCATAATCTACACCTTCCTCTGGTAATACTAAAATAGGAGCTGTAGTCAACCGCCTTTTTAGCTCTTGGAAACTCTTCTCACAAGCTTCAGCCCATAGAAAAGGAGTTCCTTGTCTAGTAAAAGCTGTAAGTGGCTTGGCTAACCGGGCAAAACCTGTACAAATCTTCTGTAATAGCCGGCTAGCCCTAAAAAGCTTCTGATCTCTTTCACAATCTTTGGCCTCGCCCATTCAAGTATTGTTTCCACTTTACTAGGGTCTACAACTATACCTTCCTTAGTAACCACATGTCCCAAAAATACTACTCGATCCAACCAGAATTCACACTTAGAGAATTTGGCAAACAATTTCTTTTCTCTCAATCTTTGTAGCACAAATCTCAAGTGTTCGGCATGTTCTACTTCTGATCTAGAATATATCAAGATATCATCAATAAATACCACCAGGAATTTGTCAAGGCAATCATGAAATACTCTATTCATTAAATCCATAAAGATTGCTGGAGCATTAGTCAATCCAAAGGGCATTACCACAAACTCGTAGTGCCCGTAGCGAGTCCGAAAAGCTGTCTTTGGAATATCTTACTCTGTAATCTTCACTTGGTGATAACCCGATCTCAAGTCAATTTTGGAGAACACAGAAGCTCCTTTCAATTGATCAAATAAATCATCAATTCGAGGCAACGGGTATTTATTCTTTACTGTAAGTTTATTCAACTCCCTGTAATCTATGCACATACAAAACGACCCATCTTTCTTTTTGACAAATAGTATGGGCGCTCCCCAAGGAGAGTGGCTAGGTCTAATAAAACTCTTATCTAAAAGTTCTTGCAATTCAGTTGGACCCATTCGATAAGGGGCTTTTGAAATTGGGGTTGAGCCAGGTTCTAACTCGATACTAAACTCCAACTCACTCTCTGGAGGTAAACCTGGTAGCTCATCAGGAAAGACATCTGGGAAATCTTGTACTATTGAGATATTCTGAACACCCAATCTTTGAACATCATGCTCATGTACCACATGAGCTAAATATCCCATACATCCATTTTTTAACAATTTTTGTGCCTTTACACTACTGATCATCATACTAGGTTTATAACCCTCTCCGAAAGTGAAGTGATCTCTATTATCGAGTTGGAATCGAGCCTTTTTCTTTTTACAGTCAATCTCGACACCATATCTTTCTAAGAAATCCATGCCTAGGATAACATCAAAATCAGGCATATCAAAGACAATCAAGTCCACCTTTAACTCTCTCTTATGTATCACTACCTTCTGGTCTTTTAGCATCTTATCAGTAATCACACTCCCATCATCTGGCATCTTAATTCTAATTGAATGGGTAGATCTAACAGGCATTAAACCTACCCTTTCAATAACCCCTGGTGCAATAAAGGAGTGTGTAGCTCCTGAATCAATCAATGCATATAAGGAAATAGAGTGGAAAAAGAGCTGACCAGTAACTGCAGATGGACTAGCCTTTGTCTGACTATGGGTAGCTGTATAGACCCGTGCATTAGTACCTCTCCCTGGTTGCACTGGTGGAATTAGGCTTTGTTGTGGTTGTATCTGAACTGGCACTTCGGTACTCTGGCAATCCTTTGCTATATGCCATGGCTGTCGGCATCTATAACAAATCACATGTTTTTGCTGGTACCAACATTCCCCACTATGACGTTTCCCACAAATCTGACATTGGGGAATATTTTCTTTTCTAGGCTGTTTATCACTCTTCCAGCCTTTTCTACTTGCTTTTGACTGAAATTTTCTTTTTCCCCTATTGTTTCTGAAACTGGAGCCAATTGAACTACCCCTGATGTTGTAACTGGTGCTGAAATAGTTAATGAAGCAGGTAAAGTTGACTGACTTGGCATCACTGTTTGGGGTACTGTCAATGATAGAGGTGTTGACATAAAAGGTGCATTCTTGGGTAGCTTATTAACATATACCTCCAACCTCAATGCTCTCTCCAATGCCTCTTCATAAGTTTGAGGAGGTTGAGGTCCAGCTAGCACATGCAAGGCTATCTCCGGTCTAAGGCCCTAAAGAAATCTGTCCAACCGGAGACTAGGGGTACTCACCATACCTGGAGCAAAACTGGCTAAGACATCAAAACAGGTAGAGTAATCCTTTACTGAACCCTCTCTCTGCTGTAAAGAAATGAACTCTTGAACTTTGATTGCTACCACATCAGCAGTTCTGTATTGGGCCTCAAATACCCTTCTAAAGTCTTGCCAGGTCATCAGATCCATATTTCTGGTTTCTTTAACTAGGTCCCACCATACGCGGTCCTCTCCCCTCATCAAGAAACTAGCATACCGAACTTTTTCTCTATCAGTCATAGAAAATAAATCCATAGTACTTTCCACCTGCTTGATCCAGTCATCAGCCATTAAAGGATCTTTAGTACCTTTAAATTTAGGAGGGGTATGCTGATTAGGTAAGGAATAAATGGGCTCAAGTCGCCTTAGAGCTCTAATTTCTCCTCTCCCTTCATTCCTCAATTCATTTCTGATTTCTTCTATGACTTCCTCATGAATCTCACTTCTAATCTCATCTCGGATGGCATCTCTGGCTATATTTTCAGGTATGGGTCTATCTTGACTCTCACTCAACACTTGACGGACTATATCTCTTATTTCTGCTAGCCCAAATCCTGAACCAACTGACGGGGCAGAGTTAGACGGTTCTCCCGTCTCTCTTTGAATACCCCTTCCATGACCCCGTCCTCGTCCTCGTCTTGTGGTACTCATCTAATAACTGCATAAGTGTAATTACATAATATTCTATTAATTGAATACAGGTAAAGAAAATAAGTTACTGCAGTCGATTCTCGGGAGCTGATCTGTGAGACATGAGGGGCACCTGTGCAATATTAGAATGCAAAACCATAGATATATTGTATTATATTACCACACATTATATTATATCTTCCTTTAAGCGCCCAAAATCGCGCTCTGATACCAAAAATGTAACCTCTCCTAACTATTGGGTGTGTTATAGAGAAATGGCATGAGTTCCCCTATTTTAGAGGGCCCGGGGAATTTTTTTCTCTTTTTTTTAATTATGCTCTGTAACACTCCCAATTAACAATTCACACAAACCAGTCCTACCAACCGACTGGATTTTCATCACATAATCATAATAAATAAAATAAGTACATAATAATAACTATCATAAAAAAAATATCACCCACAGAAACTTTATAACCAATTTTCAAAACTAGTCATATATATATATATATATATATATATATATATATATATATATATATATTACATATACATCATAACATTTAAATCAACAAAATTATGGTGTCTTCCTCCTTTAGCCTCATGTCTCACTAGTGTTCCCCGGGAACCTTTGCTGCATTTCTTTACCTGTAAAATATTAAATTAAACGGAGTGAGCGACTATGGCTCAGTAAGAAAATCATACTCAACACTTAAAGTATTTCATACCAGTATTAATCTCCTTCATACCAGCGTGTCTGGGCTATTCATGTATAAAATTATTGACACGGACACGCATTAAATACATATCAGAATTCTCTTCTTTCACCAATTTATTCATTTTCTTACTATACAAATATGATTCATTCGTTATGATTTATGCATGTATGAGTGTCATGACTTTTCTATTTTTTTGATCATACATCTTTCTCAATTCTTTATCAGCCACATAGGCTTGCATGTATGATTCTAATGCAATTTACTTTCATAAAATATTTTTTGACCGATCTAGACTATATATGACAGTACTTGCAGTCACCATACTAAGAACAATTCTCTCTTACACGCATATTTTTTTTTCTTTGCTGTCTACACAGTACAACTAATATTTTTCTTTGTTGTCCACACAGTCAGTTGATATTTTTCTTTTGCTGTCCACACAGTACAGCTGATATTTTTCTTTTGCTGTCCACACAGTACAGCTGATATTTTTTCTTTGCTGTCCACACAGTACAGCTGGTTGTCCACACAGTACAACCGATTATTTTCTTTGCTGTCCACACAGTACAGCTTGCGTGTAAAGATTTTAAGTATGTTTTCTGCTTTCTTGTATCATATGAGTCATTATAAAACCAAAAATATTTATTTTCCATTTTCTGAAACCATGCATGACTTAGAAAATATTTTTCCTCTTTCTTTATTTTTTTTTTCTAAATCATGCATATGTTATGATTCCTCATGTATGCATATATAATCATAATATGAAATATGTTCATTCATTGTTTTCTCTTATTCTTTTCATTCCTTATCAAACATTATATTCTCCTCTCATGCATTTATATATCTCATACATTTAATTAATTTCAAAATATACAATGTAGACTTAATATAAGGGTTATTTCACATAACATGCACATAATTAAGCAACATTAACCTATATCGCATAAAATGACATTTTTGCCCTTATGGCCAAAATTTACCTTTTTACCCTTATGTCCAAAAATTACATCATGAATCCTAATGAATTTCTTTATCCTTTTAAGCATAAATCATCTTAATTCTAATACCTTACACACTTATATAAGTAAAGGTTATTTAAATAACCTAACTCAAATTTACTTCAAGTATGTAAAGTATGAAATTCTTACCTTTTATTGGCTAAATAGATGATTTAAGCTTATTCACCTTCTTTTCTTCTTTCTGGCAACCTTAATCAACCAAAAATATGATCATCCATCAAAGCCCTAAACTTGACATATCTTAAAAATTAAATTTCTTACCTTAGAACTGATCAGAATTGACAGATCTACACTTTTTATAACTGGAGCCTCTGAAAATTAGGTGGTTTAGCTAGGTTTTTGGACGAATTTTGGTTAAGGGAAAAAGCTTAGCTAAAACCATGGAGTTCTCGGCAAAAATGAAAGAGAAAATGAATAGCATAAGTTTATAAGCCTTTTGGACCATTTTGCCCTTAACCTTTTCCATAAATTACTATTTTATCCTTAGCCAATTACCAAAAACCCTTAGCACCACCATATAATTTCAAGTGTGCCATTCAATTTTAATTCCTACTTTGTCCCTTGAACCTTTATAAAATGACCATTTTATCCCCTTTGAAAAATATTGCTCATTTAGTAGTTTTCTATAATTCTTTTGTAATTTCTATACACAACAAGTTATAAAATCAACTCTAGGGGTAATTTTGGAAGTGGAGTTTACTGACACACCTGAATTTGGATGTTACACTAACAAAGCATCCTTGCCACCCAGATGACAAAGTGTTAGTGGATATCTCTTAAGCTTTTACAACATCACAATTACATGCAGTTTAATATTTTCTTCAACTAATATCTCTCGAAGCTGAGACATAGAAAAGTGTTTATCTCAATAGTTATTTGATATGAAATTATACACATTAATAACTAACATAGATTAGGCTACAGTCTCATCCCATTGTAGCCATAGATTTAAGTTGTCATATATATCATTCAGTATTCTCATATGAGATATCTTCCTATGTACTTAAGAGTGACGAATCCTTTATCGATCATCCATAACCTCTATATGTCTCATGATATGGCCAATTATTACCTTTATAGTATCATAATTACGGTGAGACATTAGGTAGCATCAAACTATATCGATCCTTATACAAGATGGTCTGACGACTTCAAGTCAAAGGATCACATGCACTTATGGTGTTCAAAGGATTTATTCCATAGACACTGGAGCAACCATCAATATGAATATGTTTTGGTCGAGTCAGTCAAATGAAACGTCTATAATGTGCATCTATGTGTTGCACCAAGCCATCTATAACAACTTTGACACGTGAGAGTTGTCACCACTTTTGGTAGAGTCGTTCAATATTATAATAATCTCATCATCATTCCATATGCCTTATTTATTATAATATTGGGATTACAAACGTTTCTAGAATGACTATTTAAAGTGTACATAGGATTCCACACACGCACATATATAATATTTAATATATATAAAGTGAAAAAATTACTCGTTTACCCTAAAGGTTGTTTGGTTCTTAGTTACTAAAGATTACTTTGATAATCTATCTCTTATTACTTATATCACCCTATTTGATTCATTAGTAATAAAAAGTTACAGTAATATTCTATTATCAATATTGATATAGTAGGTAGTGTAGGTAATAATATGATTACCACATCCACCTTAGGTATTAAAAGATTACCAAGATAATCTTAATTTTATTATAATTATATTCTTATTTATTAATTTTTTAGGACAAAAATAACCTCATTTTCAATTAATATAACAAGTAATATAATTATATCTAAGAGCATTCAAGCAAAATATTTTACTAATATTCTTTTATTATATCTAACCAAATACAATAATTATTTATACCTACCAAATTTTATCAAACATAGTAATCATTTATACCCAGTAAACTTTCAAGTAATCTATCTTCAAGGTAATCTTTAAATTTTAATAATAAAATATTACCTAAACCAAATGCCCCCTAAATTAAAAAAGGTGAGAACACAGCATATCCTTTATCTTCTCTACATGTATCTCTCTCAACATCCACAATCTTCCACCGCTTGACTTTGATGTCATTGTTTGTTTCTATATTTCAAGTTCCATCTTCTTCCCATTTGGTATGAACTCATCGTTCCATTGAATTTGAATGTTGCATCATTGTCCTTGCCACCAATCAACTAGCCGGTAAGCGTTCTCCTTCCTCTTCTTTTGATTTGTTTTTCATTTTGGGTTATGTATTTGAGCAGAAAAACTATGCAATGCCATTACTTCAAATAAATCAGGATCGAGGTAAGGTTTTTTCCGATTTGTTTACATTTGTTGCTATTGCTATAAGCCACAGCGGGTAGGGCTTGATAATGAATCCTTTGGGTTATGTATTTTATTTCTTCCCGATTTGCTCTTTGTTGATTGGATTCTAGAAAAATAATTGAAATTTTGGTCACTATTATTGCTATTGCATGCTATATGTGTTTTTCTATTGCTACTATTGATTGGAAAATAACCTTTCATTTTTAAATTTTTGGGTTAGTGGTGACAATAATGTTAAAATAGGTCTGTTGTTGATAAGATTTTTGTGTTGCTTGATATTCATACGATAACAATTGCAAAAATATCTAAATACAACAATAATCAATCACATGCATGAAAACATCATATGGCTTACTTCAAAAGGTCGAAAGATATTTTTTATAGCCAAATATTTACATGAGAAACATTACAGATTGTGATTTAATTCATTCACCTCATAACAGTCTAGACATAGAAATATGGGAAATTAAATGAATTAACCTAAACAATAGAGGGCTAAGCAAATTATCCCAAAAGTTAAAGATTAAGCAAAAATGCTACTTATTTTTCCTCCAAATTCACTGTTGAAATTCAAAGGAAATCTTGAGTCTCCCATGGTTCAACGGCTATTAGACTTCTTTGGAATTGTTTTTGACATTTTTTGTGTTTTTCGGTAACGAAAATGACAAAGAAGATTAGTACATCATTCCTACTCTTATTTGAATCATTTTATTATTAAAATTATTCCAATTTGATGAAGATTTTAAGAGTTAAATGTTTAGGGTTTTAGTTTTGAACAATGCATAAAATGTGTTAATTTTTGTTTGTTTTGGTTGAATTTTTTGAGGGTTATTGTCTTATAGGACGTGTAGATTCAATTTTTATTCGAATTGGAGGCTAAAATGATGATTTTTTGCCAAAAAATAGATTGGTTTGGTCGAAGATCCACCTTGGGGGATTAGTTTGGGTGAAAATCCACCCCGCGGTGAATTAAATCTCCCTAAGGTTGGAATGATGCCACATGGGAGATGGGGAAAAATGATTTTTGAAACAATAAGCACCCAAGAGAGAACAAGGGAAACCCCAAGAAAGGGGTTATTTTAAACAATAACCCTAGGGGGTGTTTCGGGGAACCCGAGAGAATTCAAGGGGTAGGGTGAAAATTATTTTTTTGAAAATATAGGACCTGTGAAAGATAAGAAAATTGATAAGGAGGCAAATAAAACTATAGGACCTATTTGAGAGTAGAAAATATATAAGGGGCAAATTGATATTTTTTCACTCCTAAAGTTTGTTAATATGTAGTTTTCAAATTTCATGTTTGTTTTTCCTGTTTTAAGATTTTTCGACATGTAGCTTTTGAATTTTAAGTTTGTTTTTGGACTTTTGTGATTTCTAAGCCCCTTGTTCAATGTTTTTTATTTTAAGGTTTTTCGACATGTAATTTTTGAATTTTCGATTGATTTTCGATTTTTATCATACTAGGATACCTTAACGTGTAGTTTTCAAATTTTAACTCTGTTTTTTTATATTTGTCATATTAAGGTTTTTCGACATGCAGTTTTCAAATTTTAGTTTAATTTTTCAATTTTTGTCATTTTATGGTACTTCAAAATGTAATTTTTAAATTTCAGATTGATTTTTTTGGTTTTTACCATTCTAGGGTATTTCAACATTTAGTTTTCGAAATTCATATCTTTTTTTTATTTTTATTATTTTAGAGTATTTCGACATGTAATTTTCAAATTTCAGATTGATTTTTTTATTTTTAGTATTATAGGGTATTTCAACATTTATTTTTTAAATTCAAGTTTGTTTTTTTTAATTATTTTCAGATATTTTAATATGTAATTTTTGAATTTCTAATCAATTTTTTAGTTTTTGTCATTCTAAGGGATTTCAACATGTAGTTTTTGAATTTTATGTCTGTTTTTTATTTTAAAGTTTTTAGACGTGTAGTTTTCAAAGTTTAGTTAAGTTTTTTTATTTTTTTCCAATTCTACAATATTTTGACATGTAATTTACAAATTTCAAATCGATTTTTTCGGTTTTGTTATTCTATGGTACTTCAATGTTTAGTTTTCGAAATTCAGGTTTTTTTTTTATATAATTTTAGGGTATTTTGACATGTAATTTTCAAATTTTTGACGGATTTTTTGGTTGTCTTTCATTTGAGGGTATTTCAACGTATAGTTTTTGAATTTCATGTCTGTTTTTTTATATTTGTCATTTTAAAGATTGTAGAAGTGTAGTTTTTAAATTTTAGTTAAGTTTTCTAATTTTTTTTTCCATTTTTAGGGTATTTCAACATGTAATTTTTGAATTTTTAATCGATTTTTTAGTTTTTGTCATTTTAGGATATTTAACATGAAGTTTTCAAATTTTGGATCGATTTTTTTATTTTTGTCATTTTACGGTTTTTAGACGTGTAGTTTTTAAATTGGGCAAAGGACTATTTTTCACCCAAATTTTAATTCAATCTAAAAAATATACCCATGATAGATGAAAAACTCAAATATCTACCCATTCCTAAACTGCCATTAAAGTTTTCGTTAAATACAAGATTAAAATCATCATTTAATAATAATATTAAAAATATATAATTTTATCTCATTTTCTCTCTCAAATTTTAAAAATTAACATTTAACCTCATACTTGAACTTTGAAAAGTGACTTTTTCCCCTTAATCACTAATTTTTTCTTCACTCCTCCTTCGACCATCAATGATCGATGTGGCTAGAGGTTAAATGATAAGCGTCATCCAAATCTAGATGACGCTTATTGTCCTTCACTGGATGATAGAGCATCGTCCATTCTTAGGATGACATTAGTCATCTATTCTAGATGACTCTCGTCATCCAAATCTGGACGATAGAGAGTCATCCAATGAGGATGATGCTTGTTATCAATTTGGATGGCACTCGTCATTATACTTGAATGATGATTGTCATCCAGAGGACAACTTTTGAATAAAGACTCCTCTATCATCGGTCAATCGTCACCAGAGAAAGTGGTTGGCTTTTAAGGGGAAAAAGTGAATTTTTTAAAACTTAATTTAGGGGGAAAAAAGTTAGTTTTCAAATTAAATGGGGAAAATGAGATAAAATTTTAATTTTTTTAATATTACTAATATAATGATGAATTTTCCCCTTAACCTTAATAAAAAATATATGATTGTGTCCTAACAGATGAAACTTTGAGTGGGTATTTGAGTTTTTCATCTATCATAGGTATATATTTGTTATTTCAACAAAACTTAGGTAGGAAATTGTCTTTTTTCCCTTCTAAACGTTAGTTCAGTTTTTTAATTTTTTTTCAACTCTAGGGTATTTCGAGATGTAATTTTTGAATTTCAGATCAATTTTTTGGTTTTTATCATTCTAGGGAATTTTAATGTATAGTTTTTGAATTTCAGATCGATTTTTTAGTTTTTATCATTTTAAGGTATTTAAACGTGTAATTTTTGAATTTATAGTCATATTTTTTGTCTTTAATTTTATATATGTTTTTATGAAATTCTTATGAACTTTATTTTTCTTTACAGGATATTTCTCATAAAAAAAATGTGACGATAATGAATTAAGAATCTCAAATGAGGCATGACATTTTCGAGCAAAGGTTACACGTCATGTCCTACGAACTACAATATCAAAAATTAAATCTACATTGACATTGGAGCAATTGTGGTTGTTTGAGAGGACATGTTTTAGGCATTTTCTTCGACTACCAGATATTAGGTTTAGTGACGTGTTAGTGCACTTATTTCTACTACGATAATTATATCGAGGCTTAGGCAAAGATGAGTTTTGGTTTAGTATTAATGGGGTTGATGTGAGATTTAGCCCATTCGAGTTTGCACTGATTACCAGTTTACCATTCAATTATATCATTGCTCTTTCATCATATATTCCATGTAGATCCAGAGATAGGATTTCGAAAACCTATTTTTGGGAATGTTAGAAAGTATAGTATCATGATTTAGAGCGCATTTTCTTAACTAGGCCATGAGGGGATAATCATATCAGTGTTGTCAAAATAACCCTGTTTTATTGTCTGCATATGGTGTTATTAGGGAATAATCGATGAAAGAAAGTATCTACAAAATATTGACAGTTGGTCGATCACTTAGACAATTTTGATTCCTACCTGTGAGGTGTTTTGATGTAGGAGATAATGTTCGATTCGATGTCCCAAGCGAGTGATAGGATCTGTTCTAGCTAAATGCTAGACATGCTTAAATATAACATGTACGGATTCTCGTTTGCATTCTAGGTAAGTGTATATTTGTTGATTATATATATTGATTAACAAGGAAAAGAAATTATTAATTGAATTTAACCATTAATGTTTTTACAGCATTGGATTTATGAGACGATCAACACCCTGTGTAAATAGGTGGACTTAGTTGTTGTTGATGCGTCTCCACGGATATTTAGGTGGCATACATGAGATGTTCATGGTTAGAGTCATATGAGAATTATATTCATGGGTGATAAGATATGTAATTGTTAATTGATTTATTGATTAATACAAATAAGTTTAATTATCTATATGAATGAATAGGATGATGTTACTTTCTCGCTCTAATCGTCAGCAATTAAGGAAGTTACACCATGGTATGTTAACATTGTTATATACACTAGTATGTTAGATTACCAGTCCTCCTCATCCTTCTCGATAGAAGATGGAGCATCTCTTACTATACCACCTATTAACATACAGACCCCTAGTCCTAAGACACCTGACGATGTTCAGGCCCTTATTATAGAGCATACTACATGTCCTGTTGCTGAAACCCCAACCACTGAGACCACACATTTCATGGGGTTCAAGACCTTGCTACTGAGAACCTTACACACGAGTGTCTATCGATTGTATCACCTATTCTATCCCTCTTAGATGTTGTATTAGCCTGCTGGGGCAATATGATATTAGGTGAGGTTTTTTATTTGTAGGACCAAATGTCTATCATGTGAGAGCAAATGTCTTCTCAGATGTCTCAATTAGAAGATCATATGAGTCATTTGAAAGGTATTGTCATGCGTACACAACTAGATACAATTGATTAAGTGTGAAAGCCACATCTTTTTTATTCTTTCTATAAATTGTATTTACCCGTTTATCTAACATGTAGATTAACTTTATGTAGGGTACTCACGACGATGTTATAAGGCTTTCACTTGTTGGTCCTTTGATTGCATCACATCATCCACCTAAGGTTTGTCATTTATTATTGTTACTATATTTATTATGAAATGTTATTGATCATTTTGTTTTATATATTCGTACAAGGTATTGGCCATGAGAGGGTATCGATTGAGAGTTCTCTACGTATACCTTCTTTGATTGTGGAGGTAACATAATTTTTATGAAATTTCATTGATCAGTTTGTTATCCATTTGTTATTAATATTATTATGTATATTTAAATTATTTTTCCTTCTTTTTAGGATGAACGATTGTAGTTAATTACTGAGATCCCCAACTTAAGTAAAAGGGTCACTGAAATTAGTTCACGAGAGAATGAGTTACTTGAGGTTATTTCACAAGGACAACAGAATGAGGTATATCTATTATAATTTGTATATTTTAAGATGTATTTATCACTGATAATAATAAATTACTTCTTCAGTCCATCTTGGGGTTATAGATGGTTGACTTGACAATAATGGAGAATTCTCTCACCAGACCTCATTTATCATGCATTGATAAAGTAACATTAATTGATTTCATTGTATTTGTTAATTAAGATGAAATATTGAAATAACAATTTTATATTATTTTTCAGATGGTGTAGACTGCTCATGGTAGGGTGATCCGAAAAGGTTCACTCATTTGCACTTTGTATACAAATCTAATCAAATCAAGGGCAAAACGACAGATTCAGTCCATTCCATCCTCTGCCACAAAGCGTGAGGAATCTTTCCTCATGTGGTACATTGGAGTTATAGCCTTTGACAACCATGAGGTTTATTGCATAAGAGCACAGTCTAAAGCCACTTTTTGGCACACAATTGTCAAGTTACGCAAATGGCTAACCGATGATGTAAGTGTTTTCCATTAAATTTGATTAAATGTTTTATATATTCATAAAAAAATAATCCAATTTATGTTCTATATCCATTTCAGCATGTAGATTTTTTCTTGACACTAACATAAGCAGTAGACCATCGTTCCATAGAATTGGATCATGACCCATACCTTCTTCATGGGACATATCGGGATGGAATATGATAGTTGAAGTATCATGCTACCAGATGAGTATGAGTGGTTAAACTATTCACAGAGATGATGGAGGCAGATTACACCCTCGATTTGTTTTACAACCATAGAGGGAGGTCAATAGGGTATTATATATGCGTGTTTCCATTATAATTTACTTTGAATTAACTTATATACAACAAGTTTATCCATTATAATTTCTTAGTGTTTATAGGTGTTCATCCTTATAAACTTCTATTGCACCTATTAGGTCATCGGATGAGTTCTTGATTTTTAAGATTGATCGATCATCGTATATGACTCTAAGACAGCTTACACATGTAGACATGATAGGCTCGCATGGTAGATGTGACCCTAGACTACATTTATCTCGATATTATTAGAGACAACAAGTTTTTAGGTTACCACTAGACGTACAACACGAGTGGATCACTTGGTATTATGTTAAGCGGAGGGTGTCCCCTACTAGGTCGAGGGTTCCAGTGACTGTGGTATTTTAATGTTATGCTTCATAAAGTGTTTGGAACTTTCATAGAGCCTAGATTTCCCTTGCGAGTTGTCCACCTCAATGCATCGCATTTGGCCTTACAGTTATATTTCCACTGCATCGAGTAGATCACAAATGTAGATTTGTATTTACCATTATTTATTTATATAATTTCTGAGTTATTATGTATATATTTATTTATGATGGTTTATTGGTTATGTATTTGACTTCAATTTTTTTTCTATTTTTTCAATTTTATTGCAATTTACCCAATAAAGTATAAATCTAAACTAAAATAATATGAACACATGTTTGAAACATAAATAATATTGATATAATGTTTATTCCAACAACTACATAGGCTAGACTTGGCCACGGTTCATGAACCGATGGTTTCGATTCGAAACTGTCGATTCACGGTTCAAAAAAATAAGAACCTTAAACCAAAACCATAATAGGACGGTTTGTAACCGGTTCAGAACTAATGATTCCAGTTCATGACTCCAGTTCGAAACAGACATTGAACCATCAATTCTAATACACGACCCTGATTTAATTTTTAATTTATTAATTATAATAATTGAAAATTAAAAGAAAGGCTTGGACTAAAATTTTCAATTAAGCTTCATACGTATCTTTTTGGGGTTTAGAAGAATCAAAGCCTACGTAGTTCTCTTACCTTTGCGTATCCGATAGCCGGCAGTACCCCCTTACCTTATCATTCACCTCCGCTATCTTGACTATTATTTATCGTCATCGAATTATCCGTAGTTAAATCAAACGATTTTTCATTGAAGTCCACTTTTATATCTTGTTGGGGTAATTCGACTCTTGCATAATCGTCCATGCATACTTGGGCTTCAATAGATTCTGGAGCCAAACTTGATCGCCTCTCATCTAATATATTGCCCTATTGACTAAAAGTTTGTTCTACTGCAATAGTTGATACTGGTGCTGTCAGGACTTGTTTAGCAATAACTGCTAATATTGGAAAGGTTGATGCATGTTGACTCCACCATTCCAGAAATGGAAAGTCTTTACCTATACTGTTGTCACTAAACTAAAAAATAGTAGTTAAATAAATATCAAGGTACGAGGTGGAGTCTAATGTTTCTTTTGGTCTTTTGCTCCTTTGCATCATAATATGATCACCATAACTCATATTTTGGGTTAATGAAGGGGCAATAGGTGGTAGAGAGGAAGAAGAACCACATTGGTTACCATAAATTAATGAATATTTAGCATAAATTTCTTTAATTAAATTCATAATGTTAGTTATAGTTAATGGAATATTAACTTCATCCTCACAATCTAATTGCAAACATTCATAATATAATGTCAAATAATCTGTAACACTATCTAATTTAAATCTAGGATCAAAAAAGCAAGCAACAAGAAAAATTTCTGGAATTGTTTTATAGTAAGTTAACCATTTTTTTTCATTAAAACAATAGCTTCTTCAAGAATAACATCTTGTTCGGCTTCCTATAAAGCCCCAATAATATTAACGACTTCACTTAAAAACAAATGAGAAGTGGGATAATAAACCCCACTTAAAGTATAAATTGCATTATTAAAATTTTTTAATACATTTAAAATTGTTTTACAAATATCCCAATATTGGGGATATAATGTAACTTGTGACACATTTTGTGAAATAAATGAACACAATAACTCTCTATAATCAAAAGACTTGTTGAGTAATTCATATGTTGAATTCCAACAAGTCGGCACATCTTAAGGAAATCTTTTTGGTCTTCCATTATATTGTTTACAAAATTTACCCCATTCTTTCATAGTTTGGGAATGTGTCCATAAAAATGAAATTATTGTTTTTATTGGACTAATATAATTATTAAGATAATTTAAACCATCTTGTACACATAAATTTAATACATGACATGCACATCTAATATAAAAAAATCTACCCCTTAAATTGGGTTTGTAAATTTTAATTAAATCAGTTATTGAGGTCGTATTTGAACGTGCATTATCAAATGAAATTGATAAAATTTTATAAACTAATTTATATTCTTCTAATATTCCTTTAATTATTCTATAAATATTATCAGCCGTATGTCGGTCATTAAACACCCTAAATGTTAAAATTCTTTTTTGTAATTGAAAATGGTCATCTATCCAATGACAAGTTATACACATATAAGAGTGAACTTGCCAATGATCACTCCAAATATCACTATATATAGATACACGTCAATCAAAATTTGTAAAAAATTAAATTAATTCCCTTTTTTGTTTTTTATATAAACTAAATAATATTCTTTTTAATGTGTTTCTTAAAATAGTTTTATGTGCAAGATTTAATGGAGTTTTAGAAAAATTATTAAAACCTAAATTTTCACCAAAACTAAATGTTAAATGATCTATTGCTATCATTTTTCCAAATGCTTCCTTACTTTTATTATCATTATAAATAAATAAAAATTTATATATAGAACCATACCCGGTTCTTTGTGTTTGACCTCGACTTTGCCCCATTTTTTCTAGATGCTTCGACTTCAAGTGTCTTTTAAACGTCCTGTATCCATCTCCTTGTTTGAATTTATAAATTTGTTTACAAAAATTGCAAACAACTTCAAAATTACCATCTTTCTTTTGTATTTTCTTGAAATGAATCTTGAAAATATTAGAGATAGAAATTTTTTGGGAGTGTTGTTCCATCTCCACTTGCTGTTGATATTTTTGTTGCTACTCCACGTCCACATAGTGGGTTTCACTTTCTTGTATTGAAAAATCGTCTATAAATTGATTTTCATTCACATTTGTTATATGTAAATATTGACCAAATCTCCTATTACTAGAAAAATTTCCACTACTTGCTTTTTTTTATAATAAATAAATTTAATTATATCACTAATTATGAAAGATAATAATAAATAAAACTAATTATAGGAATAAATTTTATAATTAATTATAAATTGTATAATAGAAATTGAAATTGAAAATAATAAAAAATAAAGAAAAAATTTAATTAAATTTGAGAGAATTTGATTGAAAAATTGAGAGAGTATTAAGAATTGAAAGAATGAGAATGAGAGTAAATGAGAGAGTTTGAAGGATTTAGTGGGAGAGTTGAGACATTGAATGAATATATATAGGGAAAATTTTAAAAAAAAATTTAAAAAGGGGGGTGAAACGAAGTTTAGAATTTTTGTAGTCCCCTACAAAAATTCTGCAATATGTTGGTCCCCTGCAAAAATTTTGAAATATGCAGGTTTGTAAGGAACCGTTGGTTCTTTTTTTTTTTAATTTAAAAAAATAAAAAAATTCAAAAAAATAAAAATTGCAGGTTCAGAAGATGTAAACTGTCGATTTAAATGTCAGTTTATAAACCGGATGTAAACCAACGATTTTACGATTTAAAATTAGATAAACTGGAATTGAACTGTCAAAATCCGGTTTCGGTTCTGATTCAGTCCAGTTTTGATTCTACCGGTTCCAGTTTCAATTTTATCCGGGCAGTTTCGGTCCGGTTCACAGGGCAAACAGGCCTGTGGCCAAGTCTAACATAAGCAAATCATACATTAATCAAACTAAATAATGTTCATTCCAACAACAACATAAGTAAATCATACATTATCAAACTAAAAAATGTTCATTCCAACAATTACATAAATAATGTTCATTCCAACAGCTATATAAGTAAAACATTATTTATACTAAATAAATTACATCACATATGAATAAGTACTTAAATGGAACATTAATCAAAGTACATCAATTACATATCATTTTAACAAGGGAGAAGGACTATTTCCCACCCAACTTTTGATGCGTTCTCACATTGCCACCCACGGCAGATAAAAATCTAGTTTTCCCACTCGTGACCAAACTGCAGTCAAATTTTTCAGTTAGGGATAGGGGCAAAATCGTCATTTGCTATTTAAAATCTTAAAACTTTTAAATTTTACCGTTTCCCCCCTCCAGGTTTTAAAAACTAATAACTAACCCATCCTCAAAGTTTGAAAAGTTTAGATTTCACCCCTGGGGTTTGCTCCTTCTCCAGCCACCATCGACGGCCGATGCATTCGATCGATCTCCCATCTCTGACTACAAAGGACGATGAAGGATGACTCTTCGTCACCCAGATCTGGACGACGAAGCATCGTCCAGATCTGGAAGAACATACGAAGGATGAAGCTTTATCGTCCTTCATCGTCGCGTCTTCTAGATGCGATGAGCCACGAAGAGAGAAGAAGAGAGACCTTCATCGAGCGATCTCCCAGATCTGGACTACGAGCGAAGTTTGAAACCGATCTCCCAGATCTAGACGACGAGCGACGAAGAGATCTCTGTCTCTTCGTCGCACCGTGCGACGAGGAGATGAAGATCTCTTCGTCGCACCACCGTCATCGCACTAGGAGAAGGAGGAGGCCGGTGACGACGCCAGAGAAGACGTCGGGAGATGAAGTTGAAGAATGGGGGTGAAATGCTAGTTTTGAAAGTTATGGGGGGCCGCTGTATTTTGAAAAATATGGAAACCCTAGGTTTGGGGGTGAAAATGTTAGTTTTTAAAGTTTAAAAACTTTAGGTAAGGTGAAAATATTAGTTTCTAAAACCTAAGGGGGGTGAATGGTAAAACCCTCACATCAATTTTGAGAAATTAAATTCAAGGGTATTTTTGTCATTTCATCTAACAAGGGTAAAATGGACATTTTACCCTTATGCAAACAAATATCATCCATTTTAATAGCTCATGGGTGGGAAAACTGGATTTTCATTTGCCGTGGGTGGCATTTTCAGAAAGCATCAAAAGATGGGTGGGAAATAGTCCTTCTCCCTTTTAACAAATACATAAATCATAAATTAATCAAACTAAAAGGAATGTTGTGAAGATATCTTTCTTTTATCTCTTCTAGATGAGCTTGATGGGACAAAGCTTGGAACCAATGCTAGGCTTTTGCATTGTGTTCAGGCATGCCCTAGTTGATTACAACAACTACAAACCTTGGGTGTAATGATCTCACCCTGTGAAGGACATCAATTTTTGTTTAAAGGGTGACCTGATCAACAACGATCAAGAATGGGGGATAAGATAACTCTTTCTTCGGGGTAGGTAACCATTTTGATTTGTTCCTAAGTGGATTGATAGGTTTTGTATATAATGCATGGTAGTAAAAGGTGGTAAAGAAAAGAAAAACCTATGCATACACATTTGTGAGCCCTATATGTGTTGCAATAACAACAATATGCTTGAATGAAATACGTGAAAGCTAAAAATTCTTAAATGTATGAGCTATTTCATGAAAGCCCATAATGCCCTTATATCCACCGCTACTTATAACTTGATACCGAACATTTGTAATTGGACGAACCTCCAAGCGTGCAACCTTTAACACATAGGGGTCAAACTTCTCCTTTATCCATGTTGTAACATAGTGGGGGCATTCATATGCAATTTGAAAAAGCATCAACACATTTGTTAATAAACAATCATATGGGTAAAAAATCATACTCAAATAGATAATTAGTATTAACTCCATATGTACTTGCATGATTTCTCTTCTCATAAAACCATTATTGCATTATGCCCTGAATAAACTCAGTGAGTATTGTGATAGGCAAACCTTGTGTGTGTCTGACGAGAGTATTAAATGACTCTGTAATATTAGTTGTCATTATGTTATACCGGTGCCTTAGAAAATGTGCCCCACTTTATTGGTGAAACCCCACCTCACATAAGTAAGCCTCGACTTAAAGATGTATCGCATCAATAGATCTCATCGTAGACTTGTAACATCTGAATTCAGGTGTGTCAGTAAACTCCACTTTCAAAATTACCCCTAGAGTTGATTTTATAACTTGTTGTGTAAAGAAATTGCAAAAGAATTATAGAAAACTACTAAATGAACAATATTTTTCAAAGGGGGTAAAATAGTCATTTTATAAAGATTTAAGGGACAAAGTGGGAATTAAAATTGAATGACACACTTGAAATTATATGGTGGTGCTAAGGGTTTTTGGTAATTGGCTAAGGATAAAATAGTAATTTATGGAAAATGTTAAGGGCAAAATGGTCCAAAAGGCTTATAAAATATATACCCTATTCATTCTCTTCATCAATTGCCGAGAACTCCATTATTTTTTAGCTAAAGCTTCCCTTAACCAAAATTCACCAAAAAACCTAGCTAAACCACCTAATTTTTAGTGCCTTCAGTTATAAAAGGTGTAGATCTGTCAATTCTGATCAGTTCTAAGGTAAGAAATTTAATTTTTAAGCGATGTGAAATTTAGAGTTTTGATGGATGATTATATTTTTGGTTGATTAAGGTTGCCAGAAAGAAGAAAAGAATGTGAATAAGCTTAAATCATCTATTTAGCAAATAAAAGGTAAGAATTTCATACTTTACATACTTGAAGTAAATTTGAGTTAGGTTATTTAAATAACCTTTACTTATATAAGTGTGTAAGGTATTAGAATTAAAGTGATTTATGCTTAAAAGGATAAAGAAATTCATTAGGATTCATGATGTAATTTTTGGCCATAAGGGTAAAAAGGTAAATTTTGGCCATAAAGGCAAAAATGTCATTTTATGTGATATAGGTTAATTTTGCTTAATTATGTGCATAATATGTGTAATAACCCTTATATTAAGCCTACATTGTATATTTTGAAGTTAATTAAATATATGAGATATATAAATGAATGAGAAGAGAATATGATGTTTGATAAGGAATGAAAAGAATAAAGGAAAACAATGAATGGGTATATTTTATATTATGATTATATATGCATACATGAGGAATCATAACATATGCATGATTTAGAAAAAAATAAAGAAAGAGGAAAAACATTTTCTAAGTCATGCATGTTTTCAGAAAATGGAAAATAAGTATTTTTGGTTTTATAATGACTCATATGATACAGGAAAGCAGAAAACATACTTAAAATCCTTACACGCAAGCTGTACTGTATAGACAGCAAAGAAAATAATCAGTTGTACTGTATGGACAACCAGCTGTACTGTGTGGACAGCCAAAGAAAAAAATATCAGTTGTACTATGTGAACAGCCAAAGAAAAATATTAGTTGTACTGTGTAGACAGCAAAGAAAAAAAAATATGCGTGTAAGAGAGAATTATACTTTGTATGGTAACTGCAAGTACTGTCATATGTAGTCGAGACCAGTCAATGAGAAAGAGAGAGAAACAACTTAGTAAATATTTTATGAAAGTCATTTGCATTAGAACTATACATGCAAGCCTGTGTGGCTGATAAAGAGTTGAGAAAGATGTACGATCAGAAAATAGAAATGTCATGGCACTCATACATGCATAAATCATAACGAGTGAATTATATCTGTATAGTAAGGAAAGGAATAAATGTGTGAAAGAAAAGAATTATGATACGTGTTAAATGCGTGTTCTGTGTTAATTATTTTGTTGTAAATAGTTCAGACACACTGAGTATGGAAAATATTAGAAAAGATTAGTATTGGTATAAAATGCTTTAAGTGTTGAGTATGATTTTCTTACTGAGCCATAGTCGCTCACTCCGTTTAATTTAATATTTTACAGGTAAAGAAATGCAGCAAAGGTTCCCGGGGAGCACTAGTGAGACATGAGACTGAGAGAGAAAGGCACTATAATCTTGTTGATTTATATGTTTTGATGTATATGTGAATATATGCATATATATATATATATATACATATGCTTGATGTAGATATTGGTGGACATGTATACATTTTGTTTCTTATATGTATATATGGGGTTGTGTATAGCTATATCTATATATGTATATGTATATATATATATATATGTATATATATATGTATATGTATATGTATATGTATATGTATATGTATATATATATGTATATGTATATGTATATGTATATGTATATGTGTATATATATGTATATGTATATGTATATGTGTATATATATGTATATGTATATGTATATGTATATGTATATGTATATGTATATGTATATGTATATGTGTATATATATATATATATATATATATATATATATATGTATATGTATATATATATATATATATATATATATATATATATATATATATATGTATATGTATATGTGTATATATATATATATATATAGCTAGTTATGAAAATTGGTTGTAAAGTTTCTGTGGGTGATAATTTTTATAATTGTTATTATTATGTACTTATTTTATTAATTGTGATTAAGTTGATGAAAATCCAGTCGGTTGGTAGGACTGGTTTATATGAATTGCTAATTGGGAGTGTTACAGGGCATAATGAAAAAGAGAAAAAAATTCCCCGAGCCCTATAAAATAGGGGAATTCTTGCCATTTTTCTGTAACACACTTATTGGTTAGGAGAGGTTACATTTTTGGTATCAGAGCGCGATTTTGGGCACTTAAAGGAAGATATAATATAATGTGTGGTAATATAATACAATATATTTATGGTTTTGCATTCTAATATTGCACAGGTGCCCCTTATGTCTCACAGATCAGCTCCTGAGAATCGACTACTGTAAGTTGTTTTCTTTACCTGTATTCAAATAATAGAATATTATGTAATTACACTTATGCAGTTACTAGATGAGAAGTACCACAAGACGAAGACGAGGACGGGGTCGTGGAAGGGGTATTCAGAGAAAGATGGGAGAACCGTCTAACCCTGCCCCGTCAGTTGGTTTAGGATTTGGGCTAGCAAAAATAAGAGATATAGTCCGTTAGGTGTTGACTGAGAGTCAAGATAGACCCACACCTGAAAATATAGCCAAAGATGCCATCCGAGATGAGATTAGAAGTGAGTTTCGTGAGGAAGTCATAGAAGAAATCAGAAATGAAATGCGGAATGAAGGGAGAGGAGAAATTAGAGCTCAAAGGCGACTTGAGCCCATTTATTCCTTACCTAATCAGCATACCCCTCCTGAATTTAAAGGTACTAAAGATCCTTTAGTGACTGATGAATGGATCAAACAGGTGGAAAGTACTATGGATTTATTTCTTATGACTGACAGAGAAAAAGTTCGGTATGCTAGTTTCTTGATGAGGGGAGAGCCCGCGTATGGTGGGACCTAGTTAAAGAAACCAGAAATGTGGATCTGATGACCTGGCAAGACTTTAGAAGGGCATTTGAGGCCCAATATAGAACAGCTGATGTGGTAGCAGTCAAAGTTCAAGAGTTCATTTCTTTACAGCAGGGGGAAGGTTCAGTAAAGGATTATTCTACCCGTTTTGATGTCTTATCTAGTTTTGCTCCAGGTATGGTAAGTACACCTAGTCTCCGGCTAGACAGATTTCTTCAGGGCCTTAGACCGGAGATAGCCTTGCATGTGCTAGCTGGACCACAACCTCCTCAAACTTATGAAGAGGCATTGCAGAGAGCATTGAGGTTGGAGGTATATGTTAATAAGCTACCCAAGAATGCACCTTCTATGTCAACACCTTTATCATTGACAGTACCCCAAACAGTGATGCCAAGTCAATCAGCTTTACCTGTTTCATTGACTATTTCAACACCAGTTACAACATCAAGGGGTAGTTCAATTGGCTCCAGTTTTAGAAACAATAGGGAAAAAGAAAATTCCAGTCAAAAGCAAGTAGAAAAGGTTGGAAGAGTGACAAGAAGCCTAGAAAAAAAAATATTCCCCAGTGTCAGATTTGTGGGAGACGTCATAGCGAGGAATGTTGTTACTAGCAGAAACAGGTGATTTGTTATAGATGCCGACAGCCAGGGCATATAGCAAAGGATTGCCAAAGTACCGAAGTGCCAGTTCAGATACAGCCACAACAAAGCCTGATTCTACCAGTGTAACCAGGGAGAGGTACTAATACACGAGTCTATACAGCTACCCATAGTCAGGCAGAGGCTAGCCCATCTGCAGTTACTGGTCAGCTCTTTTTCCACTCTGTTTCTTTATATGCATTGATTGATTCAGGAGCTACACACTCCTTTATTACACCAGGGGTTATTGAAAGGGTAGGTTTAGTGCCTGTTAGATCTACCCATTCCATTAGAATTGAGATGCCAGATGGTGGGAGTGTGATTACTGATAAGATGTTAAAAGACCAGAGGGTAGTGATACATGGGAGAGAGTTAAAGGTGGACTTGATTGTCTTTGATATGCCTGATTTTGATATTATCCTGGGCATAGATTTCTTAGAAAGATATGGAGTTGAGATTGACTGTAGAAAGAAAAAGGCTCGATTCCAACTTGACAATGGGGATTACTTCACTTTCAAAGAGGGCCATAAACCTAGTATGATGATCAGTAGTGTAAAGGCACAAAAATTGTTAAAAATTGGGTGTATGGGATATTTAGCTCATGTGGTACATGAGCATGATATTCAAAGATTGGGTGTTCAGGGTGTCCCAATAGTACAAGATTTCCCAGATGTCTTTCCTGATAAGCTGCTAGGTTTACCTCCAGAGAGAGAATTAGAGTTTAGTATCGAGTTAGAACCTGGCTCAGCCCCAATTTCAAAAGCCTCTTACCGAATAGCTCCAGCTGAATTACAAGAATTAAAGAAGCAGTTGCAAGAACTTTTAGATAAGGGTTTTATTAGACCCAGCCACTCTCCTTGGGGAGCACCTATACTATTTGTCAAAAAGAAAGATGGGTCGCTTCGTATGTGCATAGATTATAGGGAGTTGAATAAACTTACAGTGAAGAATAAATACTTGTTGCCTCGAATTGATGATTTATTTGATCAATTGAAAGGAGCTTCTGTGTTTTCCAAAATTGACTTAAGATCAGGTTATCACCAGGTAAGGATTGCAGAGCAAGATATTCCAAAGACAGCTTTTCGGACCCGCTACAGGCACTACGAGTTTGTGGTAATGCCCTTTGGATTAACTAATGCTCCAACAATCTTTATGGATTTAATGAATCGAGTATTTCATGATTGCCTTGACAAATTCCTGGTGGTATTTATTGATGATATCTTGATATATTCTAGATCAGAAGTAGAACATGGCGAACACTTGAGATTTGTGCTACAAAGATTGAGAGAAAAGAAATTGTTTGCCAAATTCTCTAAGTGTGAATTCTGGTTGGATTGAGTAGTATTTTTGGGACATGTGGTTACTAAGGAAGGTATAGCTGTAGACCCCAGTAAAGTGGAAATAATACTTGAATGGGCGAGGCCAAAGACTGTGAAAGAGATCATAAGCTTTTTAGGGCTAGTCGGCTATTACAGAAGATTTGTTCAAGGTTTTGCCCGGTTGGCCAAACCACTTACAACTCTTACTAGACAAGGAACTCATTTTATATGGACTAATGATTGTGAAAAGAGTTTCTAAGAGCTAAAAAGGCGGTTGACTACAACTCCTATTTTAGTATTACCAGAGGAAGGTGTAGATTATGATATTTATTGTGATGCCTCGCATAATGGCTTGGGAGTCGTGCTGATGCAACGGGGTAAGGTGATAGCGTATGCCTCTCGACAGTTAAAAGATTATGAAACACGTTACCCTACCCATGATTTAGAGTTAGCAGCAGTAGTTTTTGTTTTAAAAATTTGGAGGCATTATTTATATGGAGTTAAATGTAATATCTACACCGATCATAAAAGTCTAAAATATTTCTTCACTCAGAAAGACTTGAATATGAGACAAAGGAGATGGTTGGAGCTAGTCAAAGATTATGAATGTGATATTAAATATCAACCAGGTAAAGCAAATGTGGTAGCCGATGCCTTGAGTAGAAAGATTGCCATAGCTCACCTCACCATTCAGATAGAGTTATAGAAAGAGTTTCAGAGGGAACAGATTGAGGTGATAAGAAGTCAAGTGGCCAGATTGGAAATTCAACCTAATCTCTTCAATGAAATAAAAGAGAAGCAAGTAAAAGATTTGTGGTGCTAGAAAATAAGTCAACAGATATGTGAAGGGAAAGCAACTGAGTTTCAAATGATAGATGGAGTGCTCAAGTTCAGAAACAGGGTATGTATTCCCCAAGATCTGGAATTGAGAAAGAAAATCTTGAGTGAAGCACATGATACATTTTACACTACCCACCCTGGGGGAGTAAAGATGTACCAGGATTTAAAGAAAACTTATTGGTAGATAGGTATGAAGAAAGATATTAGAGACTATGTAGCTAAGTGCTTGGTATATCAACAGGTCAAGACCGAGCATCAGAGACCTTCGGTTTGCTTCACCCACTTAGTATTCCTGAATGGAAATGGGAAGATATTTCAATGGATTTCATCATTGGCCTACCTCGAGTACAAAAAAGCTATAATGCATTATGGGTGATTGTAGATAGATTGACTAAATCGGCCCATTTTATTCCAGTGAAAGATAGTTTTACTTCAGATCAATTGGCCCAGATTTATATATGGGAGATTGTGAGATTACATGGCGTACCCAAAACTATTGTGTCGGATAGAGACCCCAGATTTGTTTCAGCTTTTTGGGGTAGCTTACAAAGAGCATTGGGTACTAGGCTGGCATTTAGCATAGCATATCATCCTCAAACAGATGGCCAGACAAAAAGGGTGAATCAAATACTAGAGGATATGTTGAGGGCCTGTTGTTTAGATTACAAAATGACCTGGCATGAAATGGTCCCATTGATAGAATTTGCATATAATAATAGTTACCAGTCCACCATTAAAATGGCACCATATGAGGCTCTTTATGGAAGAAAGTGTAGATCCCCATTACATTGGGATGGCATAGGAGAGCGAGATGATTTGAGTCAAGTTCTTGGGCCTGAATTAACCTGGAGGATGGTGGAAGATATAAAGATTATCAAGACTAGATTGAAGCAAGCTCAGGACAGACAAAAGAGCTATGCAGATTTGAAAAGGAAAGAAGTAAAGTTTCAACCAGGTGACAAAGTTTTTGTGAAAATAGCCCCTTATAAACACGTGATGAGATTTGGAAGAAAAAGGAAACTTGCTCCAAGATTTATTGGCCCATTTGAAATTTTAGAAAGAGTGGGCAAGGTGGCTTATAGACTTGCACTTCCACCTAGTATGGATCGAGTTCATAATGTATTTCATATTTCTTTATTGAGAAAGTACATTAGTGATCCTTCACATGTCTTAAAATCTGATGATGTGGAATTAAAAGAAGATTTAGCTTATGAAGAGTAACCGGTGCAGATACTAGACAGGAAAATAAAAGAGCTCCGAAATAAGACAATTTCATTAGTGAAAGTATTATGGAAGAATCATAAGGTGGAAGAAGCCACATGGGAGGTTGAACAATAAATGAGAGAGAGATTTCCCAACTTATTTGTTTAAATTTCGAGGACGAAATTCTTTTAAGGGGGGAAGAAATGTAACATCCGAATTCAAGTGTGTCAGTAAACTCCACTTTCAAAATTATCCCTAGAGTTGATTTTATAACTTGTTGTGTAAAGAAATTGCAAAAAAATTATAGAAAACTATTAAATGAGCAATATTTTTCAAAGGGGGTAAAATGGTCATTTTATAAAGATTTAAGGGACAAAGTGGGAATTAAAATTGAATGACACACTTGAAATTATATGGTGGTGCTAAGGGTTTTTGGTAATTGGCTAAGGATAAAATAGTAATTTATGGAAAATATTAAGGGCAAAATGGTCCAAAAGGCTTATAAAATATATACCCTATTCATTCTCTTCATCAATTGCCGAGAACTCCATTATTTTTTAGCTAAAGCTTCCCTTAACCAAAATTCACCAAAAAACCTAGCTAAACCACCTAATTTTCAGTGCCTTCAGTTATAAAAAGTGTAGATCTGTCAATTCTGATCAGTTTTAAGGTAAGAAATTTAATTTTTAAGCGATGTGAAATTTAGAGTTTTGATGGATGATTATATTTTTGGTTGATTAAGGTTGCCAGAAAGAAGAAAAGAAGGTGAATAAGCTTAAATCATCTATTTAGCAAATAAAAGGTAAGAATTTCATACTTTACATACTTGAAGTAAATTTGAGTTAAGTTATTTAAATAACCTTTACTTATATAAGTGTGTAAGGTATTAGAATTAAAGTGATTTATGCTTAAAAGGATAAAGAAATTCATTAGGATTCATGATGTAATTTTTGGTCATAAGGGTAAAAAGGTAAATTTTGGCCATAAGGGCAAAAATGTCATTTTATGTGATATAGGTTAATTTTGCTTAATTATGTGCATAATATGTGTAATAACCCTTATATTAAGCCTACATTGTATATTTTGAAGTTAATTAAATGTATGAGATATATAAATGCATGAGAAGAGAATATGATGTTTGATAAGGAATGAAAAGAATAAGGGAAAACAATGAATGGGTATATTTTATATTATGATTATATATGCATACATGAGGAATCATAACATATGCATGATTTAGAAAAAAAATAAAGAAAGAGGAAAAACATTTTCTAAGTCATGCATGTTTTCAGAAAATGGAAAATAAGTATTTTTGGTTTTATAATGACTCATATGATACAGGAAAGCAGAAAACATACTTAAAATCCTTACACGCGAGCTGTACTATATGGACAGCAAAGAAAATAATCGGTTGTACTGTATGGACAACCAGTTGTACTGTGTGGACAACCAAAGAAAAAAATATCAGCTGTACTGTGTGGACAGCCAAAGAAAAATATTAGTTGTACTGTGTGGACAGCCAAAGAAAAAAAAATATGCGTGTAAGAGAGAATTATACTTTGTATGGTGATTGCAAGTACTATCATATGTAGTCGAGACCGGTCAACGAGAAAGAGAGAGAAACAACTTAGTAAATATTTTATAAAAGTCATTTGCATTAGAACTATGCATGCAAGCCTGTGTGGCTGATAAAGAGTTGAGAAAGATGTACGATCAAAAAATAGAAATGTCATGGCACTCATACATGCATAAATCATAACGAGTGAATCATATCTGTATAGTAAGGAAAAGAATAAATGTGTGAAAGAAAAGAATTATGATACGTGTTAAATGTGTGTTCTGTGTTAATTATTTTGTTGTAAATAGTTCAGGCACGCTGAGTATGGAAAATATTAGAAAAGATTAGTACTGGTATAAAATGTTTTAAGTGTTGAGTATGATTTTCTTACTGAGTCATAGTCGCTCACTCCGTTTAATTTAATATTTTACAGGTAAAGAAATGCAGCAAAGGTTCCTGGGGAGCACTAGTGAGACATAAGACTGAGGGAGAAAGACACCATAATCTTGTTGATTTATATGTTTTGATGTATATGTGAATATATGCATATATATATATATATATACATATACTTGATGTAGATATTGGTGGATATATATACATTTTGTTTCTTATATGTATATATGGGGTTGTGTATAGCTATATCTATATATGTGTATATATATATATATATATATATATATGGCTAGTTATGAAAATTGGTTGTAAAGTTTTTGTGGGTGATAATTTTTATAATTGTTATTATTATGTACTTATTTTATTAATTGTGATTAAGTTGATGAAAATCCAGTCGGTTGGTAGGACTGGTTTATGTGAATTGCTAATTGGGAGTGTTACAGGGCATAATGAAAAAGAGAAAAAAATTCTCCGGGCCCTATAAAATAGGGGAATTTTTGCCATTTTTCTGTAACACACCTATTAGTTAGGAGAGGTTACAAGACTCAAAATCTATCTCTATATATGACTTTGTAGCTTTCTAGTATAAACACATAACTTGCGAGTTTATAAATAATATGAGCACCTTGTTTTCAATAATAGGTATACAAATTTTATAAATGTATAAACATGTTACTTGTGAGTTGAGTTTGTGCTTTGGTCGCATGTTACAAAGAAAGTTATAGCAATAACACCTATGGTGTAGATTTGAAAAGACTTCAGACATTGTACAGTATATAACATGATGTCGATTTGAGATTATTGTCAACTCTAGTATTTCATTGATACATTCTTTAAACTTTTTCAGAAACCAACACTTCTTTTCAAATCTTCCTTTTTACCAACATCGAAAGCAATTAGGTGGATTCGGTTATTACTATCGAGGGCTATCACAAGAAATAAATGTCTCAGATATCAACCTTTAAGGAACACAACATCAACGCAAATAACAAGTCGAAGATATTGTTTAAATGTACGGACGAAACATCCCAATGCCATGAAAAATTACTCAAAGCAATACGCACGTCTGTTTCTATAGCTGTACAATTCTTGAATTAGCACACTCTAAATTATAGTAATAATTAGGTAAGCGCATAAATGATTCTTTGGTGAGCCCCTTAATGAATTTAACGCCCAATTTCTTGCCCGCTAAGCACATGAATATGAAATGTCAATTTTATACCTGTCAGTGATGTTGATAATGATCTTTAAGCTGATAAATACGATCAATTAATTGACCTAAGGCCGGAGCCACAACTTGTCTATAATGTGGCATTATCTAATCAACTGAGATTCATTTTATGGATTTGGAAGACTTGATTGGGGTTGACTCTTTTTCCTGATAAAAACCATTTGTATTTCTCATTATAACACTAAATCTTCCATCACCTTGTGTTAGAGTTAAGCATTCTGTATTGAAATCCTTTCTCTAGGGCAAATTAGTCCACAACATCTTTCAAGTGTTTTTTGTCATTAATAATGTCACCAATTTTTACAATATTCCTTTCTTAGATCGATCTTGTACCACTTAATAATGTTGAAGACTATGGAGGAAAATTAGATAGCCACTTACACGAATAAGTGGGGACATTATAAAAAATACTCCTGAATAATTCTCGCCACTCATTATAGGATTTTCAAGTTGAAGACTATTTAATCATAGTTAACAGGTGATATATCCCCAAAGTTTGCCTCACAAGAGGAATATCACTCATCTCGTTCCTTTTGAAGTTATCTCAATCTAAAACCCTTTTTTATTCTCCACAAACCCATTCAACAACAATATAGAATGCATTATTATAGAAATCAATCAAGTCTTCTCCAACAGATTCATTTTTTACTTCACTATCATTGTTGCCCTGAATTTTTTGTTGTTGGTTTTCTTCTTCTCCTTCGATTGCGATACATATAACAAAAATATGAATACATTCCTTGAAGTATTAAAACATGCCAATAAGGCCTTACACATTTTCATCATTTTTTATCTTTACAAGGTAGTCGAGCTCAAATTTTTTTGGTTTCATACATAGTTGAATATAGTTTCTAAGTGGATTAATACCATAATATTCGCTTAAAAATTAGATAAATCCCTCAAATGTTGTTTCAGAGGGAATTTTAACCGATTTTTTAAAACTTTCAACATACTTCATTGTGTTTTCATCACGTTGAATCCATTTTCTTGGGAAACGAACAGAAGTCATTTAGTTATTAATTCTATAATGAAAAATTTTGACAAAAAATTAAACATTTATTATAAAAAAAATCCATAATAACCATTAACCAATATTAATATGCCACCTCTAATTTCCCAACATTTCATTAAATACCCCCATACATTATCTAAAACCAAAATATTAATTTCATATATTGGTTAATATCCAAATGACCTTTATATTTTTTTAATATTTCATTTTACTCTCCAATATATTATACAATATCAAAATGCACCATTTTTTTTGATAACATATACGAATTTGATATTCTTATAATATCGAAATACTTGTCAGCATATTTTATTTAACACTCTCATATTTTGTCTAATTTCATAATACCTCATATTATAATCTAAAGTTTTATTTAACATCATCAAATATTGTATTGTATCGTAATGCTCTTATATTTTATCAAAATATTTTTATATATTTCTAACATTTCATTTAAAATCTTCTTACATTGTTTAATATCAAAATACCCCCTTATTTTTCTAACATTTCTTTAACCCCTTATATTTATCTAAAATTTTATTTAACAATTTTATATGTTGTCTTGTATCAAAATACTCTTATATTTTTCTAACATTTCATCTAAAACCTTCATACACTGTTTAATATCAAAATGTCTCTCATATTTTTTTAATTTTTTTTAACCGTCTATATTTATCTAACATTTTTTTAACACCCTCATATGTTATCTTATATCAAAATACCCATATATTTTTCTAACATTTAATTTAAAACCTTCATACATTGTTTAATATAAAAATACCCCATATTTGTCTAACATTTTTTAACCCCTATATTTATCTAACATTTCATTTAACACCCTCATATGTTACTTTTATTGAAATGCTCTTATATTTTTTTAACATTTAATTTAAAACTTTCATACATTGTTTAATATCAAAATGCCCTTCATATTTTTCTAACTTTTTTAACCCCCTATATTTATGTAACATTTCATTTAACACCCTCATATGTTGTTTTGTATCAAATGCCCTTATATTTTCTTAACATGTCATGTAAAACTTTCTTATATTGTTTAATATCGAAATACTCCTATATTTTTCTAAAATTTTATTTAACATCCTCATATGTTGTCTTATATCAAAATACCTCTATATTTTTCTAACATTTATTAAAACCTTCGTACATTATTTAATATCAAAATTTCCCACATATTTTCCTAACATTTTTTAACCTTTAATATATTATTAAATATCAAAATCCCCTTTTATATAACACATGAACTTGATTTAAAAAATAAAATTAAGTTTTGAGTTAAGATTTGTATAAATATTTTTTTTCATGAATTGATTTGTTTCGATTTGAATTTAGAAATGAAATTTTTTTTCTTTCAAACGAATTTATAATATAAAATATTAAGTAAAAATGAAAATGAAAGTGAAAGTCTGAATGATATAATAAATGTATAAAAGTGATAAAAGGTAGTTTTGATATTTTTAAAATATTTTACTTGAAACTAACAAATAAAAACATTTTTACTTAAAAATTGAAAAAGGAGGACATTTTTTTCTTAACGAATACTAAATAGAAATCTGCTTTAATTTCCCTTTATTTAAAAAAAAAAAAAAAGGAGGGAACACGACAGAGGGTCCGCACATTTACTTCCAAACTTTTCCCTTTTGTATTTTCTCGAGAAAAATTTTAGCTTAATGGCTTTAATTTGAAATTCTCGTTTTATTGTCCTTTTTCGCGCACCTGGTATTAATTGTGTTTGCCCACTCGCCAAACCAAATTTCTGTTGCTCCTCTCTCTGAGTTAGGGTTTCTCCGACAATGCTATTTTGATCGAAAATCATTTCATTTTCGAGGTAAATATCTTCATTTGCCTCGTTTTCTATTTGGGTTTCTTTTTTTTTTTTTTTTAATTGTTCGCATATGATGTAATGGGAAGTTCCCTTTATAGCTTTATGTTTGTTTTTGGAATACTGCAGATCTGCCGCAGATTTTCGTTTGATTTTCCATCTGTCTTCTAGTTTTTAGGGTTTTTAAAATTTAAATTCTTAAATATCCTTTTTCGTTTATTTTACTTTTTCTGTTATTTATATTGTATTTTGGTGAACTTTTAAAAATTTTAGTGACTGTTCTGGTTCTTAGATGATCCAGTTATGTTACTTGATTGATCATCGAACCCATATGCTGAAGTTTAAGTTCAATTGGAAATGGATTTGAAAAAGCGAAGAGTATTTTTGTTTTTTTGAGTCATAAACATGGAGAAAGGGGAAGCTTCTTCAGTGGATGATGTGGAAATCTTTATTTAATACTTACTAATAAGATTTCTATGGAAGTTTTAACTGCTCTTGTTTTTGCTGGTATTTAATGAATGTGAGCAAGGAATTGATCAGCCAGTTCAACCTTGAGATATGGCTGATTTTGTAGGTTGGGAAGTCAAAACTCGACTTCTGTACATACAGAGAAGACAACTAGAAAAATTTCTAAAAACAAAAAGGTTGATGGTGAGGATACATTACAGAGAAAAATAAGTGGATTTGTACTGTCGGTTGGTTTTTCTGATACATGAAATACGTGGTAGGGCTAGGGCATTTCTGCCATTGAAGTTTGTAGAAATAGTTTTTGGAAACAGTACTAGGTTTTTCATGCCAATTTAAGGAAAGAAGTAGACCAAGCTAACAAATGCTAAAAGATACAGTTTAAGTGCATTTTCTTCATCCGTGAGCATTCAACTTCTATATTTTTCATGCCAGTTTAACACACGTGCAAAAGTAGATAGCTGGGGTTTGCTAATTCAAGTTATGAGCCTATAAAATTGGGACGTTATCCTTTTATTTGTTTTGGAACTTTGAAATCTAATCCCTAAAGAATATTAATAGGAGATATGTCAAACAAGGCAGAAGAAAATTTAAATAAGGCTTTTATGTAACTGATGGAGATTGCAAATTTTACTTTGCAATATTGACATTTTGGCTATGGTTAATCTGATTTGCTGATGTCATTGGAGTTTTTCTCGTGGGATTATTTATTTAGTTTTTGAGTTTTATCAAAAGGGATAAACATCTTCATAATCTGATGATATCATTTCTCTCAAGTGTTTTGATTTTATACAACTGGAAATTGCAATTTTCACAGACTGGCTGTACAAGCATGGCATCTGGGAATCCATTTTATGATGATCTACGTAACAAACCTGAGGTTATTGATCCTCCTCAAAGTGAGGATATGATGGATATCAGGGAGCCTTCGGTGGTTGATCCTACTCAAACTGCTCTTAAGCCCAATGTGACTGTGTCTAGTAGTGTCCGTGAACTCTTAGAATGTCCTGTATGCTTAAATGCCATGTACCCTCCTATTCATCAGGTTTGTTAATTTCATTTATATTTTCGATGATAGCACTAACTTGGTGTTTGCTGAATGATAACATTGTTTTGATCTAATACATATTTTTTATGTAGTACTCCTTGTTGTCACATTATTTTGCTATCATCACATTAATGTTTTTCACCTGATCTTTCTTTTGATGTGATACTGTTACCTACCTTATTAATGTTATCCGATCAAAATATCTTTCAAGTTGGTGGATCAATTTAAATGAACTCTTACCTTTCAAACTTAAAGAATTCTTACACCAATCTCTTATTTTTGAAGTAATTTTGATGAATCCCATTTGTTTGAAGACATTTCTATTTTATGCAGTTCCTAGAAACACTCGGTGTTCGGTAAATGCTAATATTGGTTTGGGTCAACATTGTTTTAAGTAAAACTCCTTTCATCATGTGTAGTAGGTAATATCAAATTATTGCTAGTTACCTTACCTTTCTTTTGATAGGACACTTATCTTAACTTATCAATGTTTTATTATCCCATTTTGTTTGATGAATCTTTGTTGTTGCTACATATTCTTGCCAGCTTGAGATTTTTGCATCCCATTTGATTGAAGACCTTTCTATTTTATGCAGTTCCTAGAAACTCTCGGTGTTTGGTAAATGCTAATATTGGTTTGGGTCAACATTGTTTTAAGTAAAACTCTTTTCATCATGTGTAGTAGGTAATATCAAATTATCGCTAGTTACCTTACCTTTCTTTTGATAGGACACTTTATGGTCAACATTGTTTTAAGTAAAACTCTTTTCATCATGTGTAGTAGGTAATATCAAATTATTGCTAGTTACCTTACCTTTCTTCTGATAGGACACTTTATCTTAACTTATCAATGTTTTATTATCCCATTTTGTTTGATGAATCTTTGTTCTTGCTAAATATTCTTGCCAGCTTGAGATTTTTGCATTTGGTTACTACAGCAATAATGACTACCACCAACACATCCTGCCAAATAATATTTGAATTTGTATGACTTAAGAAATTATTTCATCTCCTAAAGGCCCCTTATAGGTTTTTTTTTTTTTTTTCAATTGATTATGCCTTGGCAAATATAAGAAGTTATATGAAGTCAAGCATGGTAGTGAAATGGAGATTTGAAACAGGATGGAAATAGATATTGTATGAAGATTCTTGAATAAAATTTTCTGTAGAAATCTGTCAGTTTGCAATGAAGCTATATTGTAGGCAATTTTGGTTACTTGTGTTAAGCTATTGATTTAAGAGAACATTAAGTTAAACTAAATGTTTGTTTTGTCCATGTTGGTGTTATTTGTTGTTGCAGTGTTCAAATGGGCACACGCTGTGTTCTGGTTGTAAGCCCAGGGTGCACAATCGATGCCCTACTTGCAGGCACGAACTTGGCAACATCAGATGCCTTGCACTAGAGAAGGTGGCTGCATCTCTTGAGCTTCCTTGTAAATATCAGAGTTTTGGGTGCATAGGCATATATCCATATTACAGCAAGCTGAAACACGAATCCCAGTGTGTCTTTAGACCTTTTAACTGTCCTTATGCAGGATCAGAATGTACAGTCATGGGTGATATTCCTTATTTGGTTTCTCATTTGAAAGATGATCACAAAGTTGACATGCACAATGGCAGTACTTTCAACCATCGTTATGTGAAAGCAAATCCTCATGAGGTTGAGAATGCCACTTGGATGTTAACGGTATATTGTGATTCTTATTCATAGTTATTGGCTCTTCATGGCAAAAAAGATTTCGTTGTTTTTTCGATTTCTATGGCAAGTACTTGTTTTGATGAATGTAAAGCAAGTTTGTATTAATACTGGGTCTTATTAAGAATGGAATTGTTATGTTGATTATCTGCAAAAAAATGACCTCAGTTTGTTATTCTGATGTTGGTTTTGTAAAAAGGGCAATACTGGATTTACAGTAGACTTTTACTAGGTTTTTATTCTCTGTTATGGACTGGCAATAGTATTCTTTATATGATTATACGGTAGGTAATATCAAGGATTTAGTTTAACTGTTTAAAATTTTCTGAAAGTTTTTCACGTATGTGATTGGATTTCTTTTTCCATGTTATAGGTTTTCAGTTGCTTTGGTCAGTTCTTCTGTCTGCATTTTGAAGCCTTCCAGCTTGGTATTTCTCCTGTCTATATAGCATTCTTGCGTTTCATGGGTGATGATAATGAGACCAAAAACTACAGCTACAGTCTGGAAGTTGGCGGTAATGGGAGGAAGATGACATGGCAAGGAGTGCCTAGGAGCATAAGGGACAGCCACAGAAAGGTGCGTGACAGTTTTGATGGTCTCATTATCCATAGAAACATGGCCCTATTCTTCTCTGGTGGTGACCGGAAAGAATTGAAGCTTAGAGTGACTGGTAGAATTTGGAAAGAACAGTAAGTGATGGGAATTGCTTCTTGCAACTTCCAATCACATATTTGCCTGTTATAGATGGTAGATTTTATTGCGTGCTTAGGAGAATAGTTGAATTGAGTATTCTGGTCATGAATTGTGGGAAGCAAACTCTCTTTGCTTGTTGAATACATGACTTGTATGCCTACAATTCTTCTATTATTCATCCCATCTCTCATATTAAACTGGAAATATAACAAGTGAGATGTTTAAAAACAGTTATCTATTTCGCTAGCTTATATAATAACAAAGCTTCTCACTTTTTCAACTAGAGTTAATTCCTCTGATGTTTACTCAAGTAACAGAAAATCCTCCAGGGTGCAAAATTTTAAATTATCTCGTTATTCAATTTTAAGTGTTAAAAGTAAATTATGGGGATCAAAATCTAAGGGTTCTTGAATGGCTCACTAATAATGGGGGGATTCTGTTAGTTTACAACAATTTATGGGTATTTGTAATTATACCATACCTTAAGGGGTCGGATTGCGTCGTTTAACTTTATAGAACTTCTTTACTCATTTCAACCGAAAACACAACGTGCTGTCATGAGCGTGTTTGTAACGTGTTCACTTATAAACGGGAAAAAATTAGTTTAACCCCTAAAGTTTGGGAAGTCAAGTACCACCTCGTAATTCCTCAAGTGTGGGGTACTCTTTCAACTTAATTCAGGCTCACCCTAAATCAATCCAAGGAAAAAGAAGCCCGAAGGCTAAAAATTATATTTTAAGCTTGAAACAAAAATTCAGCAAATTTTACTTGCAAATTATAAAATATACTAGCTTTTTTTTATTAAGAGAATGGTACTATTTCATATTTGATCTGTAATAGTCAAATAAATAAATATTAGTTTGTTATATTCAAAATATTATAGATTTTGATAGTAGTATGTATAGGTATAGAAATGATGAAGCGTTTATATGGCATCATTGGGAATACCAGGCTTAGGTGCTCTTGATAGAGGGAATAATCTTGCTACACGAACTAGTCTAGGGTTAAGTCTTGTTCAATGTTGTGGTTGACATCAAGGGTTTTAGAACCGGACAAGAGTAAAAGCCATTTTGAATACTGGTTTTGGTTGAACCATTTGGACTGGTCGGTTCGATTAGAATTATAGTTTTATGTAATAACTTAAAAAAATTATGTTTAATTACATATGTTTTACATACTAAATTTTATGTTATGCATACTTTTCACATTAACAAAATATATGTATTATTGAACATAAATTTAATAAGTAATAACTATTAACTTTGCATCAAAACAAAACATATGCATTAAAAAAATCCAATTCAACAAACATATGTATTATTGAACACCTAAACAAAACACAATTATAATATATGCATTAAATAAACTATAACATCAACCAACCAATATAAACGTTATTGATAAAATAATATTCAATTCAATATTTAACAAAACATATTAAAAACATAATTCGTCTAATATAAAGTTTAATAAATGAGTAATTGATCATTCTTTATTATCATCACTAATGATAAAAGATCTTGTCACCGCTCCTGTTGCACCCTCCATCATTTGTTCAACTTCTATAACATCCCCTTCATTAGCATTATCTAGAAAATATATAGTTGAATATTTTATTTTTTTCACCCTAAAAATCAAGTATTTATGCAAGTATTTCAATATCCGTTATTTATAACAATATTCATTATAAATTGTCATATATTGGTTTATTTCATATATTGGTTTATTATATATAAATAGGGTATCATAGAAGATTGATATTCAACTTCCAAATTTTTGGAAACTAACCACATTACGAATGAAATACATTCAGTCTAGACATCCAATACAGATACATAATAAAATTACAAATTAACAATAAATCAATTATAAATTAACAATAACATATTGAATTGACAAAAATACTAAGTCAATTACAAATTAACAATAATAAGTTAACCTATTATTAAACACCAAAAATCATAACACAAATTGACTAGCATCATGGCCATAACACAAATTAACAAGCACCAAACGCCAAAACCTGTTGAATTAAAATATAAAAAATTACAATGTTGACTTGTTGTGCACTATTTGACCAAATTATTAGAAGAAAGAAATTTAAAAAACACTGTACAATAAGCGTTTAAACAAACATAATATAAAACAAACCTTTTAATTTAAACCAACAGTATTATTATTATTATTATTCACTATTGTCTTGGGAGCCTGCAGCAACTGTAGCAAATGAAGTTCTGCGTGCAAGATTTAAACTTGAATCAATGGTGTGAAAGCTTGCAACATGAATCAACGGCGGTTTAAACTTGTAAAGTTAGAGAAAGTCGTCTCTTGCAGCAACTGAAGTCTTACATGAATGGCAAGGATGAAGAAAAAAATAAAACTTTTATTTTATATAAAACCTTGAACTGGAACCACCTAAACCGGGTTAGACCGCGATTTAGGTGCGAACCGACGGTTTGACCGTTGCCCAAACCGATTTTAAACTTAAAATGGTTCTGTCTTCTACAGAAACCATCTACAGTGCTGGTTCACAGTTCAGTCGGTTCAATTGGCCGGTTCGATCTAATTATTCAATCCTTGGTTGACATCATTAGACACTTAAGACACCATCTTATTGATTGTCTGTTCAAACACCTTTAGAGCTCTGATAGATCATCATAATAATTGATTTTCCTTTTAAAAACAATTTAAACTAACATGATGTTTATAGTTGTTTGATAATAGATGTTAATGAGTTATCAATATATTAATGAGAAGTTAAGCAATTACACTAAAATATCGTTAAGTAACTTATCACCCTTCTATACAATATATTTTTGCCTTTTTCCACATACAGGTGTTTCTTATCATCCGTTTCACCATATGAGAGAGTTTTGATTAAAACCACCGAACTCCCCAAATTATGTAGTGTCTCATATATTATAGCTAAAACAAGAAATTTGACAATATAGAGGTAAACACAAATTTGTCCTATTAATATTATATTTGTTAGTTAAAATACCAATGAAAAGTCCATTAGGTTGTACTTAATCACCTTAGTTTTTTCTTTTTTGGGCTAGCACCAACCTAATTGTAATTGGAGAAATTGTCTTTCCAAATGATTTGACTATAGACTTCACATGCCTATCCTGGTGGGTATTTGTTAAATTGGGACAAGTCATCTTCTAGCTACAGGATGTTTGTCTTTATTACTTTTTGCAAATTTATACCTAATAATACTAAAAAACCCTTTTGAATGGTTGAAATGAACCTAGAAGGTGGGGCGCATTATGAATTGGTTTTTTAAGAAAAATAACTGTTGATGAATTCTTTTAAACAAACCAAATTTATACATAGTACTAATCAAATTACCAATTTCAACCAAATAAATGAGTGTGAACAATTTAATGTACATGATCAACGAACAACAAATAATTAATAAGAGCTTAAATAAAGAGTAGAGTTTAGAAAAACTCAATTTATAATGGTTTAGAGCTCTCTCTTGCAAGTCTCTTATGTTTACTTCTCTAAGCAAATTGCCTTGGAGTTTCACTATTATTTGAAAAACTTCTTTACACTTAGTTTATTTGGGATTATGTCTAATACAGTAGTTGATACAGGATTTCATCTACAAGTGATTGAAATATAGAGTTTTGAGTTTTAAATGCCTCACAAAGGTCGGAAGTATGAGTTTTGCACAAATATACTTTCAAATATATGAGTTCAAGCTTAGCAAGAGATTTGGAGAGAAGTAGAGAATGAGCAATAAAGGAGAATGGCAAGATTTTCTTTATTTCGTTTTTCTTTCTTGTATGTAACCCTCCTCTCTTCAAATAGAGCTCAATTTATAGAGCATGAGTGATAGGGTCGAGCAATGTTTCCATTGAGCTAAGTCACCTTAAAAAAAAATTAGCTGTTTGTCTGTTGAAAATGACGTTTTGCTCTTAAAATTCTATAGGCATGATCGACATGTTTAAAGAGCATGGTTGGCGTCTAATTTTATGGCCAAGTTAACCTCGATCAGAGTTCCCAATAGATAGCTTTAAATACACTAAGCATGAGTGGTTTGCTTCATTTCTTTGTTTTGTAAAAATTCTAGAAGCTTGAATGACTTCTATGTTGACTTGTGCAAGGTTGATGTATTAGCTTGATTTTACAAAGGGTATAGTTGGCACAATTAAAGCATGATTGAAGAAGTAAAGAGCACAACTGCAAATTCATGAAGAAGCACGGTTGGAAATATAGCTAGCATGACTGGAATGTTCTTGCATGGTTGGCATAACTTGAAGAATGTTGCATGGCTGGGCATGCAGTTTTCTCTTTAAATTTCAGCCAAGTTTCCAAAAGGCTGAATGGGAGGTGTATGACAAATGCATGACTTTATTATCTTCAGTCCAATTCCATCTTATTTTTACCTTGAAAATTTTATACTTTGTTTATTTTGTAATGCTTTAATACATTCTTTGGACATGTTAGCATTTTTAACTTATTTTTTTATTATCATTTAAAGACCAAGGGTCTAACAAATACCATACCTAAAATTTACCCAAAAAAAAATCATATGTAAACATTATAGTATTGTAGCTTTACAATGTCTTCATTGTTGTCTCCCTATGTGACATTTTCAAATATATTTATCAAATGTCATAGACCTTTTGTTAAAAAAATGTGTATCTTGTTCTCTATGTCACACTAAAGATGAAATGTCTTTGGAGAGTGGGTTTGGTGATTACATCTCAAAATGAAATCAAAACTCATTAATAGAGTTTCCCCAACTAATTTGACATAGTATTGCTAAATGAGCCAATACACAAATACATTTTGAAGCATTTTAACTCCAAAAGATTCGAAAATAAATCTCTACAAATAATCTATTTTGGTGATTGTTCATCCTTTTGCATATCTTGTCCATTGTGTCTTTGTGACATTTGATTGTTACTTTAGCCCTAAAATGGTAAGAGGCTTAGACCATATCAAACTTGGAATTGAGTTTATATATAAAGGAAATTTCATCAAACTCGAATACGAATATTATTGGTGATAGGTATGGTTATTTTTATAAATCCCCTCAATTTATAATTATTTTTTAGTATATATTTTAAAAGAGGCCCTTTTCAGAGAGAAACAAGTAAAAAGGTAAAAAGGTTTTCTGATTTTAACCTTTCCACTTTTTCCCACAGGCTAACCAACCATCGTCCTCTCATTCTTTTCTTTGGAGGTTTTTGTTGCATATTTGAACTGTAGGGATGACATGACGTCGTGGGCTAGTGGTCACTTACTTGAGACACCTTGTTTTGAGGACAATAAAAATGATGTCGTTATGACATGACTCATGAAAGGGTAAAATGTTGTCGTTTTGGAAATAAGGGAAAGGCAAGGACAATTCATGCAATTTGAATTCATTTTTTAATAAATTGTAAGCTGATATGGCAACAATTATATTTGGTTACATAAAAACAAATTAAAAATTCAAACAATGTGTGTTTGATGCAATGTCTTATTTATCGTCTTCTTTACTTATTCTTCTACGAATTTTTATTTATCTCTTTAAATTTATTTCGATTTTCCTAGCAAATTGCATCAATTGGTATCAGAATAGTGGTCTTGCGATGGTGGAAGGTACCACAAACTAGGAGCTAAGTTGGGAGCTCATATACTGGATACAAGGATTTAAGATTTGGCAATAGAAGCTGTTCAAAGAGTTGATTAAAGATTTGATGGAAGAAATCAAAAGGCTAATAGCAGGACTCAGTGTGTAATAGTTAGAGATCTTCACCAAATAGAAAATGGTGATCTCACTAATAAAGAAAAAAGTTCAACAATGCCCATTAAAGCACCATGAGGATGATCAACAAAGCTAGAATTTCCAAGGTTTAGTAGTGAGGATTTTGATAGTTGGCTTTTTTGAGTAGAATATTTTTTTAAAGTAGACAGTACCACTCGTGAAAATTAGGTGAAGGTTGTTGCCTTGCATTTGGAAGGCAACACAATTTAGTGGCACCAGAGGCTTATGTATCATAGAGGAGCTCATACGGTGACATAGGAAGAATATGTGCACATGCCTTCGATGCTTTGCTGTCGAACTTACAAAACTTGAGACAGATAGGTTCCTTGCAAGCTTACTTCGATGCCTTTGATGTGTTATATCTAAGAGCTATATAGTTAGAGAAGACCATATATCTAGCATGGTAGATGCCCTTTAGATGTGGATTCATATGTTTTAACCTAAGACATTATTAGAGGCATATTCACTTGCTAAACTACAAGAAATCACTATGGCCACTATATGGGGTCAACCTAAGCCACCATTAATAGCATCTTACCTAGGATCACTTTATAAGGCTAGCGCCTAACTTCATACAACTTCTTCATTGCTTGAATTGATTAAGACCAACAACCATGTTGGTCTTCTTCTTACACCAAGCCTACCAAAACCACATCCATTTAATACAAATAAAAACAATAGAACTTTAACTAACAAAAACATAGATAAAAAGGAAAGCCAAGGGCCTATGCTTTTTGTGTAATAAAAAGTATGCCTTTAGACATAAGTGTAAGAAGAAGCAATTGTATACCTTATAGTTACAAGTAGCTTCAAGGATAATGAATAGATGCTAGTGGATAAAGAAGTGGAAGAAATTAAAGAAGGGCTAATAAGCATGACTTGTATTCATTATAGGATTGGAAGTTAAATGATTGCAAAACTCCTTCTTTGAGAAGTTTTGATATGTATTTTGGTCCTATATAGCCTAGCCTGTAATGCCACAGATATATGGTATTCAATTCATTCAATTTTAATTGTTTGTTATTTTATACATTGAGAATTTCATTGTTAATATTGGATCCAATCCACTCATGATGGGTTGACCCGATCTATTAGGGTTAAAAAATAATATTATTAACCCTTATTAGTGACTTTAGCAGTTATTGAAGTTAACTGCCACACTACCATTTTAATAAAATTGCGTAACTTTCATTAGGGTGATCTCCTGGGTTCATAACTCTCATAAATGCTCTCAATATACTGTTTCTTTTCATTTGTAAAAACTTCACAATAAACAGAAAAGCAAATCAAGCAAAATGTATTGTGGATTTCTAATTGGAGCACATCGGATCATCAATCATCATTAGTATTCTAGCTATCGAATCCGAGTATGCTTTTCTATGATTTTGGACCTTTTTTGTTTCCACTAACATTAGTATCAGAGCTTGATTTATATGTTTGACTGTGATATTGGTGACATAAACATGATTCTGAAGCAAGTTTAGAAATTATTACCATGAACAATGCCTATTTTTAATATAAATGTGTACAAACTTGTTTTAATTATTGATGAATTCATTGTAATTTTGTGAAATTGATGCCTAAAGTCATGTTAGGATGAATTCCGGATATGAGATGCATGTTTAGTTATAAAAGATTCCACCGAATTCGTATGAAATTGATCGACTTTCAATGGCAACTTTTCACCCAAAACTGTGATGTTCATGCATTGAATTCACTGAAATCCGATCACTTTTTCATCAGAAAATATATGGATCTAAATTGTTAAGTCACATGCTTCAAAAGCTCTATGAAATCACCATCGTTCGATGGTCGGAAGTTAGCCATCCAACGATTTTAAAATGTCAACCAAAAATTACAAATGAAGGCTCACTCCTTTATATAGAAGACATGGATGACAATGGTACACTATGCTCAACAACATTAATATAAAATCAACTAAAGTCCCTAATGTATGCCAAGACATCCATCATTAACTAAACCCATACCCAAATTAATGAATACAGGACAAAATAGGACACATTTTTCTTAAATGTAGGAAATTTGTTTCCTAACTAAGGCAACCATCTTCTTTTCTAGTTCAAAACCAACTAAAGGCATACTTTGAGTTCTTTGGAGTTTAAAAAGGAGTCTTGGACGTTTGGGCCAATAGTGGGCTTCAAAAGTTACACTTTTGGATCAATTGGAGCAAACTATTCACTTAGAACTTAGGTGCATATAATGAGATTATACCCAAAAGTGGTTTTGCGTCAAAAATGAAGAAGGTTGGCATCATTAGAATGGTGCATTGCTGGACATTCATACTCTTTAGCTTCTTGTGTGGTAAGTAGGCTTAGGGTAGGTTTGGAGGCTGAAAGTGAAGAGGTAGTCGAATATGCATCAATTAAGAACGCAAAAATTAATGGTGAAGCCTTTTTAGGACAAAGATTCAAATATACAACCTTAGATGAAAAAAGTTAAAAAAGAAACATTGTTTGAAGGGGTTTTATAACAACGATAGTTATTGTTGTTGAGGCCTTTAGTGTGTCACAATGTGGGTATGAACCAACATCAAGAGAAAAACTTATCAACCTTGAAATGCTTAGAAAAATAGGTATTTTTTAAAAAACTGTAAATGGTTCTTATGCTTTAATAAGAGAAAACCCAACTCAAGACTAATACTAAAGGTTCAATCGCACTCATTCTCTAGTTGACTAGAGCCCCTCCTCATCCAATTCAAAATACAACCACTAGACTTTGACGATTATCTTGCTTGTTCTAATGTTTAAATATTATTTTGAACTAATTATTGTTATGTTTTAATGTATGCAGTCATATTTTGATAAACTAATTAATTGGATTAGATAGTATTTTGATGACTATATTGATGCTAACCAAGGGAACATTTTGACCATATGTTATTCTATCACAATTGATTTAATATGCGGTTGGATGCATGTGGGAAATTTATGTTGATTTAATGTAATGCTTTCCTAGTTTATTGATAATTTGGTGCTTATTTTGCTGATTTACATGTGGTTTATTGATGTGGAGATTTGGTGAAATTTTTGATGTACAGGTTAATTGAGAAATTTGCCTTTTTGTTATGAAAATTTTGCTATCCATGTGATGAAATGTTGAGTTTGTGGATCTATAATTGTAGATAATATTGTTATCTTTCCCTTTGCATTAGTTAGGTATGATTCTCTTGAACCTCTTTTGCTAGATGGCGCAGTTTTGTTCATATTTACTCATTCTAATTTCAGAGACAATGCTTGTGCTTATATTGAGCCAAGGAGTTTTTACCTTTTTTTTTTCTCTTCTCTTGTCCATACTTGGCTATATTTTCTTTGTTACATTTTGAATAAACATTGAGGACAATGTTTGTCTTAAGTAGGGTAGGGGAGAGGGGAATCTTTAGTTTTGAGTCTTTTGTTTTAGCTTTTCAGTTTTGATTTTAGATTTCAAATTTCATTTCATTAAGCTTTGATCACATTTCATTTAAATTTCACTCAACTTTGTTTCTCTTGCATGTAGTTTTATTTTCAGTTTCTTTTTATTTGGTTTTATGTTGCAATTATGTAAATATTAGTTTTAATTAAGCCTACATTTGTTTATATCTCCTTTGATTTTGGACTAAATTTTGCAAATTCACTTTTTGGTACCTCAAAAGACATATATAGGAAAAATATTTTCAGGTGATTTGAATTATTAGAGCACTTATAGCAATCAAACCCATTTTTGGTTCATAAAAGGCAAAAAAGTGTGGATATTTTCATGATTGGTGATAGAGTTATGGTTGTTGTATTTGTCATTCAAGGTTTGTTGTGCATATGGTCATTATTTCGAGATTGTATATGCTTACTTAGAGAGGGTTTATTCGTGGTTAGGTATATTTTCTAGTGTCTCACAAGCCTTAAAACTTATCATCTAACCTTTTGAGGCGAAATAAAAAGTTTCATGCATTGATAAGGGACATGATATAGGCATATGTTTGATTGTTTGTTTAGCCAAAAATGCCCTTATTCTTTTAACTAACCTTTAAAAATTTTTAATCTTTTGTCAGCCTCTTAAGCCATTTTTCTTAAGTTTTATTTATAACTTTTGCATTTTCCTTGTTTTAACCCTTAATCACCTACCTAGCCAATAAATATATTAAACATACCTTTTACATGAGTTATATTGTTGATGAAATGAGTGAATTTGCATGAGATTTTTGGATCAATTAAAAAGGGAAATGTAAAAAATAAGAAAATCATAGTATTATCACTCTATATGCCCCATGTACAAAGAAATAAGTTTGGAGAATTTTTGAAATAAATATATATATATATATATATTTATACATGTATTTCTTAAAAACAAAAGAGAGAGAGAGAGAAATCTGAGAAAAAAAAGTGATAGAAAAAGAAGAAGAAAAGGAAAAATGAAAAAAAATGAAAAGAAAATAAGAAAGAAAAAAATATTATGTAAAGGAAAAGAAAACAAAAAAGAAAAAATTTTGTGCATATTATTAGTACAATTTACATTAATATTTTTTCTTTAATTTTTATCTTGTGATCATTTAGATCTCCACTTCCTTCATTAATAGTATGTTCATTTGTTAATTTTTTTGTCTTTTTATTTTTTAACCCATACCCAAGTCAAGTTACAACCTAAATAGTAGTATGAGCATTTAGATCTCCACTTCCTTCATTAATAGTATGATCATTTAGATCTCCACTCCCTTTTATTTTTTTGTCCTTATATTTCTTCTTTGATTTTTTTAAAATGCATTGCATCATTATTAGTAGAGATAGGCAGTTTGATTTTGCCTATAGGGCTTGGTTGATTTTGTAACCTCTTCTAATCAATAGGTGTGTTACAGAAAAATGGCAAGAGTTCCCCTATTTTAGAGGGCCCGGAAAATATTTTTCTCTTTTTCATTATACCCTGTAACACTCCTAATTTGAAATTCACACAAACCAGTCTTACCCATCGATTGGATTTTCATCAACTTAATCACAATTAGTAAAATAATTACATAATAATAACCATCATAAAAACTTTCACCCACAGAGACTTTATAACCAATTTTTCCATAACTAGCTATATACATATATACATATATAGATATAGCTATACACAATCACACACATATATATATAGGAAAACAAAATATATACATATCCACCCATATCTACATTAAATATATATATATATATATATATATACATGTATTCACATATACATCAAAAAATATATATCAACAAAAATATGGTGCCTTCCTCCCTTAGCCTCATGTCTCATCAATGCTCCCCGGGAACCTTTGCTGTATTTCTTTACCTGTAAAATATTAAATTAAACGGAGTGAGCGACTATGGCTCAGTAAGAAAATCATACTCAACACTTAAATAATTTCATACCAGTATTAATCTCTTTCATACTCAGCGTGTCTAGGCTATTCATATATAAAATTATTGATAGGGACACACATTAAACACATATCAGAATTCTCTTCTTTCACCAATTTATTCATTTTCTTACTATACAAATATGATTCATTCGTTATGATTTATGCATGTATGAGTGCCATGACTTTTCTATTTTCTGATCATACATCTTTCTCAATTCTTTATTAGCCACATAGGCTTGCATGTATGGTTCTAATGCAATTTATTTCCATAAAATATTTTCTGACCGGTCTAGACTACATAGGACAATACTTACAGTCATCATACCAAGTACAATTCTCTCTTACACGCATATTTTAGTTTATTTTTTTTCTTTGCTGTCCACACAGTACAACTAATATTTTTCTTTGTTGTCCACACAGTACAACTAATATGTTTCTTTGCTGTCCACACAGTACAGCTAATATTTTTCTTTGTTGTCCACACAGTACAACTCGCGTGTAAGGATTTTAAGTAGGTTTTCTGCTTTCCTGTATCATATGAGTCATTATAAAACCAAAAATACTTGTTTTCTATTTTCTGAAAACATGCATAACTTATAAAATATTTTTCCTCTTTCTTTATTTTTTCTGAATCATGGATATGCTATGATTCCTCATGTATGCATGTCTAACCATAATATGAAATATGCCCATTCATTATTTTCCCTTATTTTTTTTTTTTTCATTCCTTCTCAAACATCATATTATTTTCTCATGCATTTATATATATATTATGCCTCAAATTAATTTCAATTATACAATATATGCTTAATATAAAGGTTATTCCATATATCATGCATATAATTAAGCAAAATTAGCCTATATCACATAAAATGACATTTTTGCCCTTATGACCACAAATTACCTTTTTACCCTTATGGCCAAAAATTACATCATGAATCCTAATGAATTTCTTTATCCTTTTAAGCATAAATCACCTTAATTCTAATACCTTATACACTTATATAAGTAAAGGTTATTTAAATAACCTAACTCAAATTTACTTCAAGTATGTAAAGTATGAAATTCTTACCTTTTATTTGCTAAATAGATGATTTAAGCTTATTCACCTTCTTTTCTTCTTTCCGGCAACCTTAATCAACCAAAAATATGATCATCCATCAAAACCCTAAACTTGACATATCTTAAAAATTAAATTTCTTATCTTAGAACTGATCAGAATTGACAGATCTATACTTTTTATAACTGGAGGCACTTGAAATTAGGTGGTTTAGCTAGGTTTTTGGATGAATTTTGGTTAAGGGAAAGCTTTAGCTTAATTTCATGGAGTTCTCGGCTAAAAATGGAGAAGAAGATGAATAGGCATAAGTTTATAAGCCTTTTGGACCATTTTGCCCTTAATCTTTTTCATAAATTACTATTTTATCCTTAGCCAATTACCAAAAACCCTTAGCACCACCATATAATTTCAAGTGTGCCATTCAATTTTAATTCCCACTTTGTCCCTTGAATCTTTATAAAATGACCATTTTACCCCCTTTGAAAATTATTGCTCATTTAGTAGTTTTCTATAATTCTTTTGCAATTTACAAGTTATAAAATCAACTCTAGGGGTAATTTTGGAAGTGGAGTTTACTGACACACCTGAATTCGGATGTTACAGATTTCATTTGAGACCATGAAGGTTGCTAAGTACGTATATGTCTATCTGAAGTGCAATAGTTTTGTCATGATTGATCACTGCATACATTTCAGTTTGATTTTTATGACTCATGATTTCTTTGGATTCGAGATTAAGTGTTTCTTGCACTTAGAGCTTTTGAAAAGCAAGTTTTGGTTCTCGATAACATAAGGTCATTTTTATAATTTAACACATAAATAAGATTATAATAGTATGTCTTTGAAGTGAATTTTAGTCCATTTTGTCAAATTCTTCAAGTTTTATTTAATTTTGATGGTTTGATCTTATTTTGCATTTTGAATTATACTTTTAGATGTTTTGGAGATATTCAAGCCTTCTTGAAGTAGAAATGGAAACTTAAAAAAACAAATAAGAAGACTTTATACAAGAAGGCAGAAATCAATTATGGGCAGTCTTATAGCCATAATTGGTGCCCATAATTATTGGGCATAAATAATATTTAAAAAAAAAAAACTAAGGTTAAGTGGCAGTATATATAAAGTGACCCACGTCTTCCCCACTCATCAATCACCCAAATACAATAGCCTAAAGGATTTAAAAAGCTTCAAGAAATAAGTAGAAAAGTGAATATTCAGCATTAAAGAAAGAAGACCCAAGAGAATCAAGATTTGAAGACCCTAGAGTTTTTCTTATCTTTCTTATTATCTTCTTTTACTAATTTAAATGTCTCTTTCTTCAACTTAATCTTGTAGTTTAAACTTTATTGTCATGAATAGCGAATTTCCTTTAGTAGGGTTTATAATGAATCTATGAATTCTCAAATATTATGTAATAGGTTTTGATTATTGAAAAATGGTGATGAATGCTTGATTTATTTATTATGTTTTTATCTTCTTGCTTATTGTTTGGGCCCAATACCATGTTCGTTTATAGATTAAAGTGTGATATTGAAAAATACATACTCAGTTAGTTCATGTATTTGCTAAATCTGGGGTTTTATTTATAAATACATATAAATCCTTTGTGGGTAAATTGATTATCATAGAATTTAGGGGTTTTTTATTAACATCATATCACAAAAATAGATAAACTTTTTATCTTAACAAGCTTAATTAACCTTATGGGAGGAATTGGATAAAATTGAATAAAATAAGATAACCAACTATCAACAATTCATTTTATCATTGATTTTAATTAGATTTGTTATTAATTTTTGAGTAATTAATACTAAAATAAAAAACTCTAGGGTTCTTTATATTGGTATTTCACTTTTAATTTGTTGTACGTTTGCTTCTCTTTATTAATTTTGACTTAGTCAATTTGCATTTTAATTCAATTTTGGTGGATTTCCATCAAGACAATGCAACAACATACAAACTCAATTATGGAAATTACTATTTATTTGACATAGCAACAATTTGTCTCTCAATATTAGCTAATCAAATGACCTCCAAATCTTGCAAATTATATATCATTGGAAAAAGCATTCAAAGAGCTTTCTAACGGTATATAATGTCAACCATAACTCAATCAACAACGCATTCAAAACTAGCTTCAACATTTGCTAGCAAAAACTGGAAATTGCAAAAACACACATTGTGAACAATAATTCGAGGCATACAATACACATTCAAGTTTTCACACTTTGGATTTCAAGGGAAACATAAAATGTAACCAAAGTATAAAGGAAAGTTCCACCAACCTTGGGGTCTTCCACTACCAATATTCCACCAAAAATAATTGGATAAAGGAAATGAGATAAAAGCCAACAAAGCTTTTATTCAAATTTTCATTCAAAATGCTAACCAACCCTTTTACAAAGTATGCCCATTTTTATATACGGAATAAGTGGTGGCAAAATGGACTTTCCATTACAAAATCTATTAATTTTTTTATACAAAAATCCCTTGAATTAAGCTAAGTCATGCATTCTAAACCAAATCCATACACAGTAATTAACTAAAGACAAAAGTGATTTGTTTTTTCCTTAACTTTAGGAATTATGTTTCCTAACTAAAACAAGTAAATTCAAACTTTTTTTTTTTTTTTTTGGTAAATAAGATAATATTAGACCAAAAAAAGGCTTACTACAGGACAAGACCCTAAGTTAAGGAAAAAAACTTCTTGCCTCGGACAAGCCCCAGGCTACGGCATGGAAAACCAACACAAAACAACATGCACTACAACAAAATAGCTAAGTCATCAAACAAAGAAGCTCACAAGAGAGCCCCATTGTTGGTGAGAGTTATCCATAAGGCAAAGACCTGCAATATAATTCCAAATATAAGTTGAGTAGAAGCACTGAAAGAAGAGGTGTTCCATGCTTTTCGGAGCCAAGTTGTAAAGGCCACACATATTATTTGAAATAAGGCCGAGGCTATGTAATCTATCCTTTGTTTTCATACCACTCTTAATACCCAGCCATGCAATAAAATAGTGTCTAGGGTAGTGTCGTTTGAACCAAATGATATTATGCCAAGAAACTTTTGCTTTAGCCTCCCTTATATTATGCCAAGCCGTCTTGATAGAGAATTGACCATTTGCACTTGGTTTCCACCAAAGGACATCGTTACCATTCAAAGGGGCTAGAATTATGGTGTTTTTATTTCCATAAGAGTTGTTGAATTTGTCAATGGCCATCTTCATGCATTATCTTTGATCACCTCTTTAACCTTGGAATGCAATAGGAGCCTCAAGTCATATACCACCCGAGGACCATATTTGTCTATGAGAGGTCCTGAAGGATGTCAATTGTCATGCCAAAGATAAGTATTTTGCCCATTTCCCACAATTGTCTGGATTTTATCTTTTATGCTTTTCCTAATCAAAAGCAACTTCCTCCAAACCCAAGAACAATTGACATTTGGCTTGACCTCCCAAAAACTTTTGTTTTAGAGTCGATTATTATTGATCCAATCAACCCATAAAGAGGTGCCACTTCTTTGAAGGATTTTCCAAATATGTTTCATCATAGTAGCCTTGTTCTAAGATTTACTTTTCATAAGACCCAAACCCCCCTTCTCTTTTGGAGGACAAATCTCATCCCAAACAACTTTTACTTTCTTGCCAGAGGACATATCTCTACTCCAAAGAAAGTTTCTAAGATAGTCATCAATTACCTTGTGCACTTTTGTGGGGAGAATAAAGGTTAAAGACCAATACACTTAGATGCTAAATAGGATGGCCTTAATAAGAACAAGTCTTCCAGCATAAGAAAGGAGCTTACTTTTCCAAGATGAAATCCTAGCCATAGTATTGTCAATAAGGGGCTTGCAATCATCAACTTTTAGTTTAGAGGATATCATAGGTATACCAAGGAACTTAAAAGGAAGTGTTCCAAGCTCAATACCAAGGGTTGATTTTAAGAGCTTCGCTTTAGGATTATTGAACCCTGAAAGGTAAAGATTGCTTTTGGCAAGATTTGTTCTAAGTTCGGACCATGTATGGAAACAATCTAAGGTGTCCTTTATAAGAGAAATGGAATTCACATCCGCCCTACAAAATAACATGAGGTCATCAGCAAAACATAAGTAGGTAATATTATTTTTCTTACACTTCCAATGATGGCTAAAACAAGCATTCTTCTTTAGTTCACTCAGCATGCAAGAAAGCACTTCTATGGCAATGACAAAAAAGTATAGGGAAAGTGGGTCCCTTTGCCTTAGCCTTTAGGTACTATTGAAAAAGCCAACAAGTTCTCTATTTAGGCCTACAGAGAATAAAGGACTAGTGATGCAAGTCTTTTATCCAACCAATGAAACGATGAGGCATATCAATGACATCAAGCACAGTAAGCAAGAAATCCCAATTTAAGGTGTCATAGGCTTTCATGAGATCTATCGTAATGGCACATTTCTTTTCATAAGTGTCCTTTTTGTAGTTATGCATAAGCTCTTGGCACAAAAGAATATTCTCACTAATGCATCGGTCTCCCACAAAAGCAACTTGAGCCTTGTTTATAAACTGAGGAAGTACAACTTTAAGGCGATTTGCCATGATTTTGGTAATGCATTTGTATAGAGTATTGCAACAAGCTATAGGCCTTAAATCTTTATAAAGAGAAAAGTTAGTAACTTTAGGAACAAGAGCAAGCATAGTGCAATTAACCTCTTTTAAGAGATGACCCATATTAAAAAAATGCTTGATGTCCTTCACAACATCATCACTAATTATGCTCCATGCTGCCTTGAAAAAACATGCACTATATCCATTCAGACTTGGAGCCTTATTATTATCCATAGTAAAAATGGTCTCTTTAATCTCCACTGCTGAAACTTCTCTAATGAGCATATCCTTATCCTTATGGCCAAGCCGAAATTTGATCAATTTTTTAAGCTCCTCATGGTTCACATTAGAGTATCCATTTCCATTAAGGACTGATTTGAAGTATTCCACAAACTCCTTCTTGACCTCCTTCATGTTGTTTACGAAGGACCCATCTTCTCGTACGATCCTATAGATAAAGTTCCTATTCCTTCTACCTTTGATGCTCTTGAAAAAGAAATTTGTATTTTGATCACCTTCTTTCAGCCAATGAACTTTTGATTTTTTTCTAGCCAAAGATAGGGATCTATAGGTTTCTAACCTAATTTTTTTCTCTCAAACAAGTTCCTTATCTGAAAGGTTAATATGGAAAAGCTCTTGGATGTTATCAAGTTACCTCCTAGCTTCCAACACTCTCTCGAAAATATGGCAAAAAGACTCTTTATTAATTTCTTTAACTCATCTTTCAGCTTTTTAAACTTGCTTATCACATTAAACATAGGGTTACCTTTAACTTCATGTCTCTAAACTTCGCCAACAATGTTGAGAAAATTCTCATGATGTGTCCACATGTTAAGGAATTTGAAAGGAACTTTCCTGCTAGGTTCGGTGGTTCCAATTCTTACCATACAAGGTAAGTGGTCAAAGATAAAAGGGTTGAGGAAATATGCCATAGAATTTGGGAATGTATCTTTCCAAATATCGTTAATAAGAGCTCTATCTAATTTGCATGCTATTCTCCTTTAGCCTTCACTACAATTGCTCCAAGTTAAAAGATGACCCATGAATTTTAGGTTATCCAAATCAGCCTCCCTAATGCAATTTCTAAGGTCTTCACAATAGGAATCACCCCATGGTGGCCTACTAACCTTTTCTTGAGGGTTTCTAATAGTATTAAAATCTCCCAAAATAATCCAAGGGGATTTTTGCATTATATGAGATTTATTAATGAGATTATGTCAAAGGTCCTTCCTCTCTATGAGATTATTACTGCCATAAACTTTGGTCAAACTAATATTTGTATTTTCCTTTACAAGCTACACATCACAATGTATGTATTGGGCAGTTTTCGCAACAACATTAAGCCTAACAATAGTTTTATTTCATCCAATCCAAATTCTGTCTATAGAACCATCTATAGCATTACTACAATGTTCTTAACCTTCCCAAATACTATAGCATACTCTATTGGCATTTGTACTACACACTTTAGTTTCAAGAATAGCCATGATATCAATCTTATTTTTCAAAATGAATCTTCTAACCTCTTTTTGCTTGATAGGAGCATTAAGGCCCCTAATGTTCTAGCAAGCTAAATTGGTCATTTGGGAGAATCAATAGGGGATGAGCTCCGCCATTGTTTTGCCAACCTCTTCTGCTATGATTTGTTTAGAATGGGGGTTGCAAATTTGTTGTTTTTTAATGCCTCCATATTATTATCATAGTTCTATTTTCCGATCACTAAATTCTTCCTTGGCACCTATAAATTAGCTTTACCATTCCTTTTGTTTCCCTCCACAGCATGGAGATTTTCACAATTTGCCATCCTTGCTTTTGTACTTATATCTTTCTCCTTACTAATTTCCTTTTTTCCTTTATACAAGCTAACTTTCCCTTTTTCAGTCTCTCTTTCATCCATTCTGTTTTTACACTTCTCACTACCATGGCAAAATGTCTTACATAATTTGCACTTTAAAGATTTCCAAGCATACTCCAATCAGATTGCAACCTTCTCTCTATTAGGTAATACAAGCTCCATTGTATCCGGGAATTCATGGTTGATGCTCATCTCCATACAAATACGTGTAAATCCAAATAAAGGGGACGACCTAGAACACTTGCAATATGGCTGAAACCCTTCAAGCTCTAGTATTCTAATGGAATTCCATAGAATTTTACCCAAATGCTATTTTCTTAATGTTATCCGCCACCATTGAAAGATTTTTTTTCCCATTTTCTAACAAAAAGGGGCTGCCTTCCAATCATCCATGTTTCCTCTTCCAAGACTTTCATCATACCCTCTACATCCTTGAATTTTAAGAGACAAACTCCAATTCTGGTGGATATAATATCGTCGAGACCATAGTTGGTCCAATTTCGGATGGCCTACCTTTTGACAAGAAGAAAAGGCATTCTTCTACCAATGAAGAAGCCAATGGCATACTTCTCCTTCCTCTTGGCACCTTCATCTGTAACTTTAGAATGAGGGGTAGCAGAGTGTTTTCCACCAGTGAGATTATTCATAGGAGGAATGTATTCTAAATTCTGGTTTGCTAAATTTTTTCTCTTAAATAATTTGTTCCAAGAGCTCTTACCTTTAGCCACCAAAAATTGAGGGAGGTTGCTAGACACCAAAGTAGTAGTCACTGGGAAAGAAACCTCCTGTGACTTAGTGAAAGAGGGTTCTGGTGTGATCCCTTCCTTACAATACACCTTACTTAAGGCATTTGAAACAATGACTTTAGTATTATTAGTTATCAGAAGAGAGGAAGTAGAATGGCATTGCTTGCATGCAGAAGAAAAGTTTGGCAAAGACACATCCCTAATTGACATTTCTTTAACCAAAAAAAAAAAAACTCAACAACAAAGGAGGACAAGACAACCTGGAAAAGCAGGAAATAACGGGGCACAACAGACAATGCACTACCAAAAAGGAAAGAAAAAAACACTGTAGATGGAAAGTAGGGCCTACTGTATACACCAAAGGGGAAAGAAATGAAACCAAAAAAGAACATAGTAGAAAATTTTGAAATTTGAGAGCAACAAGGTCAAAGTAAAAAAAAATAAAGATAAACCGCTAATACGAAAGAGGAGAAACAAGAGAAGCCTGGAATGAAAAAACAAGTTGTTCATAAGAGTAATGCAAGAAAAATTTTAAAGAGACTACGAATTGGACCTAAGGGAAGAAATTTTTATAGAAATGGCAAAAGGCACTAAAACGAAAATAGAGGAAAAAAAACTAAGGTAGGAGATATGAAAGATCAAGATAAAGAAAATTAAGCAAAGATGATGTTTTTGGGGAGAAGTTGACAACCAGTGGGGTCACTGGACTGAAAGGTCGACTCCTGAAGGGCCACCAACCAAGGAAGAGGTGACAGTGAGGGACTAACTAACTAGAGGAGATGGGAGAGCATTTCCTAGTTGATAGTCATATTCCTCATTTCAAATACACTATTATACTATGGAGCACCAAAAGGAGTGAGTTGAGATATTATCCTATTTTCCTTTAGCTCTTGTCTGAATTTAACACTCAAATATTCATCTCCTTGATCACTTTAGAGGACTTTTTGAATTTATTTCCCAAACTGTTTTTTTACTTCATTCTTGAATTTTTTGAATTTATCAAAGCATTTAGACTTATCTTTCATCAAAAACACAAAGCCATATCTACTGAAATCCTCAATAAATGTGAGAAAATAGGTTTATCATATCTACTATAAACTGTTATATGCCCACACACATCGTTGTGTATGATCCTTAATAGCTTAATCACATTTTCACTGTGTTAAGTAAAGGGTGTTTTGGCCATCTTACCTAATAGGCATGATTTGTACCATCATATGACTAGAAGTAAAATTATTACAAGATTTTTTGTTCAAGAAGTCTTGATATGTGTTTTATTCCTATGTGACCTAGCCTACTAATAAAAACATATTTTCATATATGTATTTCCCTTGCATTTAAGAGTACTTTATGCTCTATTATGTTAGTTTAGGTTTACTTTTATGGTTAAGGCATGGTTAGATAAGTTAGAATGAATTGAGCATTTAATTAGAAAATTCCAGCATTTTAGTAATTTTAACCTTCTATGCTTCTTACAAGTGTTTAACCTACTTATAGTTCCAAAATAAGGAAGAAGCCTCTAGAGTTTTTGTAAAGTACATCCTAAGTTTCTAGAATGGTATTATGGGCCAAAATTTGAGTTTGTTTGGGTTACCAAACATTGCTTCAAAGGTAGTTTAGAAATCCTAATCAAAGTAGGATTTTTGTTTGAACACTAAATCTTTAAAAAGGCGTATCCGAGGCTTCCAATGTTCAATTAAAGTGATTCACAAGCCCAAATTCATCTACATATCCTAAGATAAAATTCTTATGAGGATGTCAAACACTAGAAAGATCTTTTTCCTATTCAAAACTAGACTTGAAGTTATTGTTGGAATTCAAGAGCCCTAATCCTTAGCTGAATTGAATTATTTCAACATGGCTCACATAAAGACTTGGGCCAACTTTAAGAAGGAGTCAAATACAGGTCTAGATGGTTGGAAACATGTGTGCCTTAGCTAGTAATTTATTTACCCTAAGTTTAGGAATTGGTTAGGAAATCCCTTTACGTTCCTTTCGCTTATAAATATAACTCTTAGACGACTAGGTTAAAAAGGGAGGAGGAGATAGAAAATAATTTTTATTTTCTCTCATGCTCTTTATTCCATAATGTCTAATGTGTGTCTAAAGTACACAAAATAAGGTTATAATAGTATATCTTTGAAGTAAATTTTGGTTCATTTTGTCAAATTCTTTAAATTTTATTTAATTTTGATGGCTTAATCTTATTTTACACTTTGAATTATATTTTAAGATGTTTTAGAGATATTCGAGCCCTCTTGAAGCAAAAACGAAAGGTTAAAGAAAACAAATAAGAAGACTTTATATAAAAATGCAGAGGTCAATTGTAGGTAGTCTTATAGCCATAATTGGTGACCACCTCTTCCTCACCCATCAATTACCAAAATACAACAACCCAAAGGATTTTTAGAGAGAGAAAGCTTTAAGAAACAAGTAGAAGAGTAAAAATTCAAGATTAAAGAAAGAAGACCCAAGAGAATCAAGATTTGAAGACTCTAGAGTTTTTCTTATCTCTCTTATTATTTTCTTTTACTCATTTAAAATATCTCTCTCTTTAACTTTATCTTGTCGTTTGAGCTTTATTGCCCTGAATAGCGAATTTCCTTTACTAGGGTTTATGATAAATTTATAAATTCTCTAAGATTATGTAATAGGTTTTCATTATTGATCAATGGTGATAAATGTTTGATTTAGTAATTATGTTTTTATCTTTTTGTTTGGTGTTAGGGCCTAATTGAGAAATACATACTTAATTAGTTCATGCCTTTGCTAAACCTAGGGTTTTATTTAGAGATAAATATAAATCCACTGTGGGTAAATGGATTGTCATAAATTTAATGGGTTTTGATTAATAATATATCACAAAAGTAGGTAACACACCTAGTTAACCTTGAGAGAGGAATTTGATAAAATAGGATAATTAACCATCAATAATTCGTTCTACCGTTGATTTTAATTGGATTTGTTACTGATTTTTGAGTAATTGATAGTAAAATCATAGACCCTAGGCTTCTTTGTATTGGTATTTCACTTTTAATTTGTTGGGTGTTTACTTCACTTTATTAATTTTGACTTAGTTAGTTTGCAATTTAATTAATTTTAATCTAATTTTCGTCCATAGCATTTTATTTCTCTAACTAATTTAAATTATAAAATGAATTAGTACTCGACAACCAATCCCTATGGGACCAATATCTTTCTATATTACTTCATCGACTTATATTGATGCATATTCGACCACTTCTTCACTTTCAGCCTCCAAACCTACCTCAAGCACACAAGAAGCTAAAAAACATGAATTTTTAGCAATGCACTAGCCTAAAGATGTTAACCTTCTTCATTTTTGGCCCAAAACCACTTTTGGGTATAATTTTATTACACACACCTAAGGTCCAAGTGAATAGTTTGCTCCAATTGATCCAAAAGTGTAACTTTTGAAGCCTACTATTGGCCCAAACGTCTAAGACTCCTTTTTGAAGTCCAAAGAACTCAAAGTATACCTTTAATTGGTTTTAAACTAGAAGAGAAGATGGTTACCTTAGTTAGGAAACAAGTTTCCTACATTTAAGGAAAAGGTGTATTATTTTGCCTTGTATTCATTAATTTGCGTATGGTTTAGTTTATGATGGATGACTTGATTTTGTTGACCAAAGTGTACCATTGCCATCCATGCCTTCTATATAAAAGAGTGAGCCTTCATTTGTAATTTTTTGGTTGACATTTGAATGAAACTCGAATTAAAGCATTGAAGCTTTTTCCTCATTTTCCTTTATCCAATCATCTTGGTGGAAGACCCCAAGGTTGGTGGATCTTTTTCCTTTATGCCTTGGTTTTCATTAGTGTGTTCCTTAGAATCCAATTGCATGCATGTGAAGGGTTTTTAATCTTATGACAAAAAGTTGTAGCATAATTATCATTTCTGCCATTGTATTCTAGTTGTAATTTGATTGTCTTATTCTACATCCATAGCTTGAAAGAAAGTTCATTGTGTTGTGATTATGATGAAATGAATTTGGTTAAGTTTGGAGTTCATTTGGTTGGTTAAACTACAAAAACAAAAAAACTACACATACCACATGAACAGTGAAAACAATTTTTGATTCTTTGGTTTCTTGTTGCATGTTTGGATAAATATGCACCACATGTACTTGCAAGCCATAGGTAACAAGGTTTGATACTGTTGTTGGGGATTAGTGCTTTGTTGATATTATTATAATTTATAGTTTGACTAGACTAAAACTCTATTTCATTTTATTTTTATTCTTTTTTTGTAGGTTTTCCATTGGTTTATGACCATATCTCAAAATCTAAAATTATTGGATTTTGACCTAAAAATTGAAAGAACCTTTAGAAGACATAGAAGAGAAAGACAAGCAAGACAAAGAGTTTCCATGGAAGATAACATCAACAATTAGCGAGCTCTTCATGGATATATTGTACGTATTACTTATGATGGTTATTCTAGTATTGTGTGATCTATTGTGGACACTAACAATTTCGAGATCAAACCTTTTACTATTCAAATGGTACAACAAAATCAGTTAAGAGGGTTAGCAAATGAGGATCCACATATCCATTTGTCATGTTTCCTTCAAATTTGTGACACCTTCAAGATGAATAGGGCTCTTGAAGATGAAATTAAAATGAGGTTATTTTTGTTTTCTTTAAGGGATAGAGCAACTGCATGGTTGGATTCTACGACACCTAGTACATTTACTATCTGGCAAGTACTTTCTTGAACTTTCCTTGTAAAATATCTCTCACCTGGTAAAACTATTGGGTGAAGAGAATAGATGCAAAATAAATATACATGTCAAGAGAACAAAAATCAAAGCATGCATTTGCAAAATAGAGAATAGATAAGAATTTTACTTACTCTTTTGCCCCCTATATGGATATAGGATGATAGAATGAGTCTCTCACTTGCCAGACCTCTAAAGAAAGTCCACCACCAAGCTAAAATACAACCCTTGTTATAAGGTAGAGAGAAAAGAGAGTTTTACAATTTAGTGAGAGAAAATTTAGTTTAAAATGGACTAACTCACTTTGAATGAACTAACTTCATTCTTTTATAATGGTGGTTAGTTGTAGTTTTCTAAAATTATACTTTTGGCCCACCAAAATATTGATTTAAAGATTTGCCATGCATATATATATATATATATATATATATATATATATATATATATATATATATATATATATATATATATATCTAATATATTTTAGACACATTAATTTCATCTCACTAACACCTTAACTTTTAAAATGTTATTTTTGCACCCATATAATATTTTATATGATTCTTATTATCTTTCAGAAGGTGCTAGCCAACTGGGATAATTAATTCTCCCTCTTGTAAGCTTGGTTTATTGGTGTGACCCTTTAAGTTCATCATGGCGTACTGGTGAGTTCTTTTTCAGATGATCCGAAAATGTATATGAAAACTCAACGACTATGGTAAACATCTAGCAATGTGTCATAGCCTTTAAACTATGATAAAAAAAATACTCCATCAAACCTAAAATATTCAATCATATGTTCTATATAGGTAATATCTTTTCATTGTTCAATCCAGATTGTTTTTATACCCATGGATTGTCAAAGTCCTAATTTTGATTCTATACAAATCATCGATTTAAATATTCAGAACATGTCATATCGAACATCCTTTGTATGACTTACATTATACTCTGGCTAAAGATTCAATTTCTAATATTTATTGATGTTTGCTTCAAAACTCATATCCAGGTCAAATCAATGGATATTTAGAATCTATTACTTTTCGAGTCAATAGATTCAATCTTGACCATCATTCTTCTCTACATACAAATAACACATGACCAGTATGGTTTGTTTTACGAGATGTAATTTATTTCGTATATATACTCTATATGAATCACATATATCTATATTAGGTCTAACTATGAAGTTTTAGGTCAAAAGATTACTTTGTACACTAGTACAACCTTATGATAAGTCATTGACTATAATTTAATAGCCACGTGATTTATCGTTATTGGCCATGTTCGAAAAGTAGTTCTCTAACTGTTAATCCATACTAATACCCTAATGACATGAGCATCATCGTCACCTGTACTAATCTCATCTCATGACATTCAATGGAGATATTTAGTTGCCTACTATGCGATATAATTGTCCAAGTCATATCATTTTCATAGGGAATAATTTGATGATCCAGTTTGTATTAAGTGAGTCATCCGGATAGTTCATACACATACTTTATATCATCACAAAATAAAGGAAACAACTTGTGCATATGAATAAAAGAACTCCTTTATTAATAAATTATTTAAAAGATTATACACAAGATGAAATTCTCTAAAACCGGCAATACGAATGGTTCTTAGGGCATACCCTAACAAAACTACCACTTACATTAAAGTCATTCGCTATTGTATCGCATACCCATCTTCTTAAGGTGATAGTCCAGTTGCTTTAGTGTCATCGCCTTAGTCAATAAGTCAGCAATGTTCCTTGTTGATGGTATTTTCTAAATTATGATCTTTCTAGTTCCAACGAATTCTCTTAAAATGTGATATTTTTGTTGAATATATTTGAACTTTTTATGTGCCCTTAGTTTCTTTGTCTATGCAATAACACTGGTATTATCACAGAACATGGTTATCAGATAAGTCATGTTTGGAACCATACCAAGTTTAGATACAAACTTGTGCATACATACAAGCTCTTTTGTAACTTTTGAAGGAGCAATATATTTAGCTTCTGTAGTGGAGTCAGCTGTGGTTGATTGTTTGGAACTCTTTTGACGTAAACCTTGATGATATGATGCAAGACCCAACGTTCAAGAAGATATTTTTCCTATGAGTGAATCGTTTCATCACTTAGATGACCTTTGACCCTAATTAATATGGAATCAAATGAACCTTGATATCGATAATGATAAATGCCACAAGATGAATTTTGATAAGTTCAAAAGGTTGGTAATTTAACAATAGGAAAGCTATGCAAAAAGTCAGCCAAAGAGTCTTTATTTATGATAAAAATTAAGTTTATATAGTGTTAACTTAACCCTAAACTACCAATGACCCCAATGGACTTCCAAACTTCCCAAGCCTTTTACCTAATTATCTACTCAAAACTCTAATTAAAATGTAATATGACAATTAGACTCATTAAAGTCTAGCTCGGTTGCAAGAAAGATCAAAATTCATAGAAAACTGAAAATCCTAAATTTGGTAAAACAAAAACTACATAATACACACTGAAACGACCTTTATTTAGGCCTACAAATTGGTTACAACTAGCAAAGTGGGTTGTTGATATAAAACTTGAAATAAGCTTTGCATTAATAGGTTACAAGCCCTGTAACTCATCTTTGATCAAAAGTTATGGCCGTTCAAAGTTTGTCTTCCCGTTTTGGATTAGATTTCTCCATAGTCTTAGGCCTGAATCAAGTTAACCTCTCTATTGGCTCTTTCAAGTATCCAGTCATCCTTGAGTGAGCTTGTTTTAGTCTCAAGCCTCTACGAGCCCTATTAAGGCCTGTTGCACCTTTTTAACTCTACTCCTCATAGTTGGCCCAACTGAAATGTGTAGTGAATCTCCTTAATGGCTCAATGCTCCTACAATGCCTCTATCATCTTCTAACTAATTGTACCCCCGTTACAAATAAAAATGAACCTTGACATAGACTTTTTATCACCAACATCTGATTGAAAATCAGAGTTTGAATATCTTTGAATATTTAACTTTGAACACCCATAACTCAGAATAAGATCCTTAATCCTTCTTAAGTACTTAAAGATTGATTTCACAGTTGACCAATGTTTCTCCCTTGGATTGTTTTGATATCTACTTGTAACACTTACAACAAATGCTATATTAGGCCTAGTACATAGCATTGCATACATAAGTCCACCGATAACTAAAGCATAAGACACATTATGATGCGAATGATCAAGGGATAACTTCACCAAATTCGCACATGGGGAAGCATAACGATGGAGGTTCAAATTCTACTTCAACAAACACGAAGAAGTTGGATCCATTGAGCTATGACGGAGGCCTAATTACACGAGCAAGAGCCAAGAAGATGAAAGCGACAATCATTGGGCTTGTTCAAAGCCATTTGGAGCTTATGGGAAAGAGTCCAAGTGAAGTCAAAAGGGAACTCATGGTCAACGACATGACAAGCATGGAGTGTAGTTCAAGGCTTGTGCATTTAATTCAATTTGAAGAATTAAAAAAGCTTACTTTAACACAAGGAGCCCAAATACATGAATTGGTCTAAGGGCAGCAAGGAGCACATGTTGGGCTTAGTCAAATATGCATATGGAAGCCCGAGTCACATCAATTCAACTAGCCCTTTTGTGATTAGTTATTATCTAGTTGTTATCCTAGTTTAATTAGGAAAGCTTGTTTAGTTATTATCTAATTGTTATCCTAGTTTAACTAGGAATCCTAGTTTGATTAGGAGAGTGCTTAGTTGTCATGAGTTGTTATTTTCCTTTTTTTTAAAGGATTTATTTCGTTTTTTAGGGTTAGAAGCAACATATATATATGTATTAAACTCAAGATTATGGGAACTTGATTTTAATCCAAAATTCCAAAGTTCTTGTGAGAGTTTTCTTTGAATTCATTTCTTGAGAAAGTTTTGAATTCTTTCTTTGATAATTAGAGTTCCTTGTTGTTAGATAACAAGAGGGTTCTAATTCTTTTGGTTTATGCTAGATAGATCTTTGGGCAAGATTCCAAGAGATTGTTATAGTTCTTGTTAGATCGATTAGCAAGGGTTGTATCACATTACACATTTGTTGTCACTTTTCATCAATTTTTAGACCCATATCTTTAGAAAGATGAAGATCGTGAGTGAAGGGCAAAAGTCTTCTTTTCGAGTTTTCTATGTTGAACCTTTTCAATAATTTTTTTATGTACATTTTTTGGGATAATCCAATTGTCCTTCTTATTCTATCTCTATAGATACGAATTCCAAGGATGTATGTAACATCTCCCAAATCTTTCATTGAGAAAGTTCTAGATAATCAGATCTTGACCTCATTTACCATGCCAATATCATTACCTATTAGTAGTATGTCATCTATATACAATATGAGAAATATAATGACATGATCCTTAACATTTGTAAACAAAGGGTTCATCCAGATTCTTTCTGAAACCAAACGATTTGATTGTTTCATCAAATCAAATATTCCAGCTTCTGGAAGCCTGTTTTAATCTATAAATGGATTGATACAACTTGCGTACTCTATATGTTTCAAAAGTAGATACAAAACTTATAGGTTGTTTTATATATAAGTTTTCCTCAATGAATCCATTAAAGAATGTGGTCTTGACATCCATTTGCTAAATTTCATAATCATAGTATGTCGTGATAGCTAGCATTATTCAAATAGATTTAATCATAGCCACAAGTAAAAAAATTTACTTATAATCCAACCCCTGTTTCTAAGTATAACCTTTCACTACTAGTTGTGTCTTATAGGTCTTTACTTGTCCATCCTTGTCAATCTTTCTCTTGAAAAACCATTTACAACCAATAGGAACAATTCCTTCTTGAAGACCCATTATTCTTTCCGCACCTCTTTCTTTGAAAAACTCCTTATCCAAGAAATACGTATTTCTACTAATAGAAATTCTTCGATCAGTTGGGACGTAAAAGTAATATCTTAAACAATCTTTAGGATATCCTATGAACAGAGCCTTTTTAGACTTTACATCCAGGTTATCAGTTTTAATTTATTTAACATAAGTTGGACATCCCTAAATTTTAAGATAATTTCCACTAGAAGATTTGTCATACCACATCTCATATGGTATTTTGTGAACTGATTTGGACGATATTCAGTTCAAAATATATGTAGTAGTAAGTAATGAATATCTCCATAATGATGTCGGTAGGTCTGTAAAACTTACCATGTATCGTACCATATCTAATAGGGTATGATTCCCCCTTTTTGATACACCATTGTGTTGTGGTGTATATGGAGGAGTCATCTAGGATATGATTCTATTTTCCTTCAGGTATCTCAAAATTTCATACTCAAATATTCACCTCTACGATTTGATCATAGGGTTTCGATATTCTTTCTAGATTATTTCTCTATTTCATTCTTGAATTTTTTGAACTTTTTGAAGGATTCACGCATGTATTTTATTAAGTACACATACTCATACCTTGAATAATTGTTAGTAAAGATGAAGAAGTATTGAAAACCATCTCTTGCCATTTCACCAAATGGTACATTAGAATGTATTAATTCCAATAGTTCTTTGGATCTTTCCCTTTTATTTTTAAAAGATAATTTGGTCAGTTTTCCTTGAAGACAAGATTCACAAGTTGGGTAGGGTTTAAAACCCAATGAATTCAAAATTCCACTTGTTTCCAATCTCATTATCTTGTTGTCTTCTATATGTCCAAAACGATGATGCTAAAGTAACCTTGGATTAATTTCTTCTTGAGATCTTTTATTCATGATAAAATTTATAATATTTAGATCTTTTAGTTCCAAAACATACAATTTATTTATATTTATTGCCTTGCCAACTAAAGAATTTCAAAAATAAATCAAACATTCATTACCATTGAACTACACATTGTAACCATTTTTACATAAGATAGATACAAAAATTATGTTTCTAGTAGCTTTAACAAAATACAGAACTTTGTACAATCTCAAAAGATGTCCTGATAGAAGCTTCAGAGAACGATCTCGTATGGCTTGAGCTACAACTCTTGCTCTATTTGCCATCTTCAAAACTATTTTGTAGGTCCTGCAATGACACACTTATGTGACATGTAATGGCTGAATCTAATATCTAGATTTGATCATTTGAATTAACATTTAACTCTAATTTTATCACAAATGAAGGAAATAAACTTGCTTTCTTTTCCTTCAAACTCTAAAGGTATAGATGACATTCCTCTTCCAATGCCTGTCCTAGTTACAGTAGAGGCACTACCCCTTTTCCTTGACATTATAGTGCATTTCCATCAAGACAATGCAACAACACACAAACTCAATTCTGAAAATTACTATTTTTTGGCACAGTAGCAATTTGTCTCTCAATTTTAACCAATCAAATGACCTCCAAATCTTACAAATTATATATCATTGGAAAAAACCATTCAAAGAGATTTTTAACGATATATAATGTCAACCATAACTCAATCAATAAGGCATTCAAACTAGCTTCAAAGTTTGCTGACAAAAACTAGAAATTGCAAAAAACACACATTGTGAACAGTAATCCGAGGTATACAACACATATTCAAGTCTTCACACTTTGGATTTCAAAGGAAACATAAAATGTAATCAAGGTATAAAGGAAAGTTCCACTAACCTTGGGGTCTTCTACCACCCTTAGGGTCTTCCACTAAGAATGATTAGATAAAGGAAATGAGATAAAAGCTAACAAAGCTTTCTTCAAATTTTCATTCAAAATGCTAACCAACCTTTTTACAAAGTATGACCACTTTTTATATAGGGAAGAAGTGGTGGAAAAATGGACTTTCCAATACAATAACTATTAATTTTTTTATACAAAAATCCCTTGAATTAAGCTAAGCCATGCATTCTAAACCAAGCTCATACATAGTAATTAAGTAAAGATAAAAGTGATTTGTTTTTCCCTTAACTTTAGGAATTATGTTTCCTAACTAAAACAACTAAATTCTAACTTAGTTCCAATGTAACTGAAACCCAATTTTGGGCTTTTTGGGCTTCTTAAAATGATGCTTGGATTTTGGGCCATTGATGGACTTCCAAAGTCACACTTTTGGATAAATTGGAGCAAGTTATTTACTTGGACCTTTGGATAGTTGGTTCCACCATTTTTTCCTTGCCTTTCTTCTTGGAAGAAGAATCAGCAACATTTATGCAGGATGGGGAACCTTTATGAAAGGTATGGTAAAAGATATGCTTTTGTTAAATAATGCCCTTTTGGAGAAAGACTTGGAAACCATGGGCTTCATGACTTTCTTTTGCTTCTCCACTTTAATAGCCAAATTACACACATCTTCAAATGTGTAATATGGTTGCAACTATACCATATAAGTAATGTCTTGATTCAATCCTCCAATAAATCTTGCAATGGTTTGCTCCTTTACTTCTGACAACTTACTCCTCATTAATAGCTTCTCAAACTCTGTTATATACTGCTCTACTTCATCACTTCTTTGCTTAAGGGTGTGTAGCTTGAGGTAAAGATCTTGTTTATGGTTGTTCGGGAGGAATCTTCTCTTTATAAGCTTCTTTAGTTTCTCCCAAGATCTCACTCTCTCTTTACTGTCCTTTTCTTTTTGCTTCTTGAGATTTTCCCACCATAAGGATACATAATCTTTGAATTTCAAGATGGCAGGCTTACATTTCTTCTCATCTGAATAGCCTTTATATTCAAAAACTGTCTCTATAACATGTAACCAATCAACAAAATCATCTGAATCCATACTACCCTTAAATTTCATAATTTTAATTTTCAATCCCATATCATCATCCTTATTTCTCCTAGGTGCCCTATCTTGTTTTTCTTCACTTGAATCATCATGAAGCATCAATTCCTCCCTATGATTTTTAGGTGGATAAGGGAAAGTTCTAACATGCCTTCTTGGGTGATGTAGTTGGGTTAGGTGAGGTAAAGGAGGGGGTATTTGGCTTTGTGTTGAAGTGTGGGGTTGTGATAAAGGTGTCCGACTTTGAGTGAGGGTCAAGTCTCTTATCATTTGCATCATTTGATTCATTTGGTCCCTAATGGTCTTACGTTCTCCTTTGACCTCTTCTTTTAGTGTCATATAGGCAAATTCCCAAGGATGAGGAGGCGAGGAAGATGAGGATGAAGTTCTTTTATAAGACATTTTTGGCAATGGCTAGTGGGTAAAGGCTAATGGTTATAAGTGTTTAGGGGTTCGGGAGAGTATTGGTAAGTGTTTAGGTTAAGGAATGTTTGTGTTTTAGGCAAATTAAGGTTTTATGAACAATAACTTTATAGTGAACAATAATTCTAATGATGAACAGTAGCTTCAGGAGGCAAAAATCAGTCAACAAATCACACAAACACCCTAGGCTCTGATACCAAATGGTGCATTTCCATCAAGACAATGTAACAACACACAAACTCAATTTTGGAAATTACTATTTATTAGGCATAACAACAATTTGTCTCTCAGTTTTAACCAATCAAAAGACCTCCAAATCTTGCAAATTATATATCATTGGAAAAAGCATTTAAAGAGCATTTGGTGCATATCCATCAAGGCAATGCAACAATTCACAAACTCAAATCTGGAAATTAATGTTCATATGGCACAACAACACTTTATCTTCCAATTTAACCAATCAAATGACCTCCAAAACATACAAAGGATAGATCATTGGAAAGGGTATTCAAAGAGCTTTCTAATGGTATATTATAGCAATCACAACTCAATCAACAAGGCATTCAAAACTTGTTTCAAAGTTTGATGGCAAAATCTGAAAATGGCAAAATTACATACTGTGAACAGTATCCGGGCATACAACACACATTCACACTTTGGATTTCAAGGGTAACAAGAAAGTTAACCAAGGCATAAAGGAAATTTCCACCAACCTTGGGGTCTTCCGCCACCAATTCTTCCTCCAAGATGAATTGGATAAAGGAAATGAGAAAAAAAGCCAACAAGCTTTCTTCAAATTTTCATTCAAAAGCAAAACCAAAACTTTTACAAATAAAGATCCACCCCCTATATGGGAGGCATGGATGGCAATGATACAATATTTCCCACAAAAGTTAACTAAAATGGCATGAATTAAGCTAAGTCATTCATTCTAAACCAAGCCCATACATAGTAATTAACTAAAGACAAAAGTTAGTTGCTTTTTCCTTAACTTTAGGAATGATGTTTCCTAACTAAAACAACTAAATTCTAACTTAGTTCCAATGTAACTAAAACCCAATTTTGGGCTCTTTGGGTTTCTCAAAATGCTTGGACGTTTGGGCCATTGATGGACTTTAAAAGTTGCACTTTTGGATCAATTGGAGCAAGCTATTCATTTGGACCTTGGGTGGATGTAATAAGACTATATCCAAAAGTGGTTTTGGGCCAAAATTGAAGGTGCAATGCTTCCTTTGGCTTGGGATTTGCTAGAACTTTATTCTTCTTGGCTTCAAAGGTTGCATGGAGACTTAAGGATGGCTTGGAACCCAAAAATGACAATGGAGCTGCGTATACATCATCCTCCCTAGGTTGAGAAGGATTTGCCCTCAAATCCTCAAGATGGCTACCCTCCACTTGCTGACCATTCATAAAGAAGCTCTCTTTCTTGACTTCTTTTCCCTTAGTAGCCTTATGAACTTGTTGTGGACTAAGAGGAGTTAAAGTGATAGTCTTGCCATTGAATTTAAAGAAGTAAGTGTTCTTCTTGCCATCATGCCTCACTTCCCTGTCAAATTGCCATGGTCTTCCCAACAACAAGTGACAAGCATCCATAGGAATCACATCACACAAAATCTCATCACTATAATGCTTACCAATGGAGAAGGAAATAAGCACTTGTTTGGCTACTTGGAGGCTGGTCCCATTACTCAACCATTGGATCTTGTATGGTTGAGGATGAGGTATGGTAGGTAATCCAAGTTTTTCCACTAAGGTAGATGAAGCTACATTTGCACAACTTCCACTATCTATAGTTAAAGAACACACTTTATCTCCAATGGTGCACCTTGATTGGAAAATGTGGAGTCTTTGCTCTTCTTGAGGAAGAGGCTTGGCATGCAAAGCTCTCCTAATAACTAGCAACTCTCCTTCATCTGCTCCTTGTAGAATTTCTTCTTCTTCCTTGTTGGCTTCATCACTTTCATGGTTGGAAACTTCACTTTCTTCTTCTTCTTGAAGAGACTCCTCAATTGCTTGTATCTCTATCAAGGATAAAACTCTCCTATTAGGGCATTCAGCTTGGAAGTGTCCATAGCCTTGGCATTTAAAGCACTTTTTGTTGGAGAGGTTGGTCTTCACCATATTAGGCTTGTCCTTAGTTGGTTCCACCATTTTTTCCTTGCCTTTCTCCTTGGAAGAAGAATCAACAACATTTGTGTAGGATGGGGAACCTTTATGGAAGGTAGTTCCCTTGGTAAAAGATATGCTTCTGTTAGATAATGTCCCTTTGGAGAATGACTTGGAAACCATGGGCTTCATGGCCTTCTTTTGCTTCTCCACTTTAATAGCCAACTTACACACATCTTCAAAAGTGCAATATGGTTGCAATTCTACCATATGAGCAATGTCTTGGTTTAAGCCACCAATGAATCTTGCAATGGTTTGCTCTTTCACTTCCGGCAGCTCACTCCTCATTAATAGCTTCTCAAACTCCCTTATGTAATGCTCTACTCCATCACTTCCTTGCTTAAGGGTGTGTAGCTTGAGGTAAAGATCTTGTTTATGGTTGTTCGGAAGGAATCTTCTCTTCATAAGCTTCTTTAGTTTCTCCCAAGATCTCACTCTCTCTTTACCATCCCTTTCCCTTTGCTTCTTAAGATTTTCCCACCACAAGGATGCATAATCCTTGAATTTCAAGATGGAAAGTTTACATTTCTTCTCATCCGAATAGCCCTTATATTCAAAAACTCTCTCTATAGCATGTAACCAATCAACAAAATCATCCGGACTCATGATCCCTTCGAATTCTGGAATTTCAATCCTTAAACCCCTATCATCATCCTTTTCTCTCTTAGGTGGCCTCTCTTGTTTTTTCTCACTTGAATAATCATGAAGCATCAATTCCTCCCTATGATGTCTAGGAGAGGAGGGGAAGGTCTAATATGTCTTCTTGGTTGATGTAGTTGGGTTGGGTGAAGTGGAGGAGGGGGTATTTGGCTTTGTGTTGAAGTTTGGGGTTGTGATAAGGGTGCCCGACTTTGAGTGAGGGTCAAGTCTCTCATCATTTGCATCATTTGATTCATTTGGTCCTTAATGGTCTTAAGTTCTCCTTTGACCTCTTCTTTTAATGCCATGTGGGCAAATTCCCAAGGATGAGGAGGTGAGGAAGATGAGGATGAAGTTCTTTTATGGGACATTTGTGGTAGTGGCTAGTAGGTAAAGGTTAATGGTTATAAGTGTTTAAGGGTTGGGGTGAGTATTGGTAAGTGTTTAGGTTAAGGAAGGTTTGTGTTTAAGGCAAAATAAGGTTTTGTGAACAGTAATTTGCAGTGAACAGTAAATTCCGGGAGGTGAACAGTATCTCCGGAAGATAGAAATCACTCAACAAATCACACAAACAACCTAGGCTCTGATACCAAATGGTGCATATCCATCAAGGCAATGCAACAATTCACAAACTCAAATCTAGAAATTAATGTTCATACGGCACAACAGCACTTTATCTTTCAATTTAACCAATCAAATGACCTCCAAAACATACAAAGGATAGATCATTGGAAAGGGTATTCAAAGAGCTTTCTAATGGTATATTATAGCAATCACAACTCAATCAACAAGGCATTCAAAACTTGTTTCAAAGTTTGATGGCAAAATCTGAAAATGGCAAAATTACATACTGTGAACAGTATCCGAGCATACAACACACATTCACACTTTGGATTTCAAGGGTAACAAGAAAGTTAACCAAGGCATAAAGGAAATTTCCACTAACCTTGGGGTCTTCCACCACCAATTCTTCCTCCAAGATGAATTGGATAAAGGAAATGAGAAAAAAAGCCAACAAGCTTTCTTCAAATTTTCATTCAAAAGCAAAACCAAAACTTTTACAAATAAAGATCCACCCCTTTGTATGGGAGGCATGGATGGCAATGATACAATATTTCCCACAAAAGTCAACTAAAATGGCATGAATTAAGCTAAGCCATTCATTCTAAACCAAGCCCATACATAGTAATTAACTAAAGACAAAAGTTAGTTGCTTTTTCCTTAACTTTAGGAATGATGTTTCCTAACTAAAACAACTAAATTCTAACTTAGTTCCAATGTAACTAAAACCCAATTTTGGGCTCTTTGGGTTTCTCAAAATGATGCTTGGACGTTTGGGCCATTGATGGACTTTAAAAGTTGCACTTTTGGATCAATTGGAGCAAACTATTCATTTGGACCTTGGGTGGATGTAATAAGACTATATCCAAAAGTGGTTTTGGGCCAAAATTGAAGGTGCAATGCTTCCTTTGGCTTGGGATTTGCTAGAACTTTATTCTTCTTGGCTTCAAAGGTTGCATGGAGACTTAAGAATGGCTTGGAACCTAAAAATGATAATGGAGCTGCGTATACATCAGCATTCTAACGATATATAATGTCAACCACAACTCGATCAACAAGGCATTCAAAACTAGCTTCAAAGTTTGTTGGCAAAAACTAGAAATTGCAAAAAACACACACTGTGAACGATAATCTAAGGCATACAACACACATTCAAGTCTTTACACTTTGGATTTCAAGGGAAACATAAAATGTAACCAAGGCATAAAGGAAAGTTTCACCCACCTTGGGGTCTTCCACCACCAATCTTTCACCAAGAATGATTGGATAAAGGAAATGAGATAAAAGCCAATAAAGCTTTCTTCAAATTTTCATTCAAAATGCTAACCAACCCTTTTACAAAGTATGCTACCTTTTATATAGGGAAAAAGTGGTGGCAAAATGGACTTTCCAATACAAAATCTATTAATTTTTTTATGCAAAAATCCCTTGAATTAAGCTAAGCCATGCATTCTAAACCAAGCCCATACATAGTAATTAACTAAAGGCAAAAGTGATTTGTTTTTTCCTTAACTTTAGGAATTATGTTTCTTAACTAAAACAACTAAATTCTAACTTAGTTCCAATGTAACTAAAACCCAATTTTGGGCTCTTTAGGCTTCTCAAAATGATGCTTGGATGTTTGGGCCATTAATGGACTTCTAAAGTCGCACTTTTGGATAAATTGGAGTAAGTTATTCACTTGGACCTTGGGTGCATGCAATGAGACTATACCCAAAAGTGGTTTTGGGCCAAATTGAATGTGCAATGCTTCCTTTGGCTTGGGATTTGCTAGAACTTTATTCTTCTTGGCTTCAAAGGCTACATGGAGACTTGAGGATGGATTGGAACCCAAAAATGACAATGGAGTCATGTATACATCACCTTGTCTATATTATGTTGGTATTTCTTAAAGTTTTTTTTCTTTGGTCCAACTTTTGGACCTTTTTGAGGTCGTTTGTATTTCTTTTTTGCTCCACTTGTAGAGGTAATGTTAACTTCTCCATGCCCTTTACCTTGCTTATAAAATTCTTGAATCTCATTCAAAAGCTCTAAAAGTATGCATTCAATTCTAATAAGATTGTAATTTGTTATAAATGGTTTATAACTATTCATGAGGGATTGGAGAATCAAATTCACCTTGATTTTGTGAAGAATCACAACCCCATAGATATTTAGTTGCTCCGGAATATTTGTCATCCTAATGATATGGTCATCTAGAGGCATTCCCTCCCTTAGTCTAATTCCAAAAAGTGTTGTACACAAATCATGCTCAACCACTTGTGAGTTCTCGCCATACAACTCTTGTAAGGCATGAGTATATCGTATGCACTTAGCATGTTTTCATGCTTTGTTTAGAGTTATCTATTCATTAAAGCTAGCATGTAACTTCGAGCTCTCAGATTATGATCTTGCCAGGCTTTGAAAACTTCCTTTTCATCATCCATGGCATCTAGAGCCAAGTCAAGTGGAATGGGTGCTTCCAATACATATGCAACCTTTTCAAAGGTGAGAACAATTCTCAAATTTCTTAACCAGTCTTTAAAGTTCGGCCCGATCAATATATTGTTATCTAGAATTCGTAGTAAGACATTATTGGCCATTTCTTTTTATCTTATCACAATCGTTTAGAAAATACTGCAAAGAAAATTGAATTTTACTCAAACACTAAACACAAGCCATACCATAAACACTACCCTAAAACACCGCCAAAAACAACCAAAAAAAAAATTGCCCAAAATTGTGACCTACCCATGCTCCCATTTCAATACCAAAACATGTCCTGTAGGAGTGAAACATCATCTCCATCATATCCTTGGCAATGCGGACACCAAAAACATCAAGGAGAGATCCATGAACTTAGAGATCAACTAGCTAAAGTTCTTCAACTTGTGAAAACTTTAAACCTAAACCAAACACAAAACCCACCTCCAAATTGAACACCTATACCTTTACCACACTGACCACATCAACACTAAGGACGATAAGAACCGACTTAAGTAGTGCAACCAGGCTCTAACACTTCCACCTTTAATAAGGAAGGCCAAGCACAAGTTCATTTCACTCACCATTTGGCCCTTCTAACTCTAATGGATTCAAATCACTCAATTGGATGCAACATGGTCACTTGGTTCCAACAGTAGAAAGCAAGCCTAATGGTACATTATTTTAAATATTGTTTAATTAATCATGTGTTCGTTTAGTTTATGCTTATATGTAATTGCACTTTGTTAGTAGTGTATTAGACAACATAAGGAGAGCAAACAAGTCAAATGAAGCCTAAGGGGAAGAGACAAGTCCAAAGCTGAAGATAATACCAGTTTTGGCAAGGATAAGGGATGACACATGGGGCGGCTCCTTCTTCCCTTCTTTGGGCATGTCACATGGATCAAAGCTAATTGGATTGAAGATTTCAACATGCTATATTATATTATTGTTTGAATTCAAATTAGCTTATTTTATTATATTTTGAAGCCTATATAAAGGCTTATCTATTTCATGTACAAGGTTAGCTTTATTAATGAAATTACATACATTGTGTTCTTGAGACAAGACTTCCTTTATTCAATCTCTTGTGCCGAGATTGGTGGTGGATCTCTCTTGGCCGGTGGATGCTTCCTTTAAGCCTTAGGTTCCTTTTGGTCATTTAGTTCTTCATATTGCATATTACTATTTAGTTATGTTTGTTCATGCTCAGTCGAATCCTACTTTGTTGTGTATTGTTACAAATTGAATTTAACTCACCTACTGTCACTAAAACTTGACTTTGATACACATCATTTGGTATCAGAGCTTTGGTTGCAAAGGTGAGTTTCTTGACTTGTTGTTGTCGAAAATCATTTGGTTGGTTTGTGTGTTGAAATATTTTTGTGTGTATTCTCTTCTATTTCACCCTTAGACCTTCTTAAACACTATTCAAACCACTTCAACCTACCTTAACCGAGACACATCCAACTTAAAACCTCTTAAATCTAAAAGCCTCACAAAACCATAAAACACTCAACTTTTACCCTAGCCGAGACACTGCCAAAAACCTCTCAAATCTGAGAGTCACCTTTTTCCCTCACAAACACAAAATCTCTCAAAGGAGTGAATTACCTTCTCCATCTTCCTCTTGGCAATTTAGACACAAAAAACTATAAGAAAATATCTATGAGTTAGGGAATAACTAGCCAAAATCCTACAACTTGTGAGGAACATACAAGCGAACCAAACACCTAACCCACCTTAACAAGCCCGAGCATTATCACCTCTACCTTACCAACTCCATCAACACCAACGACTACCTAGACAACCATCTCCACCTACATACTATAGAGAGGAATTACTTATCTCTAGTGAGTCTAGTGACAATAAGGACACTAGGAGGAGGAGGAGGAAACCTATGGATGATGATCATGGACCCAAAATTGATATCCTGGATTTTAAAGGAAGCCTTAGCCTAGATGATTTTATAGATTGGCTTCTTGCCATTGAGAGAATGTTTGAATACAAGGGTTATTTGAATGAAAAGAAGTGTAAAGGAGCTATCTAGAAGTTCAAGGACTATGCTTCATTATGGTAGGAAAATCTCAAGAAACAAAGAAGTAGAGAAGGAAAAGAAAGGGATGGATCATGGGATAAATTAAAGATACTACTCAAGAAGAGGTTCTTACTCGAAAATCATAGGTAAGAACTCTACCTCAAGCTTCACACAATTAAGCAAGGGGAAGGGAGTGTAGTGGAGTATAATAGGGAGTTTGAGAAGCTAATGATGATAAATGAGATGCCCAAATTGAATGAGCAAACTGTAAGCCTAATTTCTTGGAGGCCTACAGCAAGACATAACTAATATGGTAGAGTTGCAACCATATTGTTCATTTGAGGATGCGTGCAAACTTGCAATTAAAATTGAGAAGTAAAGAAAGGCCTCGAGACTCTCGACCACTAGAACTTTCACCAAGGGGTCTTCTTCAAATCCCCAAGAGTTCTTCAAGAGACAAAGGCAAAGAGAAATTAGTATAAAAAAATAAAGAAAAGTCCAACTTTATAATAACCAACCAAAATGACAAAAAGTGTTTCAAGTGCCATGACTATGGACACTTCCAACCCAATTATCCCAACCGAAGGGTGATACACTCAAAGAAACCAATTGAAGAGGCATACCCATGCATGGAAGAAGAAGATAATGATGCGAATGATGATTTGACCAAAGATGAAGAAAAAGAAAAGGTGATTGAAGAGGTGGATAATGACAATATGTTAGTGCTTAAGAGAGCCTTACATGCCTAAAACAACAATAATGAAGAACAAAGACTCAATATCTTCCAAACAAGGTGCATCGTCAATGGCAAGGAATGCTTGGTCATAATGGATAATGAGAGTTATGCTAATGAGGCATTTACTACACTTGTGGAGAAACTCAACTACCTTCCTCACCACACCCACAACCTTACAAGTTACAATGGCTTAGCAATAGGAATAGTCTTCAAGTAACAAGACAAATGCTTCTCTCTTTTCCATTGGCAAGCATTATGTTGATGAAGTATTGTGTGATATAATACGTATGGATGCATGTCATGTGTTGTTGGGGAGACCTTGGCAATTTGATGGGAGTGTTAAAGCAAGATGGGAGGGAAAACACTTACTCCTTTAGGTTTAAGGGGACAAAAATTTAGAGGGATAACTTGTTCTTGAGTGGAGGTCGCATAGAGAGAGCCATCCTCAAACACAAACCTATGTATGCATTGCTTGTAGTTGAAGGGAAAGAAGAGGGAGTAGTGAGTGCACCTTATGTTTTACTTCAACCCTTACTTGAGGAGTTTGGAGATGTCTTCCCAATTGATCTTCCACCTAATTTGTCACCTATGAGAGGAATTGAGCACCATATTGATCTTGTAACAAGAGCACCATTACCAAATAGGGTAGTTTATAAATGTAGCCTCATGGAAGCTAAGAAGCTTCAAGGACAAGTTGATAAGTTGATTACAAGGTGATACGAACCCCACCTATCTCAAAAAGTAGAACCTAATATTCAATTTTGATTCGTTGCCCAAGATCGTTCAAAGTAATGGCAAAAGTATTGTGGAACTAAGACCCTTTATTTATAAAGAAACAAGAACCTTAGTTATTAAAAGATGTATGTCACACAATTTTAAAGATTAAGAATAAGCTTTGCAATTGATATGACAAGATAGAATTAGAAAACAATACAAGATCTTGTAAAGTTTTCAAAGAACAAAGTAAAGAAAAAAATTCCTCTACTTTGATTAAATTGTAAACTTGGATAACATGACTAATAATAATCATTTTTTTGGGGTGTCGAATACACTTATTTATAAAGAAACAAAAACTCTTTCCAACAAGTAAAAGGCAACTAAAGCTTGCTGGAAAGGAAACAAAATAACTTCCTAAAACACTCCTAATTGAATTTGGCAATTATAGATTATTTAGCTACCAACTAACTACTAATTAGGCAACACAAAAAGAAATATTCTCCTAACCCTATAAGGTAGGCAGAATTTAAGGAAGACAACTAAAACAAATCCTAACTAAATAAGGACTATTATATTTTTGGCCAACTAAGGAAAGAGTTTGAATGAGTCAATTCTTGAATCTTTAAAAATCTTTCTTGAAATCTTCTAGGATCTTCTTGAATATTCTTCATTCTCCCAAAATCTTTCTTGAAATCTTCTAGGACCTTTTGAATATTCTTCATTAGCTCAAACAAACTAAGTAGCTTTAAAATAGAAAATTAAGCTAACTAGCTTGTAAGCTTCAAAATGCATCTCCAAAAGACTACTAGAACGGTTTGAATCCACATGCTTGCTCATGATATGAAGAACAAATGAATGCAAAGCTTGTTTGAACCTCTTCGCCCTTGCTCTTGTTATTGGACCTTTATAAAGCAAAGGATCATTTGACTTGCTTGACACCTTGATTGCATCATAAGGGGCTTTTTGACAGAGAGTATAAACCTATGTTTGGTGCCGACGTTGCTTCTACCTAAGAAAGATAAAACCTATAAGATGTGTGTAGATAGTAGAGCCCTCAACAACATCACCATAAACTATAGGTATCCCATTTCCCAGTTGGATAACATGCTTGATGAGTTTCATGGTGCTTCATAGGTCAATTCCATGGTGCCTCTCCAAAACTGGCCTACGAAGTGGCTACTATCAAATTCAGATAAGGGAAGAAGATGAGTGGAAAATGACTTTCAAGACCAAGAGAGGCTTGTATGAATGGTTAGTGATTCCCTTTGGCCTATCTAATGCCCCAAGCTCCTTCATAAGGTTAATGAATGAGGTACTCAAACCTTTTTTCATTGGCAAGTTTGAAGTTGTTTACTTTGATGACATTCTTGTCAATAGCAAAGATCAACAAGAGCATATTGAGAACTTGAGAACTGTGTTTGATGTGTTGAGGAAGCAAAAACTCTATGGGGAACCTTGAGAAGTGTGAGTTCTTTGTAGGCACCACCATCTTCCTTGGGTATGTCATTTCAATAGATGGAATTATGGTAGATCAATCCAAAGTGGAAGCTATTAGAACATGGCCCAAGCCTAAGACTGATGCATATTTGGCCACCTCTTCACTTTCAGCTTCCAAACCTATCCTAAGCCTACTTACCACCCAAGAAACTAAGAAGCATGAATTCCCAGCAATGCACCAACCCAAGGATGTCATCCTTCTTCATTTTTGGCCCAAAACCACTTTTGGGTATAGCCTCATTACATACACCCAAGGTCCAAGTGAATAGCTTACCCCAACTGATTCAAAAGTGTGACTTTGGAAGTCCATCAATGGCCCAAACGTCCAAGCATCATTTTGAGAAGCTCAAAATTGGTTTTTGGTTACATTGGAACTAAATTAGAATTTGGTTGTTTTAGTTAGGAAACATAATTCTTAAAGTTAAGAAAAAAGCAACTAACTTTTGTCTTTAGTTAATTACTATGTATGAGCTTGGTTTAGAATGAATTATGTAGCTTAATTCATGCCATTTTTAGTTGACTTTTGTGGGAAAATATTGTATCCTGCCACCACTTCTTTCCTATCAAAAGGGGTGACCATACTCTTATAAAGGTTAGACAATTGATGTAATGAAAGTTGAAAGCAAAGCTTTATTGGCTTTCTCTATTTTCCTTTATCCAATTCATTCTTGGTGAAAGAATTGGTGGTGGAAGACACCAAGGTTGGTGGAATTTCCTTTATGCCTTGGTTAATGTTTATGTTTTTGACTTAAAATCCAAATTGATTGCATGTGCATGTATTTGAAGTTCCATGACAGAGAGTTACAAGATAATTACAGTTTTGCCACTAAGTTTGTCACAAGTTTTGATTGCTTTATTTGATGAGTTATGATTGTTGCCATAGATTGATAGAAAGTTCTTTGAGTCCTCGTTGCATTGATATAAATTTGATGTGAATTAGAGGTCATTTTGGATGGTTAAATTTGAAAAAGAAAAAAACTGCCCCACCAAATGAACAATGATTCAATTCCTCTTTCTTTACCTTCTCTCTCTTGAAAATGCTCTCCCATCTCTCTAAAATCAATTCTTTTTTCTTTTAACTACTTCCACCCTCCGTCATCTCCTCCTTGGTTGGTGGCCCTTTAGGCACCCACTTTTCGATTCGATGACCTCACTAGTCGCCGGCTCCTCCCCTCATGCTTGTTTTCAATCACTCAGTCATCCTTCAATGTCTTTAGTTTAATTTTTATTTGAGTATTGTGTAACCTTTACCCTAGTTTTCCTTCCTCTCTTCATTTTAGTGCCTTGTGTCATTTAAAAAATTTCCTTTTCTCCTTTAGGTCCTGCTCATAGTCTCTTAAAATTGTCTTGCATTGCTCTGGAGACCAGTTTTTTGTTTTCCAGGTTTTCTCTTGTTTTTCCTCTTTCTTCTTGGCGGTTTATCTTTAATTTTTTTTTTCCCTTTAACTTGTTGCTTTAAAATTTCTAATTTTTTGCTTTACTCTTTATCTGTTTTCGTTCCTTCCCCTTTGGTGTATGCAACAGACTCTATTTCCATTTGCAGTGCTATTTCTTTCCTTTTTAGATGGTGCATAGTCTATTGTGCCCTGTTTTTCCTGCCTTTCCAGACTAATTTTTCCTTCTTTTTTGGCTAAACTTTTTGAAAAAAAGAATTGTCAAATAGGAACATGTCTTTGCCAACTTGTTTTTATGCATGCATGAAATGCCATACTACCTCTTCACTCTTGAAAACCAATAATGCTGAAGGCAATGCTTCAAACGCCTCAAATAAGGAGTCTTGCAAGGAAGGGATCACTCTGGAACCCTCATCCACCAAGCCACAAGAGGGGTCTTTTTCGGTGACCATTACCTTGGTGTCCCACAACCCCCCCTAATTTCGACGGCTGAAGGTAAATGCTCTTGGAACAAATTATTTAAGAAAAAAATTAACAAACCAGAAGCTAGAATACTTCCCCCCTATGGAAAACCTTGTTGGGGGAAAGTACTCCATTTCCCCTCCTCTAGAAGTTGCGGATGAAGGTGCCAAGAGATGGGAGAAATGTGCAATTGGTTTCTTTATTGGTAGAAGAATGTCTTTTCTTCTTGTCAAAAGGTATGCCATCTGTAATTGGGCCAACTATGGTCTTGTTGATATTGTATCCATTGGAATGAGAGTTTATCTCCTAAAATTCAAAGATGTAAAGGGTATGATGAAAGTCCTAGAAGAGGAAACATGGATGATTGGAGGGCAGCCCTTTTTCGTTAGGAAATGGGAAAAAAAATCTTTCAATGGTGGCGGAAAACATAAAAAAAAAAACAGTTTGGGTAAAATTCTATGAAATTCCATTGGAATTTTGGAGCCATACTGCTAGCATTCTAGGTCGTCCCCTTTATGTGGATTCAGTCACGAAGGAAGGGATTAGACTTGAATATGCACATATTTGTGTGGAGATTAGCGTCAACCATGAATTCCTAGATATAATGGAGCTTGTATTACCAAATGAAGAAAAGGTTGCAATCCGGTTGGAGTATGCGTGGAAACCTTTAAAATGCAACTTGTGTAAGATGTTTGGTCATGGAAATGAGAAGTGTAAAAGGAGAGATTGATAAAGGGAAATTTAGCTTGTATAAAGGAAAAAAGGAAACTTTTAAGGAGAAAGCTGCAGGTGCTAAAGCAGGGATGGCAAATTGTGAAAATCTCCAAGCTGTAGAGGATAACAAAAGGAGTGGTATAGTTAATATAGAGACGCTAAGGAGAAATCTAGTAACCGGAAAGGAGAACTATGACAATAATGTGGGGGCATTAAAAAATAACAAATTTGCAACCTTAGCCAGCAATGAACCTAGTGGTATTAAGGTAGTTCATAATGAAGGGAAGGTTACCATGATAGATGAGACATGTGAGAAGTTAGTCTTGTCTAATATCTTAGACTCGGCTTATGGTGCATCTTCTTCTAGCACCATGATATCAAATGAGGCCAAACATGCAAATTTGGAGCAAGTAGAGACAAATCCTACAAAAGATGAAGATGTAGATCATGACCATTGTGAATCTCTAGAAATAAATCGTTTTGGAGGCAAAAACAAGGTTGATGAGGTGGACTTCAAAAGGGAGAAGGGTGACATTCTAAGCTAATCACAGTGGAAGAGGTTGGTGAAACAAAGGTAGAGCTCATCCCCCATTGATCCTCCTAAATGACCAATTTAGCTTGTTGGAACATTAAAGACCTAAATGCTCCTATCAAGCAAAAGGAGGTTAGGAGTTTCATTTTGCAAAATAAGATTGATATCATGGCTATTCTTGAAACAAAAGTACGTCGTACAAATGTCAATAGAGTATGCTATAGTATTTGGAAAGGTTGGGAACTTTGTAGTAATGCGATGGATGGTTATATAGGCAGAATTTGGATTAGATAGAATAAAGCTACTGTTAGGCTCAATATTATTGTGGACGCCACCCAATACATGCATTGTGATGTGTGGCTTGTAAAGGAAAATACAAGTATTGGTTTGACAGTAGTCTATAGTAGCAATAATCCCATGGAGAGGAAGGACCTTCGGAGTAATCTCATTAATAAATCCCACATAATGCAAAACTCCCCTTGGATTATATTGGGAGATTTTAATGCTATTAGACACCCTCAAGAAAAGGTTGGTGGGGCAGCATGGAGTGATTCCTATTGCGAAGACCTTAGAAATTACATCAAGGAGGCTGAATTGGATGACCTAAGATTCATGGGTAATCTCCTAACTTAGAGTAGTTGTAGTGAATGCGAAAGGATGATAGCATGCAAACTAGATAGAGCTCTTATTAATGATACTTGGAAGCATACTTTCCCGAATGCTATGGCTCATTTCCTTAACCCTTCTATATCTGACCACTCCCCTTGCATGGTAAGAATAGGAACCGTAGAACCTTGTAAGAAAGTTCCTTTTAAATTCTTTAACATATGGACACATCATGAAAACTTTCTCAACATTGCTGGTGAAGTTTAGAGACATGAAGTAAAAGACAGCCCCATGTTCAATGTGATAAGCAAGCTTAAAAAGCTAAAAGGTGAGTTAAAGAATTTAAATGAGTCTTTTGGCCATATTTATGAAAGAGTGTTAGAAGTTAGGAGACAACTTGAAAACATCCAAGAGCTTCTCTATATTAACCCTTTGGATGAGGAACTTGCTCAAGAGGAAAAAATCAGGCTAGAAACCTATAGATCCCTTTCTTTAGCTGAGGAATCTTTGGCTAGACAAAAATTAAAAGTTCATTGGCTGAAGGAAGGTGATCAAAATACAAATTTCTTTTTCAAGAGCATCAAAGGTAGAAGGAATAGGAACTCTATCTATGAGATCTTAAGGGAGGATGGAGTTCTTTGTAAACAACATGAAAGAGGTTAAGAAGAAGTTTATGGAGCACTTCAAATCAGTCCTTAATGGAAATGAATATTCTAATGTGAATAATGAGAAGCTCAAAAAATTAGTCAAATTCCAGCTTGGACATGAGGAAAAGGATATGCTCATTAGAGAAATTTCAACGGAGGAGATTAAAGAGAACATTTTTGTTATGGATAATAATAAGGCTCCAGGGTCCAGATGGATATAGTGCATGTTTTTTCAAGGCAACATGGAACATAATTGGTGATGATGTTGTGAAGGCCATCAAGTACTTTTTTAATATGGGCCATCTCTTAAAAGAGGTTAATTGCACTATACTTGCTTTTGTTCCTAAAATTACTAACCCTTCTCTTTGTAAGGATTTTAGGCCTATAGCTTGTTGCAATACATTGTACAAATGCATCATCAAAATCATGGCAAATTGCCTCAAAACCTTACTTTCGTAGTTCATAAACAAAGCTCAAGGTGCTTTTGTGGGAGGCCGATGCATTGGTGAGAATATTCTTTTATGCCAAGAGCTTATGCATAACTACCAAAAGGACACTCGTGAAAAGAAATGTGCCATAAAGATAGATATCATGAAAGCCTATGACACCTTAAATTAGGATTTCTTACTTGCTATCCTTGATACCATTGATATGTCGTAGCAGTTCATTAGTTGGATAAAGACTTGCATCACTAGTCCTTTGTTCTCGGTGGGCCTAAATGGTGAACTTGTTGGCTTCTTCAAAAGTACTAGAGGGCTAAGGCAAGGGGATCCACTTTCCCCACACTTTTTTGTCATTGCCATGGAAGTGCTTTCTTGCATGCTTAGTGAACTAAAAGAGAATGCTCATTTCAGCCACCATTGGAAGTGTAAGGAAAATAATATTGCACACTTATGTTTTGTCAATGACCTTATGTTATTTTGTAGGGCGGATATGGATTCCATATCTTTTATGAAGGACACATTAGATTGTTTCCATACATGGTCCGGACTTAGAACAAAACTGACCAAAAGCAATCTTTATCTTTCAGGGGTCAATAATTCTGAAACGGAGCTCCTAAAATCAACCCTTAGCATTGAGTTTGGTATACTTCCTTTTAAGTACCTTGGTATACCTATGATATCCTCTAAACTAAAAGTTGATGATTGCAAACCCCTTTATTGACAAGATTGTGGCTAGGATTTCATCTTGGAAAAGTAAGCACTTTTCTTATGTCGGAAAACTTGATCTTATCAAGGCTATCCTATTTAGCATCTAAGTATATTGGTCTTTAACCCTTATTCTCCCTACATAAGAAAGGATGGCTATCTTAGGAACTTCCTTTGGAGTGAAGACATGACTCTAGCAAGAAAGCAAAGGTTGCTTAAGATGAGATTTGTCTTCCAAAAGAGGAAGAGTGTTTGGGCCTTATGAAAAGTAAATCTTGGAACAAGGTTGTTATGATGAAGCATATTTCGAAACTCCTTCAAAGAAGTGGTACCTCTTTATAGGCTAATTGGATCAATGATAATTAGCTTAGAAACAAAAGTTTTTGGGAGGTCAAGCCAAATGGCAATTGTTCTTGGGTTTGGAGGAAATTGCTTTTGCTTAGAAAAAACATTAAAGATAAAATCCAGAAAATTGTGGGAAATGGGCAGAATACTCATCTTTGGCATTACAATTGGCATCCTTTAAGACCCCTTATTGACAAATATGGTCCTAGGGTGGTATATGCCTTGAGTCCCTAGAGTCGAAACTAAGAGGAATGTATAAACCAATGCTTCCATAAATTCGATCGCGGTTTACAATTATAGCTTCCATACCCCATTGCATTCCAAGGTTAAGGAGGTGATTGAAGAAGGTGCATAGAAATGGCCATTGACGAATTCTACAACTCTTATGGAAATTAAAAATACCATAATTCCAGCCCCTTTAACTGGTGAAGATATCCTTCAGTGGAAACCAAATGCCAATGGTCAATTCTCTATCAAGACGGCTTGGAATAGTATAAGGGAGACTAAATCAAAAGTTCCTTGGCATAATATCATTTGGTTCAAAAGACACTACCCTAGGCACTCCTTCATTGCATGGCTGGGTATTAAGGGTGGTATGAAAACAAAGAATAAATTACATAACCTCGACATCATTTCAAATAATGTGTGTGGTCTTTGCAATTTGGCTTCAAAAAGCATGGAACACCTATTCTTTCAATGCTACTACTCAGCCTCCATTTGGAATTATATTGCAGGTCTATGCCTCTTAGATAATCCCCACCAACAATAGGGCTCTCTTGTACTTTATTATGCCAACAAATGGAAGGGGGATTTTCTACTCCACATCATTTGCAAACTTTGTTTTGGGGCCACTATATACCACATTTGGTATGAATGAAACAATGTTTTCTTTGGTAGAAGTAAATCTCTGCAAGAAAGGATTATTGCCGCTATAAGGGATTGTGTGAGGGCTAGAATCTCTCCCTTATTAAACATCCTGAGCTCACACATAAATGACACCATTGCTTCGATATGGGACCTACCAAGATCTATCTTTCCATTAGCTCTTCAAAGTTGTTTGGATATTGAATGTAATGTACTATTGTAACCCTTGACAAATAAGATACTTGTATCTAGTATAATGCTCGTGAGTTTTTCTGTGTGTGGTGACTTAGTTAAGTTGTTATAGTGCATGTCGTTGGATCTCTCCATGCCTTAGCCTGGGACTTGTCTAAGGCAAGGCCTTTTTCCTTAACAGTGATTCTAGGGTTTTGTGTTGTATGTTGTTGCAATTGAATTGATGAAAACATACTATTTGGTATCAAAGCCAGTTGCTAGTGTGATTTATTTGTGTTGTCCTCTAGTTTGGAATTACTGTTTAATTTCGAAAGTACTGTTCACTATAGTTACTGTTCACATAACCTTCATTTTGCCTAAACACAAACCTTATTTAACTTAAACACTTACCAATACCCACCCCACCCTTAAACACTTATGATCATTAGCCTTTACCCACTAGCCATTACCAAAATTGTCCTATAAAAGAACTTCATCCTTATCCTCCTCACCTCCTCATCCTTGGGAATTTGCTCACATGGCACTAAAAGAAGAGGTCAAAAGAGAACTTAAGGCCATTAGGAACCAAATGAATCAAATGATGCAAATGATGAGAGACTTGACCCTCACTCAAAGCCGAGCACCCTTATCATAACCCCAAACTTCAACATAAAGCCAAATACCCCCTCTTCCACCTCACCCAACCCAACTACATCACCCAAGAAGACATATTAGACCTTCCCCTCCTGCTTCTAGACATACTTGGGAGGAATAATGCTTCATGATGACTCAAGTGGAGAAGAACAAGAGAAGACACCTAGGAGAAATAAGGATTATGGTAAGGGATTGAAAATTGAAATTCCAGAATTTGAGGATAGTATGAATCTGGATGATTTTGTTGATTGGTTGCATGCTATAGAAAGGGTTTTTGAGTACAAAGGCTATTTGGATGAGAAAAAGTACAAGATAGCCACTCTAAAATTCAAAGACTATGCTTCTTTGTGGTGGGAAAATTTAAAAAAACAAAGAGAGAGGGATGACAAAGAGAAAGTTAGGTCTTAGGAGAAACTCAAGAAGCTTTTGAGGAGGAGATTTCTTCTCGACAATCATAAACAAGACCTTTACCTCAGATTGCACACCCTCAAGCAAGGAAGTGATAGTGTTGAGCATTACATAAGGGAATTTGAGAAGTTATTGATGAGGAGTGAGTTACCGAAAGTAAAAGAGAAAACCATTGCAAGATTTATTAGAGGACTGAATTAAGACATTGCTCAAAAAGTAACAAGGCAAATGCTTAGAATTAGAAAATCTCTCTCTTTAAAAGAAATGCTCTCCCTTCTCTCTAAAATTTCCAAAACTCTTACTATGTTATTTTAGTCCTCCACCATACATCCCTTCCTAGTTGGTGGCCCTTCCGGTACCAACTTCCAGTCCGGTGACCATCTGGTCACCGGATTACCTCCCTCGGTGTTTAGTTGCTATTCTCTTAGTGTTCAAAATCGTCTTCTATTTGTCTTCAGTTTGGTATCTCTTGTTTCCTTTTCTTGAGTTTGCTTAGCTCCGGTAATTCTTTGCTAGTTCCTGGTCTCATTTCCGTGTATGATCCTTTGTGCTTGACATTGGTTTAGTCTTCTTGTGTTTGTTCTTGGAGCGCTTTTTCAAAATTCAAATTAGCTGAGCATTGTGTTTCAAAGCGACTTTCCTTTTTGGTGTAAGCTGCAGGTTTTCTTTTCTGTGGTCAGTATTCTATTTCTTGTTTTAGTGTGCTTTGGCTGCAGTGCGTTTTTCTTGAATAGAGTAAAGTTATTCCCATGCAACATCCTTCTATCTTGGCTGCACCCCCTTTGCACCAAAATAGTATGGTTCCTATGGCTTTAGGGAAGGCGTCAGATTCTGCTCTTTGCTTGAAGGAGCATGCGGAAGTGGCTGGAGGAGAGGAGAAGAGGGTTTCATGAAACTCTCTCTTCACTCCTAAGAAGTCTAATGTAAAGCTGGAATTTTTTGAACCTAAAGGGAAAGACACTAAAAGGCGGATTTGTATGGCTCCTCCTCAAGAAGTTGCTGAACAAGGTGCTCTAAAGTGGAACACACGTGCTGTAGGTTTTTTCCTTGGCAAAAGACCACCATTCTTGACTGTCAAAAGAGCATTGGAGAAGATGTGGACTGCTTATGGCCTCATAGATGTCATGACTTCGGGCCAAGGTGTGTTTATTCTAAAGTTTCAAGATATTGAGGGAGCTTCAAGAGCTGTGGAAGAGGGGTAACTTACTATACAAGGACAGCCGTTTCTTGTTCGAAAATGGACTACAAACCTCCCTATGGTGATTAATGATGTAAAGAATGTGGCTATATGGGTTAGAATGTATGGCATCCCCCTTGAGTTTTGGACTCCGAAAGGGCTTAGCTACATAGCGAGTGCAATAGGAAATCCTCTATATATGGATTCCATTACTGAAGAAGGGATAAGATTGGAGTATGCTAGAGTTTGTATTAAGATAAAGGTGGATTCAGAATGCCCCAATTCTATTAGCCTAGCTTTGCCAAATGGAGAATCTATGGTAATCAATGTGGAGTATGCTTGGAAACCTATAAAATGCAATGAATGTCAATGCTTTGGTCACTCCACAACAAGTTGTTCACTAGCATCTAAACAAGGTGATGAATCTACTTCACAAAGTACATTGAAGGAGGGGGCTGGATTTGTATTACCTACAAAACTACATGGGAAAGAAAAAATGGTGCTAGTAACAAAAGGCTATGACAAGAAAACCAAAGGCAAATTGGTGGAGATGCAAAAACCTATGGGAAGAAGTTTGTTAATGCATAAGAGTAATAGATTTTCTGCTTTGGCTATTAAGGAGTATCAAGAGCTGGAAAAGGATAAGATAATGCCGAATCAGGAAGTAAAACATGGGACCACCTTAGATGACGCCAATAAGGAAGGAAAGAGGTATGAAAGTGAAGCTAGCACATCGAAAGAGCCTTGTCCTCCCTCGGCAGCAAGTGTGAGTGCACGGGAGAGTGAAGTAGCTTCCATAAACACAATTCGGAATTTGGGTGGAATGGAGGACATGGATCAAGAAGCCTCTCCGGCAATGGTTTCATTTGGTGGAAAACTTAAGGTGGATGAAATGGACTTTAGGAAGGAGGATGCTGATTTGAAGAGTAGAAACTTGGGGAAGAAATCGGCAAAGCAAAGGAAAACAAATTCCCCACCCCACTCTTCCAAATGACCAAACTTGCATGCTGGAATATTAGGGGCCTAAATGCTCCTATCAAGCAAAGGGAGGTTAGACATCTTATCCTTCAGAATAAAATTGATTTCATGGTTGTGTTAGAAACTAAAGTAGGGTCTCATAATCTTTCAAGAGTGACTAGTAATATATGGAGAGATTGGGAGTATGACAATAATAATGGGGTGTGCCCAAATGGGAGAATTTGGGTAGGATGGAATAAGGAAGCAATCAGTATAGACATTAAAGAAAAGGCCCCTCAATTCATTCATTGTGAAGCTTGGTTAGTGAAGGAGAAAACCCAAGTGGCTCTATCAATAGTGTATGGGCTTAACCAACCTTTGGAGAGGAAAAGTCTTTGGAGGGAAATTATTAAACACTCAAATTAGATGGGAAGTAAACCTGGCTAATTATGGGTGATTTCAATACAATTAGAGGACCAAATGAAAAAATAGGAAGGGCTGTGTGGGGAGATACTTATTGTGATGATCTAAACAATTGTTGTAGAGAGGCAAACTTAGATGACTTGAGGTATATGGGGAACCATCTCACATGGAGTAATTCTAGTGAAGGGCAAAGAAGGATAGCATGCAAATTGGATAGAGCTCTTGTCAATGAACATTGGAGTGATGTATTTCCGGATTCTTTTGCTAGTTTTCTCAATCCCTCAATTTCAGATCATTCTCCTTGTGTGGTGACTTGTGGGGGTAGTGAGGAGAGGAGAAAGGTCCCATTCAAGTTCTACAATATGTAGGCGAATCATGAAAGCTCTCTCAATGTTGTAAGGGAAGCTTGGAAAGAGGATTTTGAGGGCAGCCCTATGTTCAATCTTGTCAACAAACTAAAGGGATTAAAAGGTGCATTAAGGAAGTTGAATAAGAATGGTTTTTGAAATATCTCCGAAAAGGTGGTGGAAGCAAACAATAACTTGGAAAGTGCTCAAAATAGGATCCAAATCTACCCTCTTGATGAAGATTTAGCTAAGGAAGAAAAAACTTGGCTGGATAATTATAGTAAACTTAGTGAAGCTGAAGAATCCTTGGCTCGGCAAAAAGCAAAGGTTCATTGGCTTCAAGAAGGAGATCAAAACACCAAATACTTATTCAAATGTATTAAAGCACGAAGGAGTAGAAATTCTATTAAAGGAGTGTGCCTTGTGAGTGACATGGGAGAGGTTAAAAAGGAGTTTGTAAACTACTTCAAGAAGGTTCTCAACTCCACGGATGCTTGCAATTTAAACATTGAGGAAATACAAAGGCTGGTTACATTCCGAATGGTGCACCAAGAGAAGGAGATGATGATCAAGGAAGTGGAGGAGGATGAAATCAAAGCCACTATTTTTGCCATGGACAACAATAAAGCTCCGGGGCCAGATAGATATGGTGCATTCTTCTTAAAGGCAACTTGAGAGATAGTTGGGAGTGATGTGATCAAAGCAATCAAGCATTTCTTCTCCTTGGGTTATCTCCTTAAAGAGGTAAATTGTACTATCCTTGCTCTTGTTCCTAAGGTGGCTAACTTTTCTATGTGCAAGGACTATAGGCCTATAGCTTGCTGCAATACCATTTACAAATGTATCTCCAAGATCCTAGCAAACCGTCTTAAAGTTATTCTCCCTAACTTCATTGATAAAGCTCAAGGAGCCTTTGTGGATGGTCGGAATATTGGTGAAAATATCATGTTGTGTCAAGACCTTATGCATAACTTTCACAAATCGGGCAAAGATAAGAAGTGTGCTATGAAGATTGATCTCTTGAAGGCATATGACACGGTTCATTGGGATTTCATCCTTGCAATTCTTGGAGCTATAGGCATTCCAGAGGAATTCATACGCTGGATTGAGAGTTGCATCACAACTCCTTCTTTCTCCTTGGGGATTAATGGTGAATTAGTTGGTTTCTTCAAGAGTTCTCATGGCTTAAGGCAAGGGGACCCTATATCCCCTTACCTCTTTGTAATGGCAATAGAGATTCTTTCCCGAATGCTTGGGTAACTCAAGAACCACCCTTCTTTTGGCCATTATTGGAAATGCAAGAAAAACAATATAACTCATCTTTGCTTTGCCGATGACCTTATTTTGTTTTGTAGGGCAGATTGTGATTTCATCCCCCTCATGGAAAATACTCTAATCCTTTTCCATAAATGGTCTGGGCTCAAAATGAATTGCACTAAAAGCAATATATTCCTTTCCGGGGTTTCCCAAGAGGAGAAGAATCAACTCTCGGCCATGATCAATATGGAGGTGGGAGAATTGTCGTTCAAGTACCTAGGAGTTCATATAACTTCATCAAAGCTCAAAAGTTGTGATTGCAAGCTGCTGGTTCAAAAGATTGTTGGGCGAATCACCTCATGGCGTAGCAAATTCCTATCTTATGTGGGTAGGCTCATTCTTATTAAGGTAGTACTATTTAGTATTCAAGTGTATTGGTCATCTATATTTATTCTCCTTTCAAGTGTCCATAAGGAGATGGATGGTATCTTAAGGAATTTCCTCTGCAGTGGTGCTTCCATGGAGGGTAAGAAGGCTAAAGTTGCTTGGGAGGATGTATGTGTTCCTAAAATAGAGGGTGGCTTAGGAATTATGAGGAGAAAAGCTTGGAACAAAGCTGACATAATAAAGAACATGTGGAAGATTCTCATTGACAAGCGGAATTCTCTTTGGGTGGAATGGATTAAAACCAACAAGCTAAGAGGTAAATGTTTTTGGGAAATAAATCCTAATGGTGAGAGTTCTTGGGTTTGGAGGAAGATCCTAGGCCTTAGGGAACAAATGAAGACCAAGTTCAAGAAGATCATTGGCAATGGGGAAAACACTTTTCTTTGGCATGATAATTGGTACCCCTATGGATCGTTGTTGGATAAATATGGACCTAGAATTATTTATGATTCGGGTATCCCTAAGAATGCTCTAGTAAAGGAAGTAATTGAGGAGCATAGGTGGAAATGGCCAGTGGCAAATTCATGTCACCTTTTGGAGATAAAGGAAGTTCTTCCTTGCTGCCCTTTGAGTGGAGAGGACTCCTTAATTTGGTCCCCCAAATCTAATGGAATTTTTTCCATCAAATTGGCTTGGGAAGTAGTTCGAGGAAGGAAGGAAAAGGTTAATTGGCACAAGCTTGTTTGGTTCAAATGGCACTTTCTAAGACACTCCTTCATTGTTTGGTTGGGTATTAGAGGCAAACTTATGACAAGGGATAAATTAGTTAGAATTGGCCTTATTTCCCACAATGTTTGCCCTTTGTGCAATGAGGAATCGGAATGCATAGATCATCTCTTCTTTAGGTGTGCATTTAGCTTCCAAATCTAGAATGAAGTGCTTAACCTATGTCATCAACATCTCAATCTTATACTGTGGACCTCTTTGATTACGGATTTGGCTAACAAATGGAAGGAGGACAATTTCAAGAATATCTTGAGTAAGGTGTGTTTTGGTGCAACCGTCTACCACATATGGAAGGTTAGGAATGATATTTGTTTTAGAAGAAGTGGATTACCAAAGGATAGAGTCACAATTCTTATAAAAGATTGTGTTAGAGTAAGGGTAAATGGTTTAAAGAAAGTGAATAAGTCTAGTGAAAATTTGTCAATTGCAAACAATTGGGGTATTTCTCATGCAATATTTGAGTAGGCATAGTATGGTGTTCCCCTTAGAGTATGTGTTTTGTGATGTATCTTTGGATTTCTATGTTTCATTGTTTGATCTTTTGAGCTTTCTAGTTAGTTTCGGTATAACCTAGGGGCTTGTCCTAGGTATGCATGTGTTAAGCTTAATCTAGGGGCTTTGTCCTAGATAAGCATTTGTACATCCTTTTCTTGGTATAAAATTATTATTACTTACCAAAAAAAAGACAGTGCTCAAATGGTGGAGTTGCAACCATATTGCACTTTTGAAGATGTGTGTAAATTGGCTATTAAAGTGGAGAAGCAAAAGAAGGCTTTGAAGCCCATGGTTGTCAAGCCATTCACCAAAGGGACTTCATTCTCTACGTGTGATTCTGTCATTAGGGGAACTACCTTTCAAAAGGGTTCCCCATCCATTTCTAAGGCTATCGAAACCATTTCCAAGGAGAAAGGGAAAGAAAAGGTGGTAGAACCAATCAAGAGCAAACCAAAGGTGGAAAAATTAGCAACTAAGAGCTATGGCAGTGACAATAGTAATTTAGAGTTTCTCTCTCCTAAAAATGCTCTCCCTTCTCTCTAAAATCTCATCCACTTCTTTTTGAATCCCTTAAATTCCGTCAACCTTCCCCCTTGGTTATTGGCCCTTCCAGCTACAACTTCCAGTCCGGTGACCCCACTGGTCGCCGGCGCCTCCTCTCATGGTGCCCTCCTCTTAGTTTACTTTCATTCGGTCTTCTTCTTATTTCCATTCAGCTATTGTTCTTCTAGTTTTGTGTGTTACTTTTCTTGTTTTCTCTACATTTAATTTTTGTTTTTGATTCCTCATTTACCTTATCCCATCTTTCGGACGTCCATCTTTGTTTAATTAAGCTGATTGTCGTGTATCTGTGTTCTTTGTTTATTTCCAGCTTGTAGTTCCTCCTTCCTCCTTGTATTTGTTCTTGGGGCGCTCTTTCAAATTTCAAATTGGCTGTACCTTATGTCATTAATGTAGCTTTCCTCTTTGGTGTAAGCTGCAGTGTTTGCTTTCTGTGGACAGTAAACTATTTCCTGATTTAGTATGCGTTGGTTGTTGTGTTCTCCTTTTTGCTGTTTTTCTTGATTAACACATTGTATTATTATTCCCATGCAACATCTTTCTCTCTTAGCTGCCACACCCTTGCACCAAAATAGTATGGTTTCTCTTGCTATGGGGAAGGCGTCTGATTCTGCCCCTTGCTTGGTGGAGCATGCGTAAGTGGCTGGAGAGGAGGTGAAGAGGGCTCCTTGGAACTCTCTCTTCACCCCTAAAAAATCTAATGTAAAGCTGGAGTTTTTTGAACCTCAAGGGAAAGACTCTAAAAGGCGAATTTGTGTGGCACCTCCTCAAGAAGTTGCTGAGCAAGGTGCAATAAAGTGGAACACTTGTGTTGTAGGTTTTTTCCTTGGCAAAAGGCCACCATTCTTGACGGTCAAGAGAGCTTTGGAGAGGATGTGGACTGCTTATGGCCTCATTGATGTCATGACTTCGGGCCAAGGTGTGATTATACTAAAGTTTCTAGATAAAGAGGGAGTTTCAAGAGCCGTGGAAGAGGGACAACTTACCATACAAGGACAGCCATTTCTCATTCGGAAATGGACTACAAACCTCCCTATGGTGATTAATGATGTTAAGAAGGTGGCAATATGGGTTAAATTGTATGCCATTCCCCTTGAGTTTTGGGCTCCGAAAGGACTTAGCTACATTGCAAATGCAATTGGGAATCTGCTATATATGGATTCCATTACTGAAGAAGGGACAAGATTGGAGTATGCTAGAGTTTGTATTGAGATAAAGGTGGATTCGGAATGCCCCGAGGCTATTAGCTTAGCTTTGCCAAATGGAGAATCCATGGTAATCAATGTGGAATATGCTTGGAAACCTATAAAATGCAATGGATGCCAATGTTTTGGACACTCCACAGCAAGTTGCTCTTTAGCATTTAAACAAGGTAATGATACAACCTCACGTAATTCTTTGAAGGAGGTGGATGGATTTGTGTTGCCTATGAGACATCATGGGAAAGATAAAATGGCCCAAGTAACAAAAGGCTATGACAAGAAAACCAAAGACAAAGTGGGGGAGTTGCAAAAACCTATGGTGAAGAATGTGTTAATGCATAAGAGTAATAGATTTTTTGCCTTGGCTATTAAGGAGTCTTAAGAGCTGGAAAAAGATAAAATAAAGCCGAATCAGGTAGTAATGCATGGGAACACCGCGGGTGATGCAAATATGGAAGAAAAGAGGTTTGAAAGTGAAGCTAGCACGTCGAAACACCCGTGTCCTCCCTTGGCAGTAGGTGTAAGTGCACGGGAGAGTGAAGTATCTCCCATAAACACAAGTCTAAATTTGAGTGATATGGAGAACATGGATCAAGAAGCCTCTCCGACAATGGTCCCATTTGGTAGAAAACTTAAGGTGGATGAGATGGCCTTTAGGAAGGAGGATGCTGATTTGAAGAGTAGGAAATTGGGGAAGAAATCGGCAAAGCAAAGAAAAGCAAATTCCCCACCCCATTCTTCCAAATGACCAAATTTGCATGCTGGAATATTAGGGGCCTTAATGCTCCTATCAAGCAAAGGGAGGTTAGACATCTTATTCTTCAGAATAATATTGATTTCATGGCTGTTTTAGAAACTAAAGTAAGGTCTCATAATCTATCAAGAGTGACAAGTAATATTTTGAGAGATTGGGAGTATGAAAATAATAATGGAGCATGCTCTAATGGGAGAATATGGGTAGGATGGAATAAGGAAGCTATTAGAATAGACATTAAAGAAAAGGCTCCCCAATTCATTCATTGTGAAGCATGGTTAGAGAAGGAGAAAACCCACGTGGCTTTATCTATAGTGTATGGGTTTAACCAACCTCTGGAGAGGAAAACTCTTTGGGTGGAAATTATTAAACACTCAAATCAGATGGGAAGTAAACCTTGGCTAATTATGGGTGATTTCAACGCCATTAGAGGTCCTAATGAAAAAATATGAGGGGCTGTATAGGGAGATTCCTATTGTGATGATCTAAACAATTGTTGTAGAGAGGCAAATTTAGATGACTTGAGGTATATAGGGAACCACCTCACGTGGAGTAATTCTAGTGAATGGCAAAAGAGAATAGCATGTAAATTGGATAGAGCTCTTGTCAATGAATATTGGTGTGATGTTTTTGCGGACTCTTTTGCTAGTTTTCTCAATCCTTCCATTTCAGATCATTCTCCTTGTGTGGTGACTTGTGGGGGTAGTGAGGAGAGGAGAAAGGTCCCATTCAAATTCTATAACATGTGGGCGAATCATGAAAGCTTCCTCAATGTTGTAAGGGAGGCTTGGAAAGAGGATTTTGAGGGCAGCCCTATGTTCAATCTTGTCAACAAACTCAAGGGATTAAAAGGTGCTTTAAGGAAGTTAAATAAGAATGGCTTTTGGAATATTTCTGAAAGGGTGGTGGAAGCAAAAAATAACCTGGAAAATGCTCAAAATAGGCTCCAAATCTACCCTCTTGATGAAGAGTTAGCTAAGGAAGAAAAAACATGGCTGGAAAACTATAGAAGGCTAAGTGAAGTTGAAGAATCTTTGGCTCGCCAAAAAGCAAAGGTCCATTGGCTACAAGAAGGGGATCAAAATACCAAGTACTTCTTCAAATGTATTAAGGAAAGAAGGAGTAGAAATTCTATTAAAGGAGTGTGCCTTGATGATGGGACTTTTGTGAGTGATATGGGAGAAGTTAAAAAGGAGTTTGTAAGCTATTTCAAGAAGGTTCTCAACTCCACGGATTCTTGCAAATCAAGCATTGAGGAAATTCAAAAGCTGGTCACATTTCGAATGGTGCATCAAGATAAGGAGATGATGATCAAGGAAGTGGAGGAGGAGGAAATCAAATCCACCATATTCGCAATGGACAACAATAAAGCTCTGGGGCCGGATGGATATGGTGCTTTCTTCTTTAAGGCAGCTTTGGAGATTGTGGGGAGTGATGTGATCAAAGCAATCAAGCATTTCTTCTCCTCGGGTCATCTCCTTAAAGAGGTAAATTGTACTATCCTTGCTCTTGTTCCTAAGGTGGCTAACTCTTCTATGTGCAAGGACTATAGGCCTATAGCTTGCTGCAACACTATCTACAAATGTATCTCCAAGATCCTTGCAAACCGTCTAAAAGTTATCCTCCCTAACTTCATTGATAAAGCTCAAGGAGCCTTTGTGGGTGGACGGAATATTGGAGAAAACATCATGTTGTGCCAAGACCTTATGCATAACTTTCACAAAGTAGGCAAAAATAAGAAATGTGCTATGAAGATTGATCTCTTGAAGCCATATGACACGGTTCATTGGGAGTTCATTCTTGCAATTCTTGGAGCAATTGGTATTCCGGAGGAATTTATAGGTTGGATTGAGAGTTGCATTACAACTCTTTCTTTCTCCTTGGGGATTAATGGTGAATTAGTTGGTTTTTTCAAGAGTTCTCATGGTTTAAGGCAAGGGGACCCTATCTCCCCTTACCTCTTTGTAATGGCAATGGAGATACTTTCCCGTATGCTTGGGAAACTCAAGAACCATCCTTCTTTTGGCCACTATTGGAAATGCAAGGAAAACAATATAACACATCTTTGTTTTGCCGATGATCTTATTTTGTTTTGTAGGGCAGATTATCCTTCGATCTCCCTCATGGAAAAATCTCTAATACTTTTCCATAAATGGTCCGGGCTCAAAATGAATTGCAATAAAAGCAATATTTTCCTTTCCGGGATTTCCCAAGAAGAGAAGACTCAACTCTCGGCTATAATCAATATGAAGGTGGGAGAGTTGCCTTTCAAGTACTTAGGTGTGCCAATAACTTCATCAAAGCTTAAGAATTGTGATTGCAAGCTGCTGGTTCAAAAGATTGTTGGGCGAATTACCTCATGGCGTAGCAAATTCTTATATTATGCGGGGAGGCTCATTCTTATCAAGGCAATCCTTTTTAGCATTCAAGTGTATTGGTCATCTATGTTTATTCTCCCATCAAGTGTCCATAAGGAGATAGATGGAATCTTAAGGAACTTCCTTTGGAGTGGTGCTTCTATGGATGGTAAGAAGGCAAAGGTGGCTTGGGATGAGGTATGTGTTCCTAAAATGGAAGGTGGCTTAGGTATTATGAGGAGCAAAACTTGGAACAAAGCTGCTGTAATAAAGAATATGTGGAACATTCTCATGAACAAAAGGCATTCTCTTTGGGTGGAATGGGTTAAAACCAACAAGCTAAGAGGCAAATGTTTTTGGGAAATAAATCCTAATGGTGAGAGTTCATGGGTTTGGAGGAAGATCCTAGGCCTAAGGGAACTAATGAAGACCAAGTTTAAGAAGATCATCGGCAATGGGGAAAACACTTTTCTTTGGCATGACAATTGGCACCCCCATGGACCGTTGTTGGATAAGTATGGACCTAGGATTATCTATGATTTGGGTATCCCTAAGAATGCACTTGTAAAGGAAGTTATTGAGGAGCAAAGGTGGAAATGGCCGGTGGCAAACTCAAGTCACCTTTTGGAAATAAAGGATGTTCTCCCTTGCTGCCCCATGGGTGAAGAGGACTCATTAATTTGGTCCCCCAAATCTAGCGGCTTTTTTTCCATCAAATTGGCTTGGGAGGTAATTCGGGTTAGGAGGGAGAAGGTTACTAGGCACAAGCTTGTATGGTTTAAAAGGCACTTTCTAAGACACTCCTTCATTGTTTGGTTGGGTATTAGAGACAAACTTATGACAAGGGATAAATTAGTGAGATTTGGTATTATCTCTCACAATTCTTGCCCTTTGTGCAATGAGGAGCTGGAATGCATGGATCATCTCTTCTTTAGGTGTGCATTTAGTTCCCAAATCTGGAATGAAGTGCTTAACCTATGTAATCAACACATTAATCTCATGTCGTGGACCAATTTGATTGAGGAATTGGCTAGCAAATGGAAGGAGGACAACTTCAAGAATATTTTGAGTAAGGTGTGTTTTGGTGCATCCGTCTACCACATTTGGAAGGCTAGGAATGATATTTGTTTTGGAAGAGGAGGAGTTCCAAAGGAGAGAGTCACAATTCTTATAAAAGATTGTGTTAGAGTAAGGATAAGTTGTTTGAAGAAAGTGAATAAATCTAGTGAGAATGTGTCAATTGCAAACAATTGGGGTATCCCTTATTCAATATTTGAGTAGGCTTAGTATGGTGTTTCCCTTTAAAGTGGTTGTTTTGAGATGTATACTTGGATCTCTTTGATCCATTGTTTGTTTTTTTAGAGCTTTCTTGTTTGTTTCGGCATAACCTAGGAGCTTGTCCTAGGTATGCTTATGTAAAGCTTAATCTAGGGGCTTTATCCTAGATAAGCTCTTGTATATCATTTCTTTGGTATAAACTTATTGTTACTTACCAAAAAAAAAAAAAGGTGGGAAAATTAGACCTCTCCAATAAAAAGTGTTTTAAATGCCAAGGCTATGGACATTTCCAAGCCAAATGCCTAAATAAGAAAGCTTTATCATTGATGAAGATTCAAGTTATTAAAGAGTCTCTTCAAAAAGATGAAGAAAGTGGAGGTTATAGCCATGATGAGGGAGCTGTCGAAGATGAAGAAGAAGAAGTCATGCAAAGGACTAATGAAGGAGAAACGCTAGTCCTCGATGTATACATGGCTTCATTGTCATTTTTAGGTTCCAAGCCATCCTCAAGTCTCCATGCAGCCTTCGAAGTCAAGAAGAATGAAGTTCTAGCAAATCCCAAGCCAAATGAAGCATTGCACCTTCAATTTTGGCCCAACTTCACTTTTGGGCATAAGCTCATTAGTTGGACTTAAGAATCTTTTGAGTAGTTCGCTTTTTTGGCCTCAAATAAGCTTCACATGGTGCCTTTCCAAGCCCAATCCACCCAAGACTCTTTTAAAGCCCATTTTAACTCAAACTTGTGTATTTAGTTGGCTTGGAACTAGATAGAAACTTAGTTGCAAAGCTAGGAGACATGGTTCCTAGGTTTAGAGAAAAGGCAACTCACTTTTTGTCTTTAGCAACTAAGAGGTATGACTTAGTTTAATTCAAGGGATTTTTGAATTAAAAAATTAATAGATTTTGTATTAGAAAGTCTATTTTTCTGCCATTTCTTCTCTATATAAAGGGTGGCCTTGCTTTTGTAAGAGTTTGGACAATTTGATGTAATGAAAGTTTGAAGCAAAGCTTTGTTGGCTTTCTCCATTTTCCTTTATCTAATTCATTCTTGGTGGAAGACCCCAAGGTTGGTGGAACTTTCCTTTATACCTTAGTTATTTTTCTTGTTACCCTTGAAATCCAAAGTGTGAAGACTTGAATGTGTGTTGTATGCCTCGGGGTTACTGTTCACAGTGTGTAATTTTGTAATTTCTAGTTTTTACCAGTAAACTTTGAAGCTAGTTTTGAATGCCTTGTTGATTGAGTTGTGGTTGAAATTATATACCATTAGAAAGCTCTTTGAATGTTTTTTCCAATGATATATAATTTGCATGATTTGGAGGTCATTTGCTTGGTTAAAATTGGAAGACAAATTGATGTTGTGCCAAATGAATAGTAATTTCTAGAATTGAGTTTATATGTTGTTGCATTGTCTTGATGAAAATGAACTAGTCCTTAGAAGAGCATTGCATTCCAAGTCCCTTCCCCATGAAGAGCAAAGGCTCCAAATTTTTCAATCAAGATGCACTATTGGAGGTAAAGTGTGTTCTTTAATTATAGATAGTAGAAGCTGTGCAATTGTAGCCTCATCTACCTTAGTGGAAAAACTTGGGTTACCTACCATGCCTCCAATGGTTGAGTAATGGGACTAGCCTCTAAGTAGCCAAATAAGTGTTTGTTTCCTTCTCCATAGGCAAGCATTATCAAGATGAGATTGTGTGTGATATAGTTCCCATGGATGCATGTCATTTGTTGTTATGAAGGCCTTGGCAATTTGATAGAGAGGTGAATCACAATGGCAAAAAGAGCACCTACTCCTTCAAGTTCAATGGGAAGATTATTACCTTGCTACCTCTTAACCCCCAAGAAGTTAATAAGGTTATCAAAGGGAAAAAAGTTAAAAGGGAGAGTATGTATATGAATGGGCAGCAAGAAGAGAAAGCTTTCTTAAGTTTGCAATCTGTTTTAGCACTACTTATACTTGAAGGGGAGATCAAGCAAGAGAAGAAAGAGGTCCATCCATTAGTTCAACCTCTATTGGCTAAATATGAAGATGTATTTTCGAAAGAACTTCCATCTGGCCTTCCTCTTCTAAGGGACATTGAACATCAAATAGACTTGATTCCGGGAACACCATTACCGAATAAGCCAACCTATAGATGCAACCCTATAGAGACTAAGGAGTTGCAATGGCAAGTAAAAGAATTGATTGAAAAAGGCTTTGTAAGGCTAAGTATGAGTCCATGCTTGGTTCCAGCCCCTTCTAGTGCTTAGGAAAATGGCTCATATAGGATGTGTGTGGATAGTAGAGCTATTAACAACATAAACATCAAGTATAGGTATCCCATCCCTAGACTTGATGACATGTTTGATGAGCTACATGGTGCTTGTGTCTTCTCCAAAATTGATCTAAGGAGTGGCGACCATTAGATAAGGATGAAAGAAAGAGATATGTGGAAGATTGATGCACACATGGGTTCTTCTCCATTTTTGAGCTCCATATCTTCCTCAAGTCACCATGCCACCCAAGAAGTTAAGATGAATGAATTTCCAACAACATACAAGCCCAAGGATGCAATACCTCCTCAATTTTGGTCCAAATCCACCTTTGGGTATAGCCTCCTTAAGTGGACTTAAGATTCACTTATATAATTGCTCCACTTGATCCAAAAATGCAACTTTTGAAGTCCATCAATGGCCCAAACGTCCAAGCATCATTTTGAGAAGCCCAAAATTGGGTTTTAGTTACATTGGAACTAAGTTAGAATTTCATTGTTTAGTTAGGAAACATAATTCCTAAAGTTAAGGAAAAAGAAAATCACTTTTGTCTTTAGTTAATTACTATGTATGGGCTTTGTTTAGAATGCATGACTTAGCTTAATTCAAGGATTTTTCGTATAAAAACATTAATAGATTTTGTGTTGGAAAGTCCATTTTGCCACTGCTTCTTCCCAATATAAAAGGTGGTCATATTTTGTAAAAGGGTTGGTTAGCATTTTGAATGAAAATTTGAAGAAAAGCTTTATTGACTTTTATCTTATTTCTTTTATCCAATCATTCTTAGTGGAAGATTGGTGGTGGAAGACCCCAAGATTGGTGGAACTTTCCTTTATGCCTTGGTTACATTTTATGTTTCCCTTGAAATCCAAAGCGTGGACACTTAAATGTGTGTTGTATGCCTTGAATTACTGTTTACATTGTGTGTTTTTGCAATTTCTAGTTTTTGCCAGAAAACTTTGAACCTAGTTTTAAATGCCTTGTTGATTGAGTTGTGGTTGACATTATATACCGTTAGAAAGCTCTTTGAATGCTTTTTCCAATGACATATAATTTGCAAGATTTGGAGGTCATTTGATTGGTTAAAAGTGAGAGACAAATTGCTGTTGTGCCAAATAAATAGTAATTTCCATAATTGAGTTTGTGTATTGTTGCATTGTCTTGATGGAAATGCACCAAAGATAGCCTTCAAGATTAAGAGAGGCTTATATGAGTGGTTGGTTATGCCCTTTGTCCTTTCAAATGCTCCAAGCACTTTCATGAGGCTTATGAATGAGGTACTCAAACCTTACATTGGCTCATTTGTTGTTGTTTATTTTGATGACATATTAGTATATGGCAAAACTCTTGATGATCATGTCTTGCATTTGAGAAGTGTTTTTGATGTGTTGAGGAAGAATAAGTTATATGCAAAAGAAGAGAAGTGTGAATTCTTTATAGACCAAGTTGTGTTCCTTGGATATGTAGTTTCTAAGGATGACATTCAAGTAGATCAATCCAAGGTAGACGCCATTAAAACTTGGCCCCAACGGAAGACTCTCACTGAAGTTAGGAGCTTCCACAGCCTTGCTTCTTTTTATAGGCGTTTTGTGCCTCATTTTAGCACTGTCATGGCTCTCATCACTGAATGCATGAACACAAATGGGTTTGAATGGTCCACGGCAGCCTCCAAAGCATTTGAGGAGATTAAAAAGAAGTTATGTGACGCTCCTATACTTGTTCTACCTAATTTTGATAAGGTATTTTAAGTGAAATATGATGCAAGTAGAGTTGGCATTAGGGTAGTCCTACTTAAGCCAAAAGGCCCATTGCTTACTTTAGTGAGAAGCTCAATAAGTCTAAGGGAAGGTACTCCACCTATGACAAAGAATTCTATGCAATTGTTAGAGCCCTTGATCATTGGAGTTATTACCTAAGGCCTAAACAATTAGTGCTTCATTTCGATCACCAAGCCTTGAAGTTTCTTAGTAGCCAACATAAGATAAGTTCAAGGCATGCTAAATAGGTGGAATTCCTCTAGTCATTCTCCTTTGTCTCAACATATAAATGAGGTTTTTCTAATGTAGTTGCCAATGCTTTTTCAAGAAGACATTGCTTGTTATCCATTCTTGATGCAAGAGTTCTAGGTTTCTAGCTTATGAGGGAATATTACAATGAAGATGATGAGCTTGGGGAGATCATGAAAAAGTGTTCCAGAGGGGCATATGAAGACTATTCTGTCCGTAACAGTTTTCTTTTCAAAGAAGCTAAATTATGCATCCTTAAGAGTTCTTTTAGGTAACTTCTCATTGGGGAGACACATGGTGGTGGATTAGCAGGTCATTTTAGCATAAATAAGACCTAGACATACTTAAAGAGCATTTCTATTGGCCTAAAATGGTGAGTGCCAGATGTCCAAGCCATTATTGTAAGGTGTGGCACATGTCAAAGGTCCAAGTCTCATTTCAAACGTTGGTCCTTACATGCCTTTACCTATTCTGAAGTAGCCATGGGAGGATCTTAGCATGGATTTCATTGTGGCTCTTCCAATAACTCAGAGGGGAAAGGATGCTATAATGGTGGTAGTAGATAGATTCTCTAAAATGGCACACTTCATCCCTTGTTCCAAGACTGAAGATGCTAGCAAGGTGGTTGATTTGTTCTTCAAAGAAGTGATGAGGCTACATGGAATTCCAAGAACCGTAGTTTTGAATCGAGACACCAAGTTCTTGAGCCATTTTTGAAGGACATTATAAAGCAAAATAGGAACCAAGCTCATGTTTAGCACCTCTCATCACCCTCAAACTGATGGTCAAATCGAAGTAACTAATAGGACTTTGAGAACAATCTTGAGGACTTTGGTTAGCAAGCACTTAAGGGATTGGGACTTGAAGATTGCTCAAGTTGAATTTTCCTACAATAGGAGGCCAAGTGCAACAACTGGCCACTCTCCATTTTAGGTAGTGTAGGGCCTTAATCCCTAACACGAACCTTGACAATTTGACACAAGACCTAAAGTTCAAGAAGATATTTTTCTATGATTGAACCAGTTTCATCACTGAATGACTCTTGATCCAAATTGATATGAAATCGAATGAACATCGTTATCATAATGGTGAATGCCACAAGACAAAGCTTGATAAGTTCAAAGGATTGATAATTCCAACAGTAAGCGAAATTATGCCAAAAGTTGGCCAAAAGATCTATTTATCATGAAAATTTTAGTTTTTATAGTGCAATGCTAACTTAACCCAATGGACTTCCAAACTTTCCAAGCCCATTATCTAATTAACTACCCAAAACACTAATTAAATTAAAAGAAAATATGTCAATTGCGCTCAATAAAGTCTAGCTCGATTACAAACAAGATCAAAATTGTAAAAACCGAAAATCCTAAATTTGGTAAAACAAAAACTACGTAATGCACACTGAAATGGTTTTATTTAGGCCTCTAAATTAGGTGAAACCAAAAAAGCTAGTTGTTGTTATAGAGCTCAAAATGAGCTTTAAGTTGATATATTACAGGTCTTGTAATTTTCTCGGATCAAAAGTTATGGTTATTCAAAGTCTGTCTACGCATAGGTTTGGGCCTGAATCAAGTTGACCTCTTTATTGGCTCCTTCAAGTATCCAATCATCCTTAAGTGAGCTGGTTTTAGTCTCAAAGCCCTCCACAAGCCCAACTAAGGCCTATTGCATCTTCTTAGCTCTATTCCTTCACCTTAATAGCCAACTTACAAACATCTTCAAAAGTGCAATATGGTTGCAATTCTACCATATAAGCAATGTCTTAGTTTAAGCCACCAATGAATCTTGCAATGGTTTGCTCTTTCACTTCCAGCAGCTCACTCCTCATTTAATAGCTTCTCAAACTCCCTTGTGTAATGCTCTACTCCATCACTTCCTTGCTTAAGGGTGTGTAGCTTGAGGTAAAGATCTTGTTTATGGTTGTCCAGAAGGAATCTTCTCTTCATAAGCTTCTTTAGTTTCTCCCAAGATCTCACTCTCTCTTTACCATCCCTTTCCCTTTGCTTCTTAAGATTTTCCCACCACAAGGATGCATAATCCTTGAATTTCAAGATGGCAAGTTTACATTTCTTCTCATCTGAATAGCCTTTATATTCAAAAACTCTCTCTATAGCATGTAACCAATCAACAAAATCATCCGGACTCATGCTCCCTTCGAATTCTAGAATTTCAATCCTTAAACCCCTATCATCATCCTTTTCTCTCCTAGGTGGCCTCTCTTGTTCTTCCTCACTTGAATAATCATGAAGTATCAATTTCTCCCTATGATGTTTAGGAGAAGGAGAGGAAGGTCTAATATGCCTTCTTGGTTAATGTAGTTGGGTTGGGTGAGGTGAAGGAAGGGGTATTTGGCTTTGTGTTGAAGTTTGGGGTTGTGATAAGGGTGCCCAACTTTGAGTGAGGGCCAAGTCTCTCATCATTTGTATCATTTGATTCGTTTGGTCCTTAATGGCCTTAAGTTCTCCTTTGATCTCTTCTTTTAGTGACATGTGGGCAAATTCCCAAGGATGAGGAGGTGAGGAAAATGAGGATGAAGTTCTTTTATGAGACATTTTTGGTAATGGCTAGTAGGTAAAAGCTAACAGTTCTAAGTGTTTAAGGGTTAGAGGGAGTATTGGTAAGTGTTTAGGTTAAGGAAGGTTTGGGTTTTAGGCAAATTAAGGTTTTGTGAACAGTAACTTTAAAGTGAACAGTAATTTTTGACGGTGAGCAGTAGCTCTGGGAGGTAGAATTAGTCAACAAATCATACAAACAACTTAGGCTCTGATACCAAATGGTGCATACCCATCAAGACAATGCAACAACACAAACTCAATTCTGGAAATTATTGTTCATATGGCACAACAGCAATTTTGTTTTTCAATTTTAACCAATCAAATGACCTCTTAATCATACAAATTATAGATCATTGACAAAGGTATTCAAAAGGCATTCAAAGAGCTTTCTAATGGTATATGATAGCAATCACAACTCAATCAACAAGACATTCAAAACTTGTCTCAAAGCTTGTTGGCAAAATCTTAAAATAGCAAAAACATACATTGTGAACAGTATTTGAGGCATACAACTCACATTCACACCTTCACACTTTGGATTTCAAGGGTAACAAGAAAATTAACCAAGGCATAAAGGAAAGTTTCACCAACCTTGGGATCTTTCACCACCAATTCTTCTTCCAAGAGCAAGGACATCGAAGATGAAAAAGGCTTTGCAAGACTTAATCATGGATATGCATGACAAAGAGGCTGTTCTAGAAGTTTCCAATGTTATACCAAGGATAATCACTTATCTTTATGTGCAAGATAATGGACAAGGCTTAGAACTTGAAGAATAAAGCTTGGAGTCCATGATATAATTTCGAGAAAGGCTTAAATAAAATGATTAAATGTTTTGGGTTGTTAGATTTTAAGTTAAGGCTAAATATACATGTAAAAGACTTTACTTCTTGGGTTTATTTGGGCTCATAGGTTTGGCCCATGTCTTGATATATTAGCTAGGGTTTTTTTACTTTGACTTTTATGCCTAGGATTATGATGATTACATGCCTATATAAAGGCTACAACTATGAAAAACGAAAACAGAATTACCAAAAAAAAAAAACGAAAACAGATATATCATTAATGATTTTGAGGTATTTTCAGCAAACTTTGCTTTGTTCCCTTGTGTTCTTGGAAGAATACATCATCTTGACTTATCAAAGGAGTTATCAACTTTTGTGGCGTTTTAAGATTGGGGCTTTAAGGACTTAGTTTCCTTAGGGTTCTAATTTGATTGATCCAACTTGTTTTCTAACTTTTCTGATGTGTGCATAACGGATTGATTCAAGAGTTCCTAGGGCAAGTCGCCTAGCGGGTTCTTTATCATTTGGTATCAGAGTCTTGGTTCTAGAAACAGGTTTATGTCTCTTTTATCTATCTTTGTTTAATACTTTTCTTTGTGCCTTATTTGTTCCTTGTGTTCCTTTTTGCTTAGTTCTTCTTGTCCATGCTAATCAGCTTCTTGATCTTGAAGTCATATTAATTATGTTTGTGTTTGATTTGATTAGATATTAAAAAAAAAAGAAAGAAAAAAATCAGAATAAAAAAAAAAAGAGAACAAAAAAAATGAAAAAAAAAAAGAAAAAGTTGTGTTTGAGTTGAGCAGTGTATCTTGATTCTTGTCATCTATTGGTACGATTGCACTCTGACTTTAATTCTTTCCAAGCATCAAGAGGATATCTTAAAATTATAAGTTTCATATTCCTATATGAATTTTTTTTTTGGATTTAGCTAGTTGACTCATTCAAAGCAAGTTGTATATTCCTTTTGCGTTAGAAATTCTTTTCCTAAATTATATAACAGTTGTCCTACTACATTAATTAGTCCTAATCATCATCAAATAAGGAATTCTTGTGTCTCAATCATTTCAATTTCGTGCTCCATATTCTACTTAGCCTATTCCAGTTCAATTGTGCATATATAAAATCATTTTTGCTTCATTTTGCTCTGCTCCTTAGGTCCTTGCATTTTAGTGATTTCCTTTACATGTCTTTTGCTTCCTTTTGAAGTTTTCTTATTTTCTTGGCTCTGTTAATTAATTTTTTAATTTTATTTATCGTTTGCCTCAACTAAGTTTTTAAAGTTCTAATTTTGAGACTTGCCACCATCTAACTGATTGCTCCTTGTGATTTGTTGATCTTGATTCTTTTAAGAAGCACGTTAGTAATTAAAAGAAATTTGTCCCTCACACACTCCATCACGTGTTTGAACTCAAACTAGATTGTTATCGCTTATATAATATCAAAATACCCCCCTTATTTTTTTATATTTATTTTACCCCCTGTAATTACCTAACATTTCATTTAACACTTTTGTATGTTATTTCATATCAAAATATATCTATCTATTCCTAAAATTTTATTTATAATGCTCTTAAAATGTTTAATACCAAAATACCCGTCATATTTTTATAATTTTTTTATAACCCCTTATAATTATCTAACATTTCATTTAACACTCTTTTATGTTGTCTTGTATCAAAATATACCTATCTATTATTAACATGTTATTTAAATCCTTTATATATTGTATAATATCAAAATGCCCCCATATTTTTTTAACATTTCATTGAACCTTTATATTATTATCTAATATTCAAATACCCCCTTTACATGATATACAAACTAGATTTAACAAATAAAATTAAGTTTTGAGTTAAAATTCGTATAAATACCTTTTTTTCACGAACTGACTTTTTTCGATTTGAATTCAGAAATGCGAACTTCTTCCATCCGAACGAACTTATACGAATTGATATTGAGTAAAAATGAGAGTGAGAGTGAGTGTTTGAGTGATATAAGAAGTATATACAATAAGAGTGAGTTTATATAGATGTGGTTAAGGGTAATTTTGGTATTTTAAAAAAATTTAGGGCATTTTTGCTTAAGAATAGGAAAATTGCGCATTTTTGCTTAATGGAGGGGTAAAAAGGGTATTTAATTTAAGGGAAAAGGACTATTTCCCACCCATTTTTTAGGCCTATCTCAAACTCATACTCACGAGAGATGAAAATTCAGTTTTCCTACCCATGACCAAACTGCCATCTAATTTCTCAATTAGGGACAGAGGCAAAATCGACATTTTACTGTTTATATTAAAAAGTTATAAAGTTTATTACTTTTCACCCCCCTTAGGTTTTAGAAACTAACATTTCATCTTTAACCAAAGTTTTTAAACTTTGAAAACTAACATTTTCACCCCCCAAACCTAGGGTTTCCATATTTTTCAAAATGTAGCCATCCCCCATAACTTTCAAAAATAGCAATTTCACCCCTATTCTTTAATTTCATCTTCTGACGTCGTCTCTGGTGTCGTCACTGGCCTCCTCTTTCTCCTAGTGTGACGGCGGTGGTGCGACAAAGAGATCTCCGTCTCCTTGTCGTATGGTGCGACGAAGAGACAAAGATCTCATTGTCACACGATGCGACAAAGAGACAAAGATCTCTTGGTGGTGTGATGAAGAGGTCTCTCTTCATCGCTCCACCCAAACGACGAAGGACGATGCTTCATCGTCCTTCATCGCTCGTCGAGTCGTCCTGACGCGATGACGAAGCATCATCCTTCGTCTGCTCTTTTAGATCTAGACGACGAAGGGTCGTCCTTTGTAGTCAGAGATGTGAGATCGGTGGAATGCATCAGCCATCGGTGGTGGATAAAGAAGGAAGCAAACCTTAGGGGTGAAATCTAAACTTTTTAAACTTTGAGGATGGGTTTAATTATAGTTTTTTAAACCTGGAAAAGGGAAATGGTGAAATTTTAAAGTTTTAAACAATAAAATATCGATTTTACCCCTACCCTTAACTGAGAAATTGGACGATAGTTTGGTCATGGGCGGGAAAACTGGATTTTCATATCCCATGGGTATGAGTTTGAGATAGGCTTAAAACATGGGTGGGAAATAGTCCTTTTCCCTTAATTTAATTTCCCAGAGAATTCATACTTAGAGAATTTGACATACAATTTCTTTTCTCTTAATCTTTGTAGCACAAATCTTAAGTATTCGGTATGTTCTTCTTCTGATCTGTAGTATGTTAAGATATCATTAATAAATACCACCAAGAATTTGTCAAGGCAATCATGAAATACTCGATTCATTAAATCCATAAAGATTATTGGGGTATTAGTCAATCCAAAGGATATCACCACAAACTCATAATACTCATAACAGGTCCGAAAAGCTGTTTTCAGAATATCTTGCTCTACAATCCTTACTTGGTGATAACCCGATCTCAAGTCAATTTTGGAAAACACAGAAGCTCCCCTCAACTGATCAAATAAATCATCAATTCGAGATAACGGGTATTTATTCTTCATTGTTAGTTTATTCAACTCTTTGTAATCTATGCACATACGAAGCAAACCATCTTTCTTTTTGACAAATAGTATAGGCGTTCCCCAAGGAGAGTGACTAGATCTAATAAAACCCTTATCTAAAAGTTCTTGCAACTGTTTTTTTAATTCTTGTAATTCAGCTAAAGTTATTTGGTAGGGGGCCTTTGAAATTGGAGTTGAGCCAGGTTCTAACTCTATACTAAACTCTAACTCTCTCTCTCTAAAGGTAAACCTGGTAGCTCATCAGGAAAAATATCTGGGAAATCTCATACTATTGGGACATCCTGAACACCTAATCTTTGAATATCACGCTCATGTACCACATGAGTTAAATATCTTATACACCTCTTTTTCAACAATTTCTACGTCTTTACATTGCTAATCATCATACTAGCTAATGGCCCTCTCCGAAACTGAAGTGATCCCCACTGTCGAGTTGGAATCGAGCCTTTTTCTTTCTACAGTCAATCTCAACTCTATATCTTTCTAAGAAATCCATGCCCAGGATAACATCAAAATCAGGCATATCAAAGACAATTAAGTCCACCTTTAACTCTCTCTCATGTATCATTACCCTCTGGTCATTTAACATCTTATCAGTAATCATACTCCCATCATCCGATATCTTATCTCTAATGGAATGGGTAGATCTAACAGGCACTAAACCTACCTTTTCAATAACCTCCGGTGCAATAAAAGAGTGTGTAGATCCTGAATCAATCAATGCATACAAGGAAATAGAGTGGAATAAGAGCTGACCAGTAACAGCAGATGGGCTAGCCTCCGCCTAACTATGGGTAGCTGTATAGCCCCGTGCATTAGTACCTCTCCCGGGGTACACTAATAGAATCAGGATTTGTTGTGGTTGTATCGAGACTGGCACCTTGGTACTCTAGCAATCCTTTGTTATATGCCCTGGCTGTTAGCATCTATAATAAATCACCTGTTTTTGTCAATACCAACATTCCCCACTATAACGTCTCTCACAAATCTGACATTGGGGAATATTTTCTTTTTTAGGTTTCTTGTCACTCTTCCCACCTTTTTTTTTTGCTTTTGACTAGAATTTGCTTTTTCCCCTGTTGTTTATGAAACTGAAGCCAATTGAACTATCCCCTGATGTTGTAGCAGGTGTTGAAACAATCAATGAAGCAGGTAGAGCTAACTAACTTAGTATCACTGTCTAGGGTGCTATCACTAATGGAGGTGTTATCATAGAGGGTGCATTCCTAGGTAGCTCATAACATATACCTCCAACCTTAATGCTCTCTCCAATGCCTCTTCATAAGTTTGAGGAGGTTATGGTCTAGCTAGCACATGCAAAGCTATCTCTGGTTTAAGGCCTTGAAGAAATTTGTCCAATTGGAGACTAAGTGTACTCCCCATACCTTGAATAAAACTAGATAGGACATCAAAACGAGTAGAATAATCCTTTACTGAACCCTCCCCCTTCTACAAAGAAATGAACTCCTGAACTTTGACTACTACCATATCAGTTGTTCTGTATTGGGCCTCAAATGCCCTTTTGAAGTCCTGTCAGATCATCAGATCCATATTTCTGGTTTCTTTAACTAGGTCTCACCATATGCGGGTCTTTCCCTCATCAAGAAACTAGCATACCAAACTTTTTCACTATCAGTCATAGGAAATAAATCCATGGTACTTTCCACCTACTTGATCCACTCATTAGCCACCAAAGGATTTTTAGTACCTTTAAATTCAAAAGGGGTATGCTGACTAGGTAAGGAATAAATGCGCTCAAGTCGCCTTTGAGCTCCAACTTCTCCTCTCCCCTTATTCCTCATTTCATTTCTGATTTCCTCTATGACCTTCTCATTAATATTACTTCTAATCTCATCTCGATGACATCTCTGGCTATATTTTCAGGTGTGGGTCTATCTTGATTCTCGATTAACACCTGATGGACTATATCTCTGATTTCTGCTAGCCCAAATCCTGACCCCCTGATGAGGTAGGTTTAGACGGCTCTCCCGTCTTTCTCTGAATACCCTTTCCACGACTCTGTCCTTGTTTTGTGGTACTCCTCATCTAATAACTGCATGAGTGTGACTATATAAATATTTTATCATTCTATTATTTGAATACAGGCAAAGAAAACAACCTATTGTAGTTGATTCTCGAGAGCTGATCTATGAGACATAAAAGGCACCTATGCAATACCAGAATGCAAAACTATATATATATATATATATATATATATATATATATATTATAACATATTTTATTATATCTACCCTTTAAGCGCCTAAAATTGCCCAAGTAAGTTATTTTTTTATGCCCTGTAACATTCATAATTAGCAATTCATACAAACCAATCCTACCAATCGACTGAATTTTTATCAGCATAATCACAATTAACAAAATAAATACTTAATAGTAACCATCATAAAAATTACCACCCACAGAAACTTTATAACCAATTTCAACGACTAACCACACACACACACACACATATATATATATATACACGCAATCACATATATCCAATAATAAGAAAGATGTATATATTCTCATGAGTATATACTATCCATCAGATAGAGGTACAAACACATCAATACAATCACTACATATATGCATATAAAAACCAAAATGTATGTAGATATAAATATAAATATATATACATATGCACTTATATACGTCAAGGAGATATATATATATATACATATAAAGTCACATATACATACATATATGCATATATACACAAATATATATATATATAAATCGATAAAAATGCGGTGCCCTCCTCCCATAGCCTCATGTCTCGCTAGTGCTTCTTGGGAATCTTTGCTGCAACTCTTTACCTGTAAAATATTAAATTAAACGGAGTGAGCGACTACGGCTCAATAAAAAAATCATACTCAATACTCAAAGCATTTCATACCAGTACTAATTTCTTTCATACTCAGCGTGTCTGGGCTATTCACATACAAAATAATTGACACAGAACACATATTAAACACATATCATAATTCTCTTCATTCACACATTTATTCATTTCCTTACTATACAAATATGATTCACTCATTATGATTTACGCATGTTTAAGTGTCATGACTTTTCTATTTTCTGATCGTACATTTTTCTCAACTCTTTATCAATTACATAGGCTTGCATACATGATTTTAATGTAAATGACTTTCATAAAATATTTGCTAATTCATTCTTTTTTTTTTTGTTTGTCAAATATTTTCATTGACCAGTCTAGACTACATAAGATAGTACTCGTAGTCACTAGACAAGGTACATTCCTCTCTTACATGCATATTTCACTATTTTTTTTCTTTGTTGTCCATACAGTACAGTTGACATCTTTCTTTGTTGTCCACACAGTATAGCTGACATCTTTCATTATTGTCCACACAGTACAGTTGACATCTTTCTTTGTTGTCCACACAGTACAGCTGACATCTTTTTTTGTTGTCCACACAGTACAACTGATATCTTTCTTTGCTGTTCACACAGTACAACTGATATCTTTCTTTGTTGTCCATACAGTACAGCTCGCGTATAAGGATTTTAAGCATGTTTTCTACTTTCCTATATCATATGAGTCATTATAAAACCAAAAACACTTGTTTTCCATTTTCCGAAAACATGCATAATTTAGAAAATATTTTTCCTCTTTCTTTATTTTTCTGAAATCATGCATATGTTATGATTCCTCATGTATACATGTATAACCATAAGATGAAATATGCCCATTTATTGTTTTTCCTTATTCTTTTCAAGCCTCATTAAGCATTAGATTATTTTCTCATGCATTCCATATGAATATACATATTATTATAATGGTTTTTACGCATATTATGCACATAATTAAGCAAAATTAACCTATATCACATAAAATGACACTTTTATCCTTATGGCCAAAAGTTATATGCCTACTCTTAGTGCAAATTATTCCATCAATTCATTATTTCTCACATACTTAATACACAAAATCAACTAAGCTAACCCTAGGAATAAGAAATCTCTAAAATACCCTTATGGCAAAAAAATTACATCATAAGTCCTAATGAATTTTTTTTATTATTTTAAGTGTAAATCACCTTAATTCTATACCCTACACACTTATACAAGTAAAGGTTATTTGAATAACATAACTCAAATTACTTCAAGTATATAAAGTATGAAATACTTACATTTTCTTTGCTAATTAGGTGATTTAAGTCTATCTTCCTTTTCTTCTTCCTAGCAACCTTAATCAACTAAAAACATAATCATCCATCAAAACTCTAAACTTGACATCTCTTAAAAATTAAACTTTTTACCTTAAAACTTACGAGAATTGACAGATCTATGCTTTTTATAATTGGAGGCTCTGGAAATTAGGTGGTTTAGTTAAGTTTTTTTGGTGAATTTTTGTTTAAAGAAAAACTTTAGTAAAATTATAGAGAATTCTCGGCCAAGGAAGAAGAAAATGAATAGTTTGGTTTTTTATAAGCATTTTGGACTAATTTACCCTTAACCTTCTCCAAAAATGACTATTTTATCCTTAGCCAATTACCAAAACCCTTAGCACCATTATATAATTTCATGTGTGCCATTCAATTTACATTCCCACTTTGTCTCTTAAATCCTTCTAAAATTACCATTTTGCCCCCTTTGAAAATTATTGTTCATTTAGTAGTTTTAAAGGATTCTTTTACAATTTCTGTAAACAACAATGGTGCATATCAACCAAACATGCAACAAGAAACCAAAAATCAAAAACTGTTTTCACTGTTCATGTAGTATGAGCAGTTTTTTTGTTCTTGCAGTTTAACTAACCAAATCAACTCCAAATCCAACCGAATTCATTTCATCATAATCACAACACAATGAACTTTCTTTCAAGCTATGGATGTACACAATTGGAGTAGATTAAGACAATCAAATTACAAGTGGAATACAGTGGCAGAAATGGTAATTATGTTACAACTCTCTGCCATAATCAAAATTAACACACATACACACTCTAATTTGGATTTCTAAGGAAACATAAAGTGTAACCAAGGCATAAAGGAAAGTTCCACCAACCTTGGGGCCTTCCACCACCAATCTTCCACCAAGAATGATTAGATAAAAGAAATAAGAAAGAGAGCCAACAAAGCTCTTTCAAGTTTTCATTCCAAAGTAAAAAAACTGCATTTTACAAAGCATAACCACTTTATATGGGAATAAGTGGTGGCAAGATATATGTGTACATAGCCTTTTAATAAATTAGTTCACCCTAGCCCTTAATTCACTCTAAACCACACAAAATAAGCCATGCCATACTTTAAATAAATGCAATAGGACAAAATGTTACTATTATTCCATAAAAAGTGGGCTCTTGTCTTCACCAAAGCTCTCCTTTCATCCAATTTCGTCCAACCCTCCCAATTGGGCTTTGAACACCTTTTTGGGCTTCAAAATGGAGTGATGGATGGTTGTAACTTCACTTGGGCTTCTCAAAATGATGCTTGGACGTTTGGACCATTGATGGACTTCAAAAGTTGCACTTTTGGATCAATTGGAGCAAGCTATTCATTTGGACCTTGGGTGGATGTAATAAGACTATATCCAGAAGTGGTTTTGGGCAAAAATTGAAGGTGCAATGCTTCCTTTGGCTTGGGATTTGCTGGAACTTCATTCTTCTTGGCTTCAAAGGTTGCATGGAGACTTAAGAATGACTTGGAACCCAAAAATGACAATGGAGCCGCATATACATCAAACAAGTTATAAATCAACTTTAGGGGTAATTTTGAAAGTAAAGTATACTAGCATACCTGAATTAGGGTGTTACATTGTTGGCTTTCTCCATTTTCCTTCATCCAATTCATTCTTGGTGGAAGAATTAGTGGTGGAAGTCCCCAAGGCTGGTGGAATTTCCTTTATACCTTGGTTATTTTTCTTATTACCTTTAAAATCCAAAGTGTGAAGAGTTGAATGTGTGTTGTATGCCTCAGGTTACTGTTTATCATGTGTGATTTTGCAATTTCCAGTTTTTGCCAGTAAACTTTGAAGCTAGTTTTGAATGTCTTGTTGATTAAGTTGTGGTTGACATTATGTACCGTTAGAAAGCTCTTTGAATGTTTTTTCCCGATGATATATAACTTGCATGATTTGAAGGTCATTTGATTGGTTAAAATTGAAGGAAAAATTGTTGTTGTGTCAAATAAATAGTAATTTTCAGAATTCAGTTTGTGTGTTATTGTATTGTCTTGATGGAAATGCACCAAAAGACAAGGAAACAAATGGTGGAACCAACTAAGGACAAGCCTAATATGGTGAAGACCAACTTCTCCAACAAAAAGTGCTTTAAATGCCAAGGTATGGACACTTCCAAGTTGAATGCCCTAATAGGAGTGTTTTATCCTTGATGGAGATACAAGCAATTGAGGAGTCTCTTCAAGAAAAAGAAGAAAGTGAAGTTTCCAACCATGAAAGTGATGAAGCCAAAAAGGAAGAAGAAGAAATTCTAAAAGGAGCTGATGAAGGAGAGTTGCTAGTTATTAAGAGAGCTTTGCATGCCAATCCTTTTCCTCATGAACAACAAAGACTCCACATTTTTAAATCGAGGTGCACCATTGGAGGTAAAGTGTGTTCTTTAATTATTGATAGTGGGAGTTGCGTAAATATGGTCTCAATCCTTTAACTCCTTTGGATCTAACTTCTTTGCCTTTTCATATGCAAGTTCATTAGGATGCCAAGGAGAAAGCTACTGCCATGAAGAAACTCCATGAATCCATCAAATTTCAAATCATGAAGGCCAACGAAGCTCACAAGAAGAAGGTCAACAAGCATAGGAAGCCATCCATCTTCGAACTTGGTGACTTGGTTTGGGTGCATTTGAGAAAAGAGAGATTTCCAAGCAAGATGAGGAGTAAGCTAGCTCTAAGGGTTGATGGATAATTTGCAGTGCTTGAGAAGGTGAATGACAATGCATACAAGGTGAATCTTCTAGATGAAATGGGAGGAGTCTCGACCACCTTTAATGTTGGAGATCTTTTGTTGTACATGGAGGATATCCACTTTGAGGACTTAAGGGCAAGTCTTTCCCAACTTGGGGGGGATGATGTATCTCTGACCACTTCAACATTTTCGGCCCCCAAGTTCTTAGCCATACATAATTCAACCCAAGCTAATGAAGGGAGGGAAAAGCTCTATGCAAGCCCAAAGAACCTTTGCCATCTTCAATTTGGCGCAACTTTACTTTTGGGTGCACTCTCATTACTTGCATCCAAGGCCTTAATTAAATGGAAGCTTAAATGAATCTAAAAAGCCAACTAAAAGCCCACTTTGAAGCCCAAGTAGATAAGGCAGCCATCCATCACTTAAATTGGAGCCCAAGATGTCATGAAACCCATTTAGTTGAATTGCAACTAGAAAGAAAGCAAGTAACTTTATTTGGTGGACATGGTTCCACTTTTTAGGGAAAAATTGTTCCCTTTTTGTCATTTTCTTCATTAATATGGTATGCCATTTGTTTATTTGATTGACTAAGCTTAAATTAAGGTCATAGCTTACTTGTCTAATTGATGGCCTATGAATGCTTACTTTGCCACCACTTCCTCTTGTATATATAAGTGTGGCTTTTTCACTTGAAAATTTTAGACTCCTTTGATAGTGAAAAATTAAAGCAAAGCTTTGTTAGCTTTCTTTGTTTGTTCTTTTATCTAATTCATCTTGGAGGAAAAATTAGTGGTGAAAGATCCAAAGGTTGGTGGGATTTCCTTTATACCTTGGTTATTTTTCTTGTTACTCTTGAAATCCAAAGTGTGAAAACTTGAATGTGTTGTATGTCTCGGGTTACTGTTCATAGTGTGTGATTTTTGCAATTTCCAGTTTTTGCTAGCGAACTTTGAAGCTAGTTTTGAATGTCTTGTTGATTGAGTTGTGGTTGACATTATATACCGTTAGAAAACTCTTTGAATGCTTTTTCCAATGATATGTAATTTGCATGATTTGAAGGTCACTGGTTGGTTAAAATTGAAAGACAAATTGCTACTGTGCTAAATGAATAGTAATTCCAAAATTGAGTTTGTGTGTTGTTGCATTGTTTTGATGAAAATGCACCATTTGGTATCAGAGCCTTGGGTGTTTGTGTGATTTTTTGATTGATTTTTACCTCTCGGAGCTATTGTTAACCATCAGAATTTACTGTTTACCCAAGTTACTGTTCACAGAACCTTATTTTTGCCTAAAAACACCACTTTTCTAAGCCTAAACACATACCATCCCTTACCCCTAATCCTTAAACGCTTAACTTTTGCCAATTAAACACTTCCAAAATGTCCCATAGAAGAACCTCCTCATAATCCTCTTCACCCCCTCACCCTTGGGAATTTGGTTATATGGAAGAAATTATGGAACAAAAGGGTGAACTTAAAGCCCTTAGAGACCAAATGACACAAATGATGAAAGAATTGACTACCACTCAAAGTCGAGCACCTTTATCACAACCCCAATCTTTAACCCAAAGCCAAATACCCCCTCCCCCCTTTCCCCCCCTCCCTCCCCCTGAATACATCAACCAAAAAGAAATGTTAGACCTTCCCCTCCTCTTTCTAGACATCGTAGAGAGGAATTGATAATGCATCATGACTCAAGTGAGGAAGAACAAGAGATGCCACCTAGGAGAGAAAACGATGACGATAAGGGTTAAAGATTGAAATTTTGAAATTTGAAGGGAGCATGAGTCCAGATGATTTTGTTGATTGGTTACATACTATAGAGAAAGTTTTTGAATATAAGGGCTATTCGGATGAGAAGAAATGCAAGCTTGGCACCTTGAAATTCAAGGATTATGTAATACCTAGATTCATGTATGCCAATAAACTCTACTTCCAAAATTATCCCTAGAGTTAATTTTATAACTTCTTGTTTAAAGAAATTGTAAAAGAATTATTTAAAACCACAAAATGTACAATAATTTTCAAATGGGGTAAAATGGTTATTTTAGAAGGATTTAAGAGACAAAGTGCGAATGTAAATTGAATGGCACACTTGAAATTATATAATGGTGCTAAGGGTAATTGGCTAAGGATAAAATAGTCATTTATGGAGAAGGTTAAGGGTAAATTAGTCCAAAATACTTATAAAACAACCAAACTATTCATTTTCTTCTTCCTTGGTCGAGAATTCTTCATAATTTTACTAAAGTTTTTCTTCAAACAAAAATTCACCAAAAAACCTAACTAAACCACCTAATTTCCAGAGCCTACAGTTATAAAAAGTATAGATCTATCAATTCTGGTTGCTAGAAAGAAGAAAAGAAGGAGGATAGGCTTAAATCACCTAATTAGCAAAGAAAAGGCAAGAATTTCATACTTGAAGTAATTTGAGTTAGGTTATTCAAATAACTTTTACTTGTATAAGTGTGTAGGATATAAAATTAAAGTGATTTGTGCTTAAAAGAATAAAGAAAATCATTAGGACTTATGATGTAATTTTTTTTTGTCACAAGGGTATTTTAGACTTTTCTTATTCCTAGGGTTAGGTTAGTTGATTTTGTGTATTGAGTATGTGATAAATGATGAATTGATGGAATAATTTGCACTAAAGGTAGGCATATAACTTTTGGCCATAAGAACAAAAGTGGCATTTTATGTGATATAGGTTAATTTTGTTTAATTATGTGTATGATATGTGTAAAAACCATTATAATAAATATGTATATTCATATGAAATGTATGAGATATATGTAAATGTATGAGTAAATAATCTGATGCTCGATGAGGCTTGAAAAGAATAAGAAAAAACAATAGATGGGCATATTTTATCTTATCATTGTACATATATACATGAGGAATCATAACATATGTATGATTTCATAAAAATAAAGAAAGAGGAAAAACATTTTCTAAGTTATGCATGTTTTCGAAAAATGGAAAACAAATGTTTTTGGTTTTAAAATGACTCATATGATACAGGAAAGCAAAAAACATGCTTAAAATCCTTACACGTGAGCTATATTGTATGGACAACAAAGAAAGATATTAGTTGTACTGTGTGGACAACAAAAAAATATATCAGTTGTATTGTGTGGACAACAAAGAAAAAAAATAGAGAAATATGCGTGTAAGATAGGATTATATCTTGTATGGTGACTGTAAGTACTGTCCTATATAGTCTAGATTGGTTAATGAAAATATTTGACAAAAAAAAAGAATTAGCAAATATTTTATGAAAGTCATTTGCATTAAAATCATGCAAGCAAACCTATGTGGCTGATAAAGAGTTGAGAAAGATATACGATCAGAAAATAGAAAAGTCATGACACTCATACATGCATAAATCATAACGAGTGAATCATATTTGTATAGTAAGGAAATGAATAAATGTATGAATGAAAAGAATTATGATATGTGGTTAATGCGTGTTTCGTGTCAATTATTTTATATGTGAATAACCCAGAAACACTGAGTATGGAAGAGATTAGTACTGGTATGAAATACTTTGAGTATTTAGTATGACTTTCTTACTAAGCCATGGTCACTTACTCTGTTTAATTTAATATTTTACAAGTAAAGAGTTGCAGCAAAGGTTCACGAGGAGCACTAGCGAGAAATGAGGCTATCGATTTATATGTTTTTGGTGTCAATGTGCATATATGTATGTATATGTGACTTTATGTGTATATATATATATATATATATATATATATATATATATATCTCTTTGACGTATATAGGTGCATATGTATATACATATATATATATATATTAGGGATGGCTACGGGGAGGGGCGGGGAGGGGATATCAATCCCCGTCCCTATAGGGGATATCAATCCCCATCCCCGTTACAAGGATAATAAAGAATCCCCTCCCCGTCCCTACGGGAAAAAATCCCCTCCCCATCTCTGCGGGGAAAAATCCCCTCCCCATACCCGTAAATATAAATTTTAATTCCTTCTTATATTTCAATAAATAAAATAAATCATACTTTTCCAAAATATCACTTGCTACCAGAGCTATAAAATATTCGTTATTATTTTAGTTCAAATACAAAGTTTTCACAAAATTTAACAATATGCAATAATCAATCTCTTCATTAGCAGCTCTTCATGTTGATATCATCATTAATTCTTCATATTGATATAAAGCAACATGTTAAAAACTAACCTGCAATAATCAATTTTAAAAGCAAAATTAATTTAAAAACAACTTACATAGAAAATACTAACGAATTTGTAATTAAAAATATTAAACTAATTAAAATATACTAGAAATTATTATATTAATATATTAGATTTAGGGGAGGGGGTGAGGTGGGGTAGGGTGGGGTGGGGTAGGGACATATGTATCCCCGTCCTCAACTCGTCCCCGATTACGGGGATTTTTTTCATCCCCATCCCTGTCCCTTTCCCGTTTTTATTGGGGAATCCCCTCCCCGTTAGGGTTGGAGATGGTTAGGGCCCCTAAAGTCAGGCCCAGATTGTCATCCCTAATATATATATATATATATATATATATATATATATATATATATATATATACACACACACACACACACACATTTTGGTTCTTATATGTACATTGGTGCATTTCCATCAAGACAATGCAACAACACATAACCCCAATTCTGGAAATTACTGTTCATATGGCACAACATCAATTTATCTTTCAATTTTAACCAATCAAATGAACTCCAAATTATACAACTTATAGATCATTGGAAAGGGCATTCAAAGAGTTTTCTAATGATATATAATAGCAATCACAACTCATTCAACAAGGCATTCAAAACTTGTCTCAAATTTTGCTGGCAAAAACTGGAAATTGCAAAATCATACACTATGAACAGTATCCGAGGCATACAACACACATTCAAATCTTCACACTTTGGATTTCAAGGGTAACAAGAAAATTAACCAAGGCATAAAGGAAAGTTCCACCAACCTTGGGGTCTTCCACCACCAATTCTTCCTCCAAGATGAATTGGATAAAGGAAATGAGAAAAAAAGCCAAAAGCAAAACCAAAACTTCTATAAATAAAGATCCACCCCTTTATATAGGAGGCATGGATGGCAATGATACAATATTTCCCACAAAAGTCAACTAAAATGGCATGAATTAAGCTAAGCCATTCATTCTAAACCAAGCCCATACATAGTAAATAACTAAAGACAAAAGTTAGTTGCTTTTTCCTTAACTTTAGGAATGATGTTTCCTAACTAAAACAACTAAATTCTAACTTAGCTCCAATGTAACTAAAACCCAATTTTGGGCTCTTTGGGCTTCTCAAAATGATGCTTGGACGTTTGGGCCATTGATGGACTTTAAAAGTTGCACTTTTGGATCAATTGGAGCAAGCTATTCATTTGGACCTTGGGTGGATGTAATAAGACTATATCCAAAAGTGGTTTTGGGCCAAAATTGAAGGTGCAATGCTTCCTTTGGCTTGGGATTTGCTAGAACTTTATTCTTCTTGGCTTCAAAGGTTGCATGGAGACTTAAGGATGGCTTGGAACCCAAAAATGACAATGGAGCTGCGTATACATCATATATATATACACGCACACACATTTTGGTTCTTATATGTATATATGTAGTTGTGCCTATACTTTTATCTGATGGATAGTATATACTTATGGGAATATATATATCTTTCTGATTATTGGATATATTCTCATTTTTTCTTCTTTTGTTTTGCGTTGAAATTGGTTATAAAGTTTCTGTGGGTGGTAATTTTTATGATGGTTACTATTAAGTAATTATTTTCTTAATTGTGATTATGTTGATGAAAATCTGGTCGGTTGATAGGACTATTTTGTGTGAATTGCTAATTAGGAGTGTTACAGGGCATTAAAAAAGAAATTTCCCCAGACCCTCTACAATAGGGGAACTCCTACTATTTTTCTGTAACACACCTATTGGTTAGGAGAGGTTACAGATTATACATCCTTGTGGTGGGAAAATCTCAAGAAGCAAAGGGAAAGGGACGATAAAGAGAGAGTGAGATCTTGGAAGACACTAAAGAAGCTTATGAAGAGAAGATTCCTCTCGGACAACCATAAACAAGATCTTTACCTTAAGCTACACACCCTTAAGTAAGGAAGTGATGAAGTAGAGCATTACATAAGGGAGTTTGAGAAGTTATTAATGAGAAGTGAGTTACTGAAAGTAAAGGAGCAAACCATTGCAAGATTTATCAGAGGATTGAATCAAGACATTGCTTATATGGTGGAGTTGGAACCATATTGCACTTTTTGAAGATGTGTGTAAGTTGGCTATTAAAGTGGAGAAGCAAAAGAAGGCCATGAAGCCCATGGTTTCCAAGTCCTTCTCCAAAGGGACATTATTTAACAAAAACACATCTTTTACTAAGGGAACTACATTCTATAAAGGTTCCCCATTCTACACAAATGCTACTGATTTTTTCTTGCTAGGAGAAAGGTGATGCATACACGGGTCCTTCTCTATTTTTGAGCTCCATATCTTCCTCAAGTCACCATGCCACCCAAGAAGTTAAGATGAACGAATTTCCAGTGACATACAAGCCCAAGGATGCAATAACTCCTCAAGTTTGGTCCAAATCCACCTTTGGGTATAGCCTCCTTAAGTGGACTTAAGACCCATTTATATAGTTGCTCCAATTGATCCAAAAGTGCAACTTTTGAAGTCCCCTGTTGGCCTAAATGTCCAAGACTCCTTTTTGAAACCCAAAGAGCTCAAGTATGCCTATAGTCGGTTTTGAACTAGAAGAGAAGATGGTTGCCTTAGTTAGGAAACAAGGTTTCTACATTTAAGGAAAAGGTGTATTGTTTTGTCTTGTATTCATTAAATTGGGTATGGGTTTAGTTTATGATGGATGGCTTAGCATAAATTAGGGATTTTAGTTGATTTTATATTAATTTTGTCAACCAAAATGTATCATTGGCATTCATGCCTCCTGTATAAAGAGGTGAGCCTTCATTTGTAATTGGTTGGTTGGCATTTCGAATGAAAGTTTGGAGCAAAGCTTTGTTGGCTTTCTCCATTTTCCTTAATCCAATTCATTCTTGGTGGAAGAACTGGTGATGGAAGTTCCCAAGGTTGGTGGAATTTACTTTATACCTTGGTTATTTTTCTTGTTACCCTTGAAATCCAAAGTGTGAAGACTTGAATGTGTGTTGTATGCCTCAGGTTACTGTTCACCATGTGTGATTTTTAATTTCCAGTTTTTGTCAGCAAACTTTGAAGCTAGTTTTGAATGCTTTGTTGATTGAGTTGTGGTTGACATTATGTACTATTTGAAAACTCTTTGAATTCTTTTTCCCAATGATATATAACTTGCATGATTTAAAGGTCATTTGATCGGTTAAAATTGAAAGACAAATTGTTGCTGTGCTAAATAAATAGTAATTTCCAGAATTGAGTTTATGTGTTGTTGCATTGTCTTGATGGAAATGCACCATATCACAAAGAGCCTCATCTTTGTACTTATAGATAGAGAAGGCAACAAAAACTTGCTTAGTTACTCTAATTTCTCCACACTCATTCAACCATTGCAACTTATACGACTTAGAATGCTTGAAAGTTTCTAGATTAAGCTTATCTACTAACAAAGTACTAGTAACATTAGTACAACTTCCACTATTAATAATCATGCTACATACCTTGTCTTTAACGTGGCATCTTGCATGGAAAATATGCTCATGTTACTCTTCATCATTATTATCCTTAGGTTGACTATTTAGTGCGCCCCTTGTAACCAACATATCTCCGTGAACGGGTTATTCAACATCAACATTAGAACAATCCTCTAATGGTGGCATGTCATTATCACTTGAACTAAAACTTTCTGTGTCACCATTCTCCAACACAATTATAGCTCTTTTATTTGGACATTGAGATGCAATATATCCATGCCCTTGACACCTAAAGCACTTAATATCACGAGATTTAGAAGAAGATTTGGTTTCAGTTTTACTTTTAGAAACAACTATTGAATCATTTGGCTTTGCATCTTCTTTTGGCCTTGAGGTTGATTTGGTGTCTTTCCAAGTTGTCTTCAATGTAGAACTAGAGGCCGAACTAGATTTGGACCCTTTGGTCTTGATTTGTTTCTCCACCTTGATAGCCTTGTGCAATAGCTCCTCCATCTCTAAATAGTGTTACAAATCAACCACATCGGCAATCTCCTTGTTCAAGCCACCAATAAACCTTGCCATGGTAGCCTCTTGGTCTTCCTCTATATTAGCTCTAATCATAGTTATCTCTATCTCCTTGTAATAGTCCTCCACACTCATGGACCCTTGAACCAGCTCTTACAACTTCCTATGCAAGTCTTTGTAGTAGTGGCTAGGTATAAATCTCTTGCGCATTACTAGTTTCATCTCTTCCCATGAATGAATTGGCCTCTCACCATTCCTCCTCCTATTTATCACTAATTGGTCCCACCAAATACTTGCATAATTGGTGAATTCCATGGTTGCCAGCTTTACTTTCTTCTCCTCGAAATAATTATGGCAATCGAATGCATACTCAACCTTTCCTTCCCTCTCCAAATAAAGCTCGAGATCATTTTTCCCTTGAAATACTAGAATTTTCATTTTAATGCTGCCTAAATTGTTATCTCTTTTGGAAACAACCTTCTTGCCTTTTCTTGAGCCTGATTCTTCATAATTCAATTTTGGCTCTTCCTCTTCGTCAATCACACATCTCCTAGAAGATTTGGATTTGCTAGGTGATTACAAATCATCCAGCTTTGCATTTATTAGCTTATATTGCTCGGTAACAACCTTCATCCAAAAACTTCATGTTCGTATTGTGTTGTTCTTCTTCACTACTTATGTTTACAACTTGCAAAACACGTTAGTAATTAAAAGAAATTTGTCCCTCACACACTCCCTCACGTGTTTGCACTCAAACCAAATTGTTATCGCTCGTGTTTCACTCTGTTCTTGATGATGATCTCACCACACTCTGTTTTTTTTTTCACTTAAACCAACCCTTTTTATGTTCTTAAAAGAATCAAGATCAACAAATCACAAGGAGCAATCAATTAGATGGTGGCAAGTCTCAAAATTAGAACTTTAAAAACTTAGTTGAGGCAAACAACAAAAAAAATAAAAAAATTAATTAACGGAGCCAAGAAAATAAAAAAACTTCAAAAGGAAGCAAAAGACATGTAAAAAAAATCACTAAAACGCAAAGACTTAAGGAACAGAGCAAAATGAAGCAAAAATAATTTTATATATGCACAATTGTACCGGAATTGGCTAAGTATAATATGGAGCACAAAATTGAAATAATTGAGACACAAGAATTCCTTATTTGATACGAATTAGGACTAATTAATGTAGTAGGACAGTTGTCGCAAATTGAAGTTTTATTCGAGAGGTGATGGTCCATTTCAAGTACTCGAGCGGATCAACAATAATGCCTACAGATTGGATCTTCTAGGTGAGTATAATATAAGTGCTACTTTTAATGTTTTTGACCTATCTCCTTTTGATGATGCCAGTTGTTATCTATCTTCTTTTAATGTTTTTGACCTATCTCGAGTTTCCAAGAGCTAAAAAGGCGGTTGACTATAGCTCCTATTTTAGTATTACCAGAGGAGGGTGTAGACTATGATATTTATTGTGATGCCTTGCATAATGGCTTGGGAGCCGTGCTGATGCAAAGGGGTAAGGTGATAGCGTATGTCTCTTAATTTTGTTTCCTATATGTATATATATATGATTGTGTATAGCTATATCTATATATGTATATATATATATATGGCTAGTTATGAAAATTGGTTGTAAAGCTTCTGTGGGTGATAATTTTTATGATGGTTATTATTATGTGCTTATTTTATTAATTTTGATAAAGTTAATTGAAAATCCAGTCGGTTGGTAGGATTGGTTTATGTGAATTGCTAATTGGGAGTGTTACAGGGCATAATTAAAAAGAAAAAAAATATTCCCCGGGCCCTCTATAATAGGGGAACTCTTGCCCTTTTTTTGTAACATACCCATTGGTTAGGAGAGGTTACACCACTTATTTGGATTCTAGTGAAAATGCTTCCCTTATGTGACTATGGTGATTTCGGTGATCGATGATAACACCTTAGGTAATGAAATTACTCCTATTCTCTCTCTCACACTCTTTATTTTCCGTGATTGTGAATGATAATATGAGAGAATTAAGGTTATCATATTTTTATTTTAATTCCAATAACCTATACATACACATGTATAGGCCATACACGGTCGTGTATCAAGTTTCATAATTAGAGCAACTTCTTATTTCATTGCGATCACAATTTGATCTAAAAGTTTGACTTTCTATTGACCATACACAACCATGTATGGTTTTATACACAAGTGTGTACCTCCGAAAATCATTTATCACCTAATTTAAAACTAGAAAAAAAGACTGAAATGTCTTTGGGCTTACCTGTAGGTGTTACATAGACTATCCTAACATGGGGACAACTTTCCCCAAATATACATGGTTGTTTGTCAATTAACACACGGGTGTATAATGTGAATTTTCAAGGATTTAAATTATACTCTTTATGCATTTTCTAACCTTCTAAACTCAAAACCAAAGATTCTAGAGTGCACTACAACCCCATTAACTATAGGAAACATGTCTTTTACTCCATAATAGATGACAACAATGGTCCCAAATTCATCAAATAACAAAACATCCTATAGTAAACATCTAAAGCAATTTGTACATAATTATTGCATATATATATATACACACACACACATACATAACTGTACTTATCTTTCTTCCAAAGTCCAAAAGAAATTGTTCATATGGCCAAAGTGGATTTCAATGACTCCTAGGTTTAAGGCTCTCAAAACTTGACCATACTCTCTATGTTTGACTGGAAACAAAATGGTGAAAACCATTAGCCTAACATGTAAGGAGTCCTTTTATTTTCCAATAATAATACTATACACAAGCAAGTAAAAAGACCAATTTAACCTTGGACATACTTATGAATATTACACTCAATTCTTTCAAGGATCCTATTTATAAGAGGCTTGCAATTCTTACTTCTTAACTTTAAGGTTATAAGAGGAACCCTAAGGTATTTGATAGAGAGGGAGCCAATATCATACCCTATTATACTTGCCAAGTCAATTAATTCATCATTTCTCATTCCAACCATAAAAATATAACTGTTAAAAAAGTTAGCTTGTATATTGAACCAATCTTGGAAGTTGTCCAATGCTTCTTTTATTAACTTTAAGGACATCCTATCCACCTTACTAAATACCATCAAGTCATTCACAAAATAAAGATGGGTTATTTTTAGAGCTTGACACCTTCTATGGAACTTAAAGTTAGGATTAGCTACCATTCTATCATATAAACATGACAAAACTTCATAACTATAACAAAGAGGTAAGGTGACATTGGGTCTCCTTGTCTAAGACCCTTTGAGCTACTGAGGAACCCCACTAACTCTCCATTCAAACTTAGAGAAAATTTAGGAATAGTAATACATTCCTCGAACCATCTTACCATAGCATTTGGAAACCCTAAAGCTTTAAACACCATAATCATAAAATCCCAATTAACCTAATCATAAGCTTTCAGAATATCAATCTTCATAGCACAATCCATCCCTTTATACACCCTCCTATGGTAATAGTAAATAAGGTTCTAATAAAGAAGAACATTGTCCCCAATTTTTCTTTCTCCCACAAAACTGGCTTGAGCATGATTAATTATGCTAGACAACACAACTTTAATTCTCTTTGCATTAATCTTGGTTATGCATTTGTATATAGTGCCATAACATGGGATTGGTTGAAACTCTTTACATGACGAAAAGTTAGCACATTTAGGAATAAGAGCAATAAAAGTACAATTTACCACCTTTAGAAGCTCCCTTACATAAAAAAAGAACTTTTTATAACATTAGTAATATCACTCCTAATAATATTCCAAGTATTTTTAAAAAATAAGATATTATACCTATTCAGATCCAGGGCTTTGTTATTTGCCAAACTAAATATCGCTTCCTTAATTTCCTATCTACTTGATTCATTTTTGAACTTCTATTTGCCCTACTTATTTCATTATATTGAAATTTATAAAACGTTAAAATTACATGTATTATTAATAAGTATAAACACATGTACACACCTTCAAGGGATAGTTTGAGCACAAAAATAGAACACCTAAAAAATAAAATATGAGCTTGAATTTCATTGAAAACTTATCGAGATTAGAACTCTTTAATTTTGTGTGTTTTCATCAATTCAATTGCAAGAACACACATAACACAAAACCCTAGAATCACTGTTCATTTGATGGGGCAATTTTTTTTTTTTAAATTTAACTATCCAAATGATCTCCAATTCACACCGAAGTTATATCAATGCTAAGAGGACTCAAAGAACTTTCTATGAAGCTATGTTAGCAATCATAACTCATTAGATAAAGCAATCGAAACACGTGACAAATTTAGTGGCAAAACTATAATTACCTTACACCTCTCTGAAATACATGCACATGTAATCAATTTGGATTTTAAGGTAAAAAACATAAACATTGATAAAGGCATAAAGGAAATTCCACCAACCTTGGCGTCTTTCACCACCAATGCTTCCACCAAGAATGAATTGGATAAAGGAAAATGGAGAAAGCTAACAAAGCTTTACTTCAAATATTCATTACATCAATTATTTAACCTTTACAAGAGTGTAACCACCCCTTTATATAGGAAAGAAGTGGAGGTAGAATACAATATTTTCCTACAAAAGTCAACTTAAAATGGCATGAATTAAGCTACACCATTCATTCTAAACCAAGCTCACACATAGTAATTAACTAAAGACAAAAGTTAGTTGTTTTTCCCTTAATTTTAGAAATTATGTTTCCTAACTAAAACAACCAAATCCTAATTTAGTGCCAATATAACTAAAAACCAATTTTTAGCTCTTTGGGCGTCTCAAAATGATGCTTAGATGTTTAGACCATTGATAGACTTTCAAAGTCACACTTTTGGATCAATTGGAGCAAACTATTCACTTAAACCTTGGGGGCATATAATGAGACTATACCCCAAAGTGGTTTTAGGCCAAAAATGAAGAAAGATGACATTCTTGGGTTGGTGCATTGTTGGAAATTCATGCTTCTTAGATTCTTGGTTGGTAAGTAGGCTTGGGATAGGTTTGGAGGCTCAAAGTGAAGAGGTGGCCGAATATGTATCATCCTCCTCGGGTTGTGAAGGATTTGCCCTCAAATCCTCAAGATGGCTATCCTCTACTTGCTGACCATTCATAAACAAGCTCTCTTTCTTGATTCCTTTTCCCTTGATAACTTTATGAACTTGTTCTGGGCTAAAAAGGGTTAAAGTGATAATCTTGCCATTGAATCTAAAAGAGTAAGTGTTCTTCTTGCCATTATGCTTCACTTCCCTATCAAATTGCCAAGGTCTTCCCAATAACAAGTGACAAGTATCCATAGGAATCATATTACACAAAATCTTATCATTATAATGATTACCAATGGAGAAGGAAATAAGCACTTGTCTTACAACTTGTAGGCTAATTCCATTACTCGACCATTGTAGTTTGTATGGTTGAGGGTGTAGCATGGTGGATAACCCAAGTTTGTTTACTAAAGTGGATGTTGCATAACTCCCACTATCAATAATTAAAGAACACACTTTATCTCCAATTATGCACTTTGATTGAAAAATGTGGAGTTTTTGCTCTTCATGAGGAAAAGGCTTGACATGCAAAGCTCTCCTAATAACTAGCAACTCTCCTTCATCAGATCCTTATAGAATTTATTCTTCTTCCTTGTTGGCTTTATCACTTTCATAGTTAGAAACTTCACTTTCTTCTTCTTCTTGAAGAGACTCCTCAATAGCTTGTATCTCCATCAAGGATAAAACTATCCTATTAGGGCATTCAACTTAGAAGTGTCCATAGCCTTGGCATTTAAAGCACTTTTTGTTGGAGAAGTTGGTTTTCACCATATTAGGCTTGCCCTTTTGGTTGGCTCTATCACTTTTTCCTTGCCTTTCTCCTTGGAAGAATAATCAACAATGTTTGTGTAGGATAGGAAACCTTTATGGAAGATAGTTCCCTTGGTAAAAGATGTGCTTTTGTTAAATAATATCCCTTTGGAGAATGACTTGGATACCGTGGGCTTCAAAGCCTTCTTTTGCTTCTCCATTTTAATAGTCAATTTACACACATCTTCAAAAGTGCAATATGGTTGCAACTCCACCGTATGAGCAATGTCTTGATTCAATCCTCCAATAAATCTTGCAGTGGTTGGCTCCTTTACTTTCGACAACTCACTCCTTATCAATAGCTTCTCAAATTCCCTTATGTAATGCTCAACACTATCATTTCTTGCTTGAAGGTGTGCAATTTGAGGTAAAGATCTTGTTTATGATTATCGAGAAGAAATCTCTTCTTCAAAAGCTTCTTAAGTTTCTCCCAAGACCTAACTTTATCTTTGTTGTCCCTCTCTCTTTGTTTTTTTAAATTTTCCCACCACAAAGAAGCATAGTCTTTGAATTTTAGAGTGGCTATCTTGCACTTTTTCTCATCTGAATAACCTTTATACTCAAAAACACTTTTTATAGCATGCAACCAATCAACAAAGTCATCCGGACTCATACTACCCTCAAATTCTAGAATTTCAAATTTCAATCCCCTATCATCATCCTTATTTCTCTTAGGTACCCTTTCTTGTTCTTCTCTACTTGAGTCATCATGAAACATCAATTCCTCCCTAGTATGTCTAGGAGGAGGAGGGGAAGGTCTAATATGTCTTCTTAGGTGATGTAGTTAGGTTGGGTGAGGTGAATGAGGGGGTATTTGGCTTTGTGTTGAAGTTTGGGGTTGTGATAAAGATGCTCGACTTTGAGTGAGGGTCAAGTGTCTCATTATTTGCATCATTTGATTCATTTGGTCCCTAATGGCCTTAAGTTCTCCTTTTATCTCTTCTTTTAGTGCCATGTGGGCAAATTTCCAAGGATGAGAAGGCAAAGAGGATGAGGATGAGGATGAAGTTCTTTTATGGGTCATTTTTGGTAATGACTAGTGGGTAAATGCTAATAGTTATAAGTGTTTAAGGGCAGGGTGATACAACCCTTGCTAATCGATCTAACAAGAACTATAACAATCTATTGGAATCTTGCCCAAAGATCTATCTAGCATAAACCAAAAGAATTAGAACCCTCTTGTTATCTAACAACAAGGAACTCTAATTATCAAAGAAAGAATTCATACTTTCTCAAAAAATGAATTCAAAGAAAACTCTCACAAGAACTTTGGAGAAATTCGGAATTTTTATTAGAATCAAGCTCCCATAATCTTAAGTTTAATACATATATATATGTTGCTTCTAACCCTAAAAAATGAAATAAATCCTTTAAAAAAAAGGAAAATAACAACTCATGACAACTAAGCACTCTCCTAATTAAACTAGGATTCCTAATTTAACTAGGATAACAATTAGATAATAACTAAACAAGCTTTCCTAATTAAACTAGGATAACAACTAGATAATAACTAATCACAAAAGGGCTAGTTGAATTGATGTGACTTGGGCTTCCATATGCATATTTGACTAAGCCCAACATGTGCTCCTTGCTGCCCTTAGACCAATTCATGTATTTGGGCTCCTTGTGTTAAAGTAAGCTCTTTTAATTCTTCAAATTGAATTAAATGCACAAGCCTTGAACTACACTCCATGCTTGTCATGTCGTTGACCATGAGTTCCCTTTTGACTTCACTTGGACTCTTTCCCATAAGCTCCAAATGGCTTTGAACAAGCCCAATGATTGCCGCTTTCATCTTCTTGGCTCTTGCTCGTGTAATTGGGCCTCCGTCATAGCTCAATGGATCCAACTTTTTCGTGTTTGTTAAAGTAGAATTTGAACCTTCATCGTTATGCTTCCCCATGTGCGAATTTGGTGAAGTTATCCCTTGATCATTCGCATCACTCCCCCCTTCTTCAAAAGGATTCGACCTCGAATCTCTACCTGCATAATCAAAAGGAAGAAGGTCAGAAACATTAAAGGTTGCACTAACATTATACTCACTAGGGAGATCTAATTTATATGCATTGTCATTAATCCTTGCAACAACTTGAAAAGGTCCATCTCCTCGCGGGTGAAGTTTAGATCGCCTTTGCAAAGGGAACCATTCTTTGCACAAATGTAGCCAAACCCAATCACCAGGCTCAAAAACTAACTTCTTACGCCCTTGATTCCTTTGGTTCGCCACTTGTTGGTTCCTTTTATCTATGTTTTGCCTTACTTTCTCATGGAAATTGCGCACAAATTCTGCCTTCTTAGCACCATCAAAATTAACACGCTCTTCCAAAGGTAAAGGAGATAAATCTAATGGTGTTAAAGGATTAAAACCATACACAATTTCAAAAGGTGAATAATGCGTGGATGAATGCACAACCCTATTATATGCAAACTCTACATGGGGTAAACTTTCATCCCAAGACTTCACATTCTTTTTGATGATAGCACGCAATAATTGCCCTAAAGTTCTATTCACAACTTCAGTTTGACCATCAGTTTGTGGATGACAAGTAGTACTAAATAACAACTTAGTTCCTAATTTCGCCCACAAGGTCTTCCAAAAGTAGGACAAAAATTTTGCATCCCTATCACTAACAATAGTTCTTGGCATACCATGCAAACGTACTACCTCTTTAAAGAACAAATCAGCAACATGTGAAGCATCATCAGTTTTATGACATGGAATAAAGTGTGCCATCTTAGAAAACCGATCAACTACCACATAGATGCTGTCATTACCACGTCTAGTCCTAGGTAGTCCAAGTACAAAATCCATAGAAACATCTACCCAAGGTGAATGTGGGACAGGCAATGGCGTGTACAAACCATGTGGATGCACTTTAGACTTAGCTTGCAAACATGTGATACAATTGGTGCAATACTTAGAAACATCAGATTTCATGTTAGGCCAAAAAAAAATGCTCTTGTAAAATATCTAAAGTTTTAGCTATGCCAAAGTGACCCATCAAACCTTCTTCGTGTGCCTCACGAATTAACATCAAATGCAAAGAACACTTAGGCACACAAAGCTTATTCAAACGAAACAAGTAGTCATTATGCTTATAAAATTTTTCAAAGGCAACTTTCTCACATGCATTATACACATTGCTAAAATCATGATCATGTGCATACAACTCTTTAATATGCTCAAAACCAAGCAATTTAGCATCTAAAGTAGTAAGAAGTGCATACCTTCTTGACAATGCATCAGCCACAATGTTTTCCTTACCTTGCTTATATTTGATGACGTATGGGAAGGATTCAAGAAATTCACTCCACTTTGCATGTCGCTTATTGAGTTTGTTTTGACCTTTCAAATACTTCAAACTTTCATGGTCGGTATGGATGACGAACTCTTTAGGCACAAGGTAGTGTTGCCACGTCTCTAATGCCCTCACTAATACATACATTTCCTTGTCATATGTTGAGTAGTTCAATGCTACGCCATTCAATTTTTCACTAAAGTATGCAATTGGCTTGCCCTCTTGCAAAAGAACAGCTCCAATTCCTACTCTCGAAGCATCACATTCAATCTCAAAAGTTTTATCAAAGTTAGGCAAAGCAAAAATAGGAGCAGAAATTAACTTAGATTTAAGCATATTAAACGCACTATCTTGTTCATCACCCCGCTTAAAACCAACATTCCTTTTAATAACTTCTGTCAAAGGGGCGGCTATGCTAGAGAAATCACGCACAAAACGCCTATAGAAACTAGCTAAGCCATGGAAACTTCGAACATCCCCAACGTTTTTAGGTGTAGGCCAAGATTCAATAGCCTTAACCTTTTCATTATCAACCTCAATACCATGCTCGCTAACAACATAACCTAAAAATGTAACCTTAGGCACACAAAACATACATTTAGCAAGCTTAGCATGCAACTTTTGCGCACGCAAAACACAAAAAATAGATCTCACATGCAAAATGTGGTCTTTAAGTGATTTGCTATACACAAGTATATCATCAAAATAGACAACAACGAATTTGCCAATAAATTCACGCAAAACATGGTTCATCAAGCGCATGAACGTACTATGAGCATTAGTTAACCCAAAAGGCATCACTAACCACTCATATAAACCATATTTTGTTTTAAAGGCAGTTTTCCATTCATCTCCTTCTTTCATTCTAATTTGATGATAACCAACCATTAAATCAATTTTAGAGAATATACGTGCACCATGCAATTCATCTAACATATCATCTAAACGAGGAATAGGATGGCGATACTTTACAGTGATTTTGTTGATGGCGCGACAATCAACACACATACGCCATGATCCATCCTTTTTTGGCACCAATAGAACAGGAACGACACATGGGCTCATGCTTTCTTTAATCAACCCTTTTGACAACAACTCATCCACTTGACGTTGTAACTCCTTTGTTTCTTCGGGATTGCTCCTATAAGCTGGGCAATTTGGAATTTGTGCTCCAGGAATGAAGTCAATTTGATGTTTTATCCCCCTCAATGGCGGCAAACCATCAAGCATGGATTCGGGAAACAAATCTTCAAATTCCTGCAACAAAGCTTGAAAAGAACTAGGGATAGAAGAGAGAATTGAGTTAGATTCAAAAGATAAACACGCATCCTTGAATACCAATAGTATTAAAGGCTGCCTTGTTAAATAAGCCTTTCGAACCTCACTCCCTCTTGCATAAAAATTGCCTTTTACCTCTTTTTTTGCCACTCTTTGCACATTATTCTCTCCTTTTGCATGCGCACTCTCATGAATTTTTTTCTCACTGCGCATCCTCTCTACTTGCTCTCCTTTTTCCTCTCTATTTGCACTCCTCTCTTGGCTTTTCTCACAGCTCTCCTTTTGCTTGTGCATCTTTTCTTTTCCATGTGCACTCTCACATTCACTCAAAGTTTTTTTATCTTCGTATACTTCTTTAGGCGTCATAGGTAACAAGTTGACATGTCTACCATTCATGTTGAATGAATATCGGTTAGAATACCCATCATGTATAACACGCCTATCATATTACCAACGGCGTCCCAATAATATGTGACTAGCATGCATAGGTACTACATCACATAAAACCTCATCATGATAACACCCAATAGAGAATGAAATTAATGCTTGCCTCGTGACCTTAATATCCCCACTATTATTCAACCATTGCAACCTATAAGGTCTAGGATGTTTAGTTGTTTTCAACCCCACTTTATCAACTAAACCAGCATTAACAACATTAGTGCAGCTACCACCATCAATAATCATACTACACAATTTATTATCTATCATGCATCTAGTATAAAAGATATTTTCGTGTTGTACCTCATCCTCTTTAGCTTGCATGTTTAGAGCACGCCTTGCAACCAACGTGAAAATTGGTCCTTTAGGGGCTGGTTCATCGCCCTCTTCTTCTGAAACATCCTCCAATGGTGGTATATCACTCAAGTCATCATCATCCTCGCTCCCATCTTCACTCACCACCTCCCCATTGCGTAAGGTCATCACCTTTGCATTTGGACATTGTGCAGCTTTATGTCCGTATCCTAAGCACCTAAAGCATTGTATATCACGTGATTTACCCTTGGATTTGTCATCCTTTGGTTGCATTTTTGGTGTAGTGAGCTCTTTATTTTTGCTTTGATCAGATCTGCCCTTATTTGTATTTGCATCACCTCCCTTGTTCCCTTTCCAATTCGGCTTCCATGATGTTGGGGTCGAAATAGCCTTGGTTTTTGATCTTAGTTGTTTTTCAATCTTGGTTGCCATGTGTGCCATATCCTCAAAATCTACATAATGATGCTACTCAACAAGGTTAGCAATATCACAGTTCAAACCTGAAAGAAAACGTGCCATAGTAGCTTCCCTATCCTCCTCAATGTTGGCTCGAATCATGGCCATCTCCATCTCTTGGTGATATTCTTCAACACTATTGGATCCTTGATTCAACCTTTGTAATCGATTGTATAGCTCCCTATAGTAGTGTTGTGGTACAAATCTCTTCCTCATGATTGTTTTCATCTCAAACCATGAAGAAACAGGACCTTCTCCGCTTCTGCGCCTAGTAGAGGTAAATTGATCCCACCATACACTAGCATAGTCGGTGAATTCAACGGCTGCCAATTTCACCTTCTTCTCTTCGGTGTAGTTATGGCACTCAAATACACGTTCTACCTTCTTCTCCCACTCTAAATATGCCTCTGGATCACTTTTACCACGGAAAGCTGGAATCTTCATTTTGATTGAACCTAAATTCCCATCTTTTGATTTGCCTTTGTTGGAACGTGTAGATCCTTCTTCTTCAATCTCCCCTTCTAAATCATCAAAGAGGCTACGTTTTGTGTCTCTTATCTTGCCACGGCTAGGGGTACCTTGTTCCAACCTTTCCAACCTTTCTTGGACATTGCGGTTTTCACTCCTCATGTCCTCTTGTTGTAACATCATCTTCTGTAACATTCCTTATATTGCTTCTAAGGTAACTTTCTCCTTAGGGTCCATGATGTAAACCTGCAAGAAAAACATTAGAAAACACCTATTCTAACACTCCCTCACGTGTTTTCACTCAAATGTGTTTGCAATACTCTAATACGCTCACCAAAACAATCACACACATAATTTCCCCTTAGAGTTCTTATTTGAGTTGACCTTTACTACTCACTTTCTAAAGAGAATTACAAATTAAAGTTCCTTGACAATTAGAGCTAACAAAAAAAAAATTAAATTATGGCCTTTGAATTTTTTTTTTTGCCTTTCTTTTTTTTTTTCGTTTTTTTTTGTTCTTTTTTTTTTTTGGATGACTAATTAACAATAAAACTCTTAGCTCAACAGATCTGGAAGCCTTCGAACACCTCTTGAAGCTTGGATCATGATATGTGATTTTGGTGATACTTGATGCAAATCGGCAAGGAATGGAACTTTGGTGCTTTTGCAGCTCCTCTTGATTTGATGTTGCCTAAACCACTTGTATGAAGAATTTTGATTTTGAATTTGCTACTGCCAAATCACTTGATGATGAATAATGTAATTTTTTTTTTCGTTTTTTTTTTTTTATATTGATGCATGAACACAAGACTAAAGGTTACGTAGCTTATACTAGACCCAATGCTCTGATACCAAACTGATACAACCCTTGCTAATCGATCTAACAAGAACTATAACAATCTATTGGAATCTTGCCCAAAGATCTATCTAGCATAAACCAAAAGAATTAGAACCCTCTTGTTATCTAACAACAAGGAACTCTAATTATCAAAGAAAGAATTCATACTTTCTCAAGAAATGAATTCAAAGAAAACTCTCACAAGAACTTTGGAGAAATTCGGAATTTTTATTAGAATCAAGCTCCCATAATCTTGAGTTTAATACATATATATATGTTGCTTCTAACCCTAAAAAATGAAATAAATCCTTTAAAAAAAAGGAAAATAACAACTCATGACAACTAAGCACTCTCCTAATTAAACTAGGATTCCTAGTTTAACTAGGATAACAATTAGATAATAACTAAACAAGCTTTCCTAATTAAACTAGGATAACAACTAGATAATAACTAATCACAAAAGGGCTAGTTGAATTGATGTGACTTGGGCTTCCATATGCATATTTGACTAAGCCCAACATGTGCTCCTTGCTGCCCTTAGACCAATTCATGTATTTGGGCTCCTTGTGTTAAAGTAAGCTCTTTTAATTCTTCAAATTGAATTAAATGCACAAGCCTTGAACTACACTCCATGCTTGTCATGTCGTTGACCATGAGTTCCCTTTTGACTTCACTTGGACTCTTTCCCATAAGCTCCAAATGGCTTTGAACAAGCCCAATGATTGCCGCTTTCATCTTCTTGGCTCTTGCCCGTGTAATTGGGCCTTCGTCATAGCTCAATGGATCCAACTTCTTCGTGTTTGTTGAAGTAGAATTTGAACCTCCATCGTTATGCTTCCCCATGTGCGAATTTGGTGAAGTTATCCCTTGATCATTCGCATCACAGGGTGAGTATTGGTAAGTGTTTAGGTTAAATAAGGTTTGTGTTTAAGCAAAATAAAGGTTCTGTGAACAGTAACTTCCAAAATTGAACAGTAATTTCAAAATGAAGGACAACACAAATAAATCACACCAACAATCAAAGCTCTGATACCAAATGGTGTGTTTTCATCAATTCAATTGCAATAACACACATAACACAAAACCACAGAATCACTGTTTATTTGGGGGGCAGTTTTTTTCTTTTTCAAATTTAGCCATCCAAATGATCTCCAATTTACACCGAAGTTATATCAACGCAAAGAGAACTCTGAGAACTTTCTATCAAGCTATGACAACAATCATAACTCATCAGATAAAGTAATTGAAATGTGTGACAAATTCAGTGGCAGAACTATAATTATCTTACAACTCTCTGAAATATATGCATATGCAATTAGTTTGGAATTTAAGGCAAAAAACATAAACATTGATCAAGGCATAAAGGAAATTCCACCAACCTCGGGGTCTTCCACCAATAATGAATTGGATAAAGGAAAATGGAGAAATCCAATAAAACTTTGCTTCAAATTTTCATTACATCAATTATCTAACCTTTACAAGAGTATGGCCACCCCTTTATAAAGGAAAGAAGTGGTGGCAGGATACAATATTTTCCCACAAAAGTCAACTAAAAATGATATGAATTAAGCTAAGTCATTCATTCTAAACCAAACACATAGATAATAATTAACTAAAGACAAAAGTTAGTTGTTTTTTCTTTAACTTTAGGAATTATGTTTCTTAACTAAAATAACAAAATTCTAATTTAGTTCCAGTATAACTAAAAACCAATTTTGGGCTTCTCAAAATGATGTTTGGACGTTTAGGCCATTGATGGACTTTCAAAGTCACACTTTTGGATCAACTGAAGCAAGCTATTCACTTGGACCTCAGGGGCATGTAATGAGACATACCCAAAAGTGGTTTTGGGCCAAAAATGAAGAAAGATGACATCCTTGGGTTGGTGCATTGCTGGAAATTCATACTCCTTAGTTTCTTAGGTGGTAAGTAGGCTTGGGGTAGGTTTGGAGGCCAAAAGTGAAGAGGTGGCCGAATATGCATCAATTTAGTATAATGGTTATAAGACTAATAATTGGAATCAAGGTTTTACATCCTTGGTGTAATCAATTCGAAACCCAAAAAGATGGTTTGACTCAAACAAAGACTCCTCATTAGAAAAAAAACAAATGAGAAAATGGTGGAAAGGAAAAAATGTGAGACCCTCAATTTCATTTTTAAAACTTAATTTTGTTTTTTAATATTTTCCTATTTATATATCCTCTTCTATTTGCTAAATTAAAAATTTTCAATTCATTTCAAAAATTTTGAATTTTAAACTACTTATGAGTATCAACCATGGACATATTTTGAAACAAGCAATGACAAGTTTATGGCTATTGAGGTATTTTTGGAAAAACATTCAAATATAAAGTTTTATGCTATTAATTTAGATATTAATGGTGAAGTGTTATTATTTTATTAAATATTATTTTATAATTAATTAAAAATCACAAAATTATTTATAGGTGACATTTGGTTTGTATTAATAAAATATTATATTAGTAATCTATATTTTATTATAGATATTACTTTACCCAATTGTTAATACATGTACTTTAAATAAAATAATTTTAATTTTATTATATTTTTATCTTTGCTTATTAATATTTTGTAAAAGTAAAATAATCTCACTTTTTAACTAATATAATAAATAATTTAAAAATAATTTAAAATAATTATATTAAAAAATTTGAATAAAATAATATTTGAATATTTTTAATATTTAATAAAATATAATAATTATTCATAATTATTTATTTTATTGAATATAATAATAATAATTTATTTTTAGGATTGTTTTTATTTTTATAATAAAATATCACCTGTGCCTCACATTCAGTATGTAGTGTAAAAATAACCAGTGCAGCTGTCACAACTTAGTATAAAACGTGGCGTGATATGATTGGTGCTAAGACAATAAAAACAGTGAGAGTCAACCACTAAGCAAAGCCCAAACAAAGCTAAGCCCTACGCATTTCTTGACGGAAGCAGAATCAATCATTATCAATCACTTTTCTCTGTAGATTCTCTCTTCAGTTCAGCCTTTACTAACTATTAATAGTTTCGAATTTTAAATTAAAAAAACCAAATAAAATTCTTTTCACCTCACTTTCCCTCCGTTTCCCTCGAACCAAACACTCCGCAGAGTTTCTCTTCGGCCACATCACACATTTTAACCTTTTTACTCTTGTCCTGTTGCTCCAGTTGTCACTTTTCTTTGTTTTTCTCGATTCTAGAGCTTTGATTTCGAAACGGAAACCGCTGACTCCGTAAGTCTTTACAAATGTGGAATTTCAATCCGCTGTATGTTTCTGTTTGATCTTAGGGTTTGATGGCTGCGTCGTCGTCGGCGGCGGCGGCAACCGCGGTGGAGACAGTGGAGAGGGACATTGAGTTGGTAATTATTTGTTTTTGTTCTTTTATTTAGTTCTGTGTTGCTTCGGAGTTGAATTTTGTTGTTCGAGGTAAGGTTACTGGAACGAACACTTTTAGTTTCAGTAATGTAGCTAATTTGTTGTTTGTTACTTTCTTTGTGCTGTTATATTGTTGATTCTGTGATGTTTGAGAAAATATTTGTTATTTTAAATGTTAGTTTAGTTTTCACTTTGGTCGGTTAATTGTTATTTACATTGTGGGACTGTTAACTACCCTGGGCAAGCTGTGTCTTGTGTTATTAATTGATTTAATTTGAAATTGATATTTAGGGAGATCTAAAGTTGATTTCCCAAGTGTGTGTTACTGTTAGAAAACTGTTTTAGGAGGAAGAATGGAAGTGTAAATTTAGCAAAATTTGATGATTAGAATCTTGAGCTACTATCAAACTAAGGCTTTAATGTGAGGTATCTCAAATTCAGAGTAGATAAATGTGAATCAATATATGATGTCTTGACCAAGAAGGGAACACATGAAACAGATGGCCCATGTCTTTCTCTGATACCATTCAGGTAAAAGGATTTTAGTAACATAATTTCTAATTAAGATTTGATCTTAGGCAGTAAAACATATATTAGATGTGGACTAATAAAGTTTACTGTTAATTGAACATCTCTTTTAAAAGTTGATATTTTGGAAGCAAATCCTAATCAAATGATAGGGTGTTGAGTAATTTAGTTCTTGATACATTCTAGTATAACACATTCAGCCTTTAGTATACCAATCTCTCATACACAGAATGTGCAAATATTACTTCACGAGATGATAACCAAAAGTCTTTTTATCTTTTATTGTTTTTCTGTTACTTTTTTATTTGAAAGGCTTCTCTGGATATCAAATATCTTGCATTCTTTAGTTGGGTTGTTTCCCTTTTTTGGCCTTGTAATTTCTTCGTAGTCATAAAAAATGCTTCTTATCATTTTCCTTCTAAAAGTTAGATTGTGGTGTGCTTTTTGAATTTAAATTCTTGACTCATCATTTTCAACAGGCCATCACTGCTCTTAAAAAGGGGGCACAGTTGCTAAAGTATGGACGCAGAGGGAAGCCAAAGTTTTATCCCTTCAGGCTGGCCAATGTAAGATTAAATTTATTGGAGTTTCAAGAGTTTGTTTTTACTTGTCTTATTTTAAAATATGACAGCCAATCAAACAAAACTTAGATTAAACAAGTTTCTGGCAAAGTTTTGAGGTTCAAATTCTCTTGGGGCTACCTACCTAGAACATTAGAGGCTCACAGGTTTCTTACTTAGGAAGGTTTTTGGTTTTGGTAGTTTTCCCCGGTTTCTGACCTGGTGCACAGTGGAAGTGACTTTTGGGTTAAGAAAGCTAAAATAAAGTTCATGCCATTGGCTTCTTGATTATGCCATTGTCACTCTGCAAGGCACTTTCGTGATTCTTAGGTGAACCTATAGCCATATGGAACTTGAAGAAATCTTTGCTGGAATTTCAGTTAGCAGCTGGTTTGCTTTGATCTTTAGGTGATTATTCTATGATGACATGGTGCAGAGCTTTACTGGATGCAGGATACCCTTGCTTACAACTTCTGCTTCTTTAGAGTTTAAAAAGTGAGCAAGAAATCTAAACATGGACACTGATATTAATTCTAATTACATGGAAGATTACTAAATGGAAAGAAAAAACAAAGAAGAATTCACATAATTGGTGCAAGGCCTTATTTTTGAACATGCCATATGGATTGGCCTTCAAATATTATTTGTTACCTTTCTTGGTCTATGGATCTTCCCTTTGTGAAAGATAGTAGCATATTTTCTGTCAAAATTTCTGGGATCATCTTGTGTGGAGACGTGTATGTGTCTCTCAATGTTTATGCATGACTGCATGTGTCTGCACGCGATGTTGCACTCTCTATTTATGATAAGCCTTGTAAGTTCTAAATATTCTAACATAAGTTTTGCCAAACTTCAAAATTCCCCCTTTTTTATGAATGGTTTGAGGCATTGAATGCCTTTTTTGTTGATTAGTCAGATGCAGACATGCATTAGCTTCTTCTTTCGCAGTCATAACATAACTTAAATGTGTTAAAGTTTTTATGTGCTGTCTCTAAGTGCCTTTGTTTTGTTCAGGATGAATCTGTTCTGATATGGATCTCAGGAAAAGAAGAGAAACACCTTAAACTAGGCCATGTCTCCAGAATTGTACCTGGTCAGCGCACTGTAAGTTTATATGCATTCTGATATTCTATGCCTCTTTTGTGAGATACTTAGTTGATGGCAAATTTGAATGACAGGAAACAATCGATACATTTGGTAGCTTTGCTGAAGAAAAAAGTTACATTTGTTTCATACAGTTTTGTCTCTAACTTTTGGAATAATACTTGTATGAATTAATCTGGTTTTCAGATGGTTAATGGTTTTAACATTTTTTGCTATAAGAAAAAGTTTAGATACCTTCACGGTACTCTATTGGTGTTTTCCACTCAATTTAGCTATGAATAGGTTTTCCTATTGCTGAATGACTAACTCAAAATGAGAGCTGTAAATTGTCTTTTGTATATTGTTTAATTTAATGTTATTGCATCAACTTTTAATTTCTTTTGCTTGATCTTATCACCTTTTTTATCTTTTGAATCAATATCAGAATCTAATTCAAGAAAGTATTGAAGCTGAGGCTCATTGTTATTTCATGTGTCAGAGTCAATTTTAGATACCAAATTTGTATGATATGTTAACTTCTTTTTATGGCTGCCTAAGCAGATTAAACTGAAAAATTCAATCAAGTAATGGTAAGCTTTATTTTTGTTGTAAATTTTTTATCTTCTATTTAATTACTTCTGTTTGGTGTGCTATCTTTGATGTTTCAAATCATCTTTTCTGATGTTTGCATTTTTTCTAGTTATCTTCAGTGCGAACTGAAATAGTTTATAAATTTTTTAGTGCTATGATGATGTGCTTATCAATCTTGATTTTTCTTGTGGCAGCCCATATTTCAGAGGTATCCTCGGCCTGAGAAAGAATATCAGTCATTTTCTCTTATCTATAATGATAGATCCTTAGATTTGGTAACTATTTTCCTTTATATGGAAATTCGCTCAGCATTTCTCCTCACTAGCCTCTTTCTGTGTTTTGATTTTTATAGATTTCATCCTTTGTTCTTGCATGGTGAAATTTTTCTTTATTTAATTTACTAGATTTGCAAGGATAAAGATGAAGCTGAAGTTTGGTTTACTGGTCTAAAAGCAGTAATATCTCGCAGCCATCAACGAAGAGGCAGAGGAGAATCAAGAAGTGATGGAATTTCATCTGGAGCTAATAGTCCCAGAGGTCACACTCAAAGAAGTTCTCCTTTGAGCTCTCCGTTTGGTAGCAGTGGCAGTTCTCTGAAGGTGTTATTTTTATCTCCTTTTTTCTTTACGCCATACTAAAGCTTCTTTATATATAGTGAGAGAGTTCTTTTTCTGTTTCTGATATAGGATGGGTTGGATCCCCTTCGTCTGCATACGCCATATGAAAGCCCTCCTAAAGTTGGTTTTGAGAAAGTATTATCTGATGTAATTTTATATGATGTGCCACCCAAGGTTTTATTTCCTTCAGAATCAGGTTGTGGATCAGTTCATTCTTTCTCATCTGGAGGCTCTGATGGAAAAACTGGGCGCCTCAAGGGTATGACTGGGGATGCTTTTAGAGTTAGTTTATCCAGCGCTGTTAGCTCATCAAGTCAAGGCTCTGGTCATGATGATGGTGACTCTTTAGGAGATGTTTTTATTTGGGGGGAAAGCACTGGAGATGGCATTTTGGGTGGGGGTATTAATAGAGCTGGAAGTTCTGGTATAAAGATGGATTCTTTATTTCCCAAGGCTTTGGAGTGTGCAGTTGTATTGGATGTTCAGAATATAGCTTGTGGTGGCCGACATGCTGCTGTAGTAACAAAGCAAGGGAGGTTTTCTCTTGGGGGGAGGAACTTGGAGGGAGACTTGGACATGGTGTAGATGCCGATGTCTCACATCCAAAGCTTATAGATTCTCTTAAAAATATCAATGTTGAACTTGTGGCATGTGGGGAGTATCATTCCTGTGCTGTTACCCTATCAGGTGAATTGTACACATGGGGTGGTAGCAGTTGCAATTTTGGGCTCCTTGGCCATGGCATTGAGGCAAGTTCATGGGTTCCCAAGAAGTTGAATGGACCTCTGGAGGGAATACATGTCTCATCAGTTTCTTGTGGACCATGGCACACGGCTGTTGTAACCTCTGCAGGGAAATTGCTTACTTTTGGTGATGGAACATTTGGTGTTTTAGGACATGGGGATCGCATAAGTGTATCCACTCCAAGGGAAGTGGAATCCCTCAAGGGTCTCCGCACTGTGCGAGCAGCTTGTGGTGTTTGGCACACTGCTGCTGTTGTTGAGGTAATGGTTGGGTCTTCATGTTCCAGCAACTGCTCTTCAGGAAAGCTTTTTACATGGGGAGACGGAGATAAAGGTCGTCTCGGACATGGTGACAAAGAAGCTAGACTGGTGCCAACTTGTGTTGCTGCTCTTGTTGAACCCAACTTTTGTCAAGTTGCCTGTGGACATAGCCTTACTGCTGCCTTGACAATTAAAGGCCATGTGTACACGATGGGAAGCCCTGTTTATGGTCAGCTAGGTGATCCTAAAGCTGATGGGAAGCTCCCTTCTCGTGTAGATGGGAAGCTTATGAAGAACTTTGTTCAAGAAATAGCTTGTGGTGCTTATCATGTTGCCGTCTTAACCTCAAGAACTGAAGTTTACACATGGGGAAAAGGTGCAAATGGTCGATTGGGTCATGGGGATACTGAAGATAGAAATTCCCCATCATTGGTTGAAGCTTTGAAAGACAAACAAGTCAAAAGCATTGTCTGTGGAACTAATTTTACTGCAGCAATTTGTCTTCATAAGTGGATCTCTGGTGTTGACCAATCAATGTGTTCTGGATGCCACATTCTGTTTAATTTCAAAAGGAAGCGCCATAATTGTTATAATTGTGGACTTGTATATTGTCATTCATGTAGTAGTAAAAAGTCTCTCAGGGCTTCAATGGCACCTAATCACAACAAACCTTATCGTGTTTGTGATAATTGTTTCAGTAAACTTGCAAAAGCTTCTGTGATAAACTCTTCATCTCATTCTGCACTGAGTAGGAGAGGAAGCATGAATAAGGGCTTAAATGAAGTTTCTGAAAAGAATGAAATTTGGGTTTCAAGATCTCATGCTCAACTTGGAAGGAATTCTTCTCTGGAACCTTCTAAAGAAGTGGAGGGTGGATCATCTAAAAGAAACAAGAAACCAGACTTCAATCGCACACAGATTTTGCCGTTTCCAAATGGAGTTTCACAGAGCTGTGCACTTAATAACTCTAAATCTTCTAATGTAGTGTTTGGGTCAACTAAGAAGTTTTTTTCAGCTTCTCTTCCTGGATCAAGAATTATGTCTCGAGCAACATCGCCTACCTCAAGACGGTCAAGTCCACCCCGTGCCACAACACCAACCCCAACTCTTTCTGGTCTTGCATCGCCAAGAGTTATTGTAGACAATGCCAAAATGACAAATGATGGTCTGAGTGAAGAAGTTGTTAAATTAAGGGCTCAGGTTTGTGGATTATTATAATCTATTAAGTTACTTAACATGCTCACTTATCATGGACCACAAGTTGTAGCATGCAAACCTTATATAGTAGAAAGTTTAAAAACACTATTTACTAATTTTTTATTTACCAAGGCCATGAATTTTCTTTGAAAAGCACCCTGCATGAGGTGCTAAATTTGTATGTTTAGCTAAATTCTGTTATTATGTAGGTGGAAGAACTTTCTCGTAAAGCACAACTTCAAGAAATTGAGCTGGAAAGAACAACAAAACAGCTAAAGGAGGCTATTGCAGTAGCTGGAGAAGAGACTACAAAATGCATAGCAGCAAAAGAAGTGATTAAGTCTCTTACGGCTCAAGTAAGTTAAATAGTCGTAAAGATGAAGCCAGAACTTTCATTAACTCTACCTAACAAATCTAGGAAGATGTCCTTCTGGGAGGAGGAGATTAATGCATTCACTGAAGCCAAAAGTTGAATTAATTTGCAAAGAGTACTTTACAATTCTGACAGAGACCAATATTTACCTGTTTATTCATATTCTATAAGTCTAGAATTTTTTAGGGTGTGGCTACATTTTAATTATTACCCTCTGAAATATTGCATAGAGTTTTGAAGTGTTCATTAAATCCAGGATTAATCAGGCTGACTGATTTTGTTGTTCCTATTGATGGATTCGCAAAATCATCTTCTCTTTCATCTTCTTTGCATTGATTTTGTTTTCTTTTTTGTTACTTATGATGCTTAAAATCAATTTTGAAGGACTGAAAGCCCAAAAGAATAAGCATGTAAACTAATTATTTTTTGTTGTAAAAAGAATAGAAGCTGGGAAATGATTACAAAGCCTTGTACGAATACCCTTGATTACAGCTTTTTTTGTTACCATAGTTGATCATCTGATCCAACTATAGGGAAACAATATGTTTTGCAGCCTTCGTAGATACCCCAAGGAACGCTTACATGTCAATGATCTAGGTATTTTTAGATAGGACTCTGGAGAACTTACAGACAGTAAGTGAAATAAAGCTGCAAGGTTTTGTTACTTCATGCTTGGCTCACACTCAGAAAATTTCAGAAAGCTAAACCAACCAATTGATGTATTGTGTGAGCAGCTGTAATAATACAAGAACATCAGTCATCATCATGTGCATGTTTATATGATTTTTTGCTGTTTTCAGAATGTCTATGTTAACATTCATAATGCTTTATGTCATTGCTCTCTTAATCATAACCTTTTATGGGTTTTAGTACCTAATTACTTTGTTTCTAGGCCAGGCAGTTCTATTATTTATCACTTCTTTATGTAATTAAAATGAATTGCTAGTTTAACTCACCCATTTGATATTTGACAGTTGAAGGACATGGCTGAAAGATTACCCGTTGGAACAACAAGAAGCAGCAGTTCACCTTCCTTTTCTAATTCTAGCCCAACTCCTTCTTGGGATGTTTCTTCTGCAATCTTAGAGCAACTGAGCAGTCCCATGACTCTTCATGGAGCAATTTCAAATGGTTCAAACAGCTTTGTCATTTCTAATGGATCAGACATTGCTGAAAGTCATACATTAAGTCAAACTGAATTGTCAAACTCTGAAGCAACAAGGAACAAAAACCGAACAATGAAGGCCGAACCCAGTCAGGGTGATGAATGGGTTGAGCAAGATGAGGCTGGTGTGTATATTACCCTTGTTGCTTTGCCTGGAGGAGTCAAAGATCTTAAGCGTGTTCGCTTCAGGTATTTCTTAATCATCTACCAGTCCAAAAGCAAATCCAAATTTTAGTTTAATGGTACATCGTACAATAAAATTCTGGCTTTTTATATAACAAGGCTCTGCATTTCAGGAACGTAACTACTTGCCAAACAAGTCCCATCTTCAAATAGCTTTATACTTTTTCAAGCACCTTTTTAGATTTTTGCTGATTTGGAGAATTGAATGAATCTAGATCATCCTTTGTTCATTTTTCACCTTCTGCCGATAGCTCAATTTCTTTTATAATTTGATCTCTAATAATTCAGTGTGTATGACAGCCCTAATGTTGGATCCTCACTGCATGCACAGATGTGCTTGTTAAATTGATCTTTGAATTAGTGATTCTTCATTTGAGTGATTAACATTTTGCATGTCTATTCCTTAAAATGCAGTCGAAAACGATTCAGTGAGAAGCAAGCAGAACAATGGTGGGCTGCTAACCGAGCTAGAGTGTATCAACAATACAATGTTTCCATGGTCGACAAGCCTAATGTAAGCATTGGAAGAGAAGGGTTAGCTCATTGATCTGCCACATTCAAAGCCCTGATTCTGAAACTTGGGGAGTTAATGTTTTAGATTTAGCTTCCAAGGTTGAAGTAGATTTTGTGTTTGCACAAAAGAGTGAGAGGTAATTTCTTCCCTCAAATCTTGGTTTTGGTAAATTTCGTTTTTCACTGTAGATGTATCTCTCTCTCTTTTTTTTTTTTTTCCGATTTTGTTTATTTTTTGGAGGGAACTAGCAAGTTTAGGCAAGGCTGTGTAAATTTCTTGTAAGTAGGTTGTGGATGAAATTGTGTATATCTTTACTGTATTCATGTATGAATGCATCTTCCATGTATGGATTCAGCTTTTTAAGCAAATTGCTGTGGATCATGAATCAAACCTTAAAACAATCACCCCTTTTCTTTTGTCATCAATTTGAAATTTGACCACTCTTTTAAATAGACAACATTCTTCATTCTTCTTTCTACTCTTACTCTCTTCAGCCTAGTTGCAAGGGACACCTGAGTGGCTATAAATTAGTTAGAAAGGCTTTTATCTATAAACTAATTAAAAAAAAATTGTCTTCTATGTAGTTTTTCATATAACTTGTGAGAACTCTTTTGAGAGAATGAAAAAAGGGCTGGATGATATTTCCTGCCCAAACTTACATAAAACTGACTTCTTATATTTTAAGTTTGAAAGGTTACATGTTTTCTTAGGTTAGTTTTAATAAAAAAAGTATTTTTGTGGCTTTGTATCTTATTTATAATAGGGATTATTTTATTTACTTTTAATAGTATAAATAAATTATATTTTTATTGTAATTATATAAATTTTTTCCTCTCTCTATTTTTTGCTTTTCTTGGGTTAGTTTTAATAAAAAAAATATTTTTGTGGCTTTGTTTCTTATTTATAATAGTGATAATATTATTTACTTTTAATATTATAAATAAATTATATTTTTATTGTAATTATATAAGTTTTTTTCTCTCTATTTTTTGATTTTTTTCTTTATCAATTCATGGTAATTGGAAAATGCTAAAAGAGAGCTGAGAGATTTGAAAGTGGAAATGTGAGTTACAAGGGATTGGTGGTTTGGCAAGAATGCAACAAAAACCAATACCACATGTAAAACTAGAGGTGTTAAAGGGGTTGGGTCGGTTAAAGCATGACTTGGGCCTTTTTATTTTAACCTGGTTCAGATAGATATGATTTACTACTGTAATGGGTTATGCCAGAGTGGGTTAGTTGAGCCATGTCGTTGGTTGATCCGATCTGTCATGGTATTGTGCCCAAAATAATAAAAAATTTTAAAAAATAAATAAAATAATAATTATAAATTTTTATAAGAAATGAAAATTTTAAACTTAAAAAAATGAGTTGAGTTCTTTTGATCAATTTCAAATATGTAAGACAACCAAATTTTAAATTTGGTTGAAACATGATATTTAATCTTTATTTATATTGGGGTAAAAGAAGTGAGTATTTGTATTTTTTTAGATGTGAAACACTTTTGTAAGAGTGCAAAACACAAAGGCATTTCACATCTAAAAGAATACAATCATTTATTTTTTTACCCACTATAAATAAATGTTAAGTAAAAGGTAAGTTTTAACTAAACTCAAGTTTTTGATTCTATATTGGTGAGATTGATCATAAGAATTCAACTTACCTATTATAAATAAGTTTGTTTTCCTCTTAATCACTATTGAATTTCTTAATATGTTTTTTTAAATTAAAAAACATAATTTAAAAAACTTATTTAATAAAAAATTATTTTTTATTAAAATTAATTGATTGGCCTGGTAAAGGCCCGCAGGTTGGCTTGTTAAGAGCCCAACATGATATGACCCTATATAGATAAGACTGTGTTGTGGGCCTAATAATTTTTACACGGCAGCTTAGTCTAAAGATCCGTTATTGTATAAGCTTTGAATTCGACATGACTTGCAAACTCGATGGGTAGTGCTAAGGCTAGCCTGGCATGACTCATTGTTTTATCTATGTAAAACCCTCTAATTTGACAGCCGCTAATATTTTTTCAAAAACCTATTTAAAATTAAATTTATTAACTAATATATTATTTCAAATGCACTTTCGTCTTCTTATTTTTTTATTCATATTCATCTAATCTTTAATATGATTTTTAATGTTCTTACGTGATGTGAACAAATTATTGCTTATATCAAAATAAAAAGATTGTTTTGGCATAGCCTATGAAATCATAGGCCATGCTCAAACCTTAAAACTAGGCATGTGGGTTGACCTGACACAATCCGATATTATACATAAAAAAAGAAATTATAAACATTGAGTTGGGAGTCCTTAGGCAACGACTCCTCGCAAACCTAATAGCAAGGACAGTAGTAGATGGGCTGACAGCTTAATAGCTACTTAATGTAATCCATAGAAAACCAATAACGTGTGATCCAATATTGGAGAATTATGGTAAGAGTGTGGTAGAGTGGAAAACATTGAAAAACATTAAGGACATAAGCCAAAGGCAAGAGGGATGACGTGACAACAAAAGATGACATGACAAATAATATGACACTCATTAAACACATGAAAAATGACATGGAACAAGCATGGTGACGTGTCCACTTGACAAAATAAAATGAGGAGACTTGATTAGGTGGAAATTCATGTAAAGTAAGTAAAAGAATTCATTTAGACTCTAGTTTACTAGTTAATTCTAGTTTCATAATTGTTTAAGAATTTTATTTGCTTTAAGAGTCTTTTAATTACTTTAGAATCTTAATTAAATCACGTATCATGACCAAGGGCATGGATAATAGTGATACAGTTATCATAGTGTTGAACAATCTCATCGAAAAATGATGATAATTCTCATATATCAAAGCTATTTATTAACAACTTGGTGCAACACATGCGTGTACGTTGTAGATATCAAGAGAATTCCATATGGATGGTTGCTTTAGTGTCTATGGATTATATCTTCTTAGTGAATTAAGGTACATGTGATCCTTAGACTTAAGGTCACCAAACCGTTTTGTGCAAAGATCAGTATAGTTTGATATTAGCTCAACATATTCTTGTCAGAAGATTACTAGAAAGGTGACAATTGACCATATCGAGATTTGTGCAAGGACTATAGTAGATCAATAGAATATTCATTACTCTTAAGCACGAGAGTTGATATCTAAGTTAAAACCCCCTGATAGATGGTAACAACAAATTAAATCTATCGCTATAGTGGGATTGAGTTTATGCTTGATTTGATGTTTTTCTAGTCGTTGACAAAAGTCAATCTATGTAACTTAAGGATCCCTAATGGAGCACTTAATCTATACCTCAACCTTGAAGAGATATCATACGATGAAATAATCGAATTGTATGAAGTCATATGTTGAGACTTCAATAATAGCATGACCATGATGTCTTGCTAAAGGTCACTTTTAGTCTTTGTTCGAATAGATGTTGGGTAGGAGCTTGATACGAATCTGATACTACTGATGACTTAGTGTCTTTGGGTCACACACAAAATGAGTTTATTAAACTTTAGATGATTAGGATTTTCTTATTTAAACCTAAAAGTATATTTTATGATGCTTAGGGGCTAAAGTAAAATAATCCTGAGTGGTTAGGTTGAATGTGAGAAAGTAAATGGTTGAATTAGATTTATCTAATTAGATAAATGTAACCTCTCCTAACCATTGGGTGTGTTACAGAGAAATGACATGAGTTCCCCTATTTTAGAGGGCCCGGGGAATTTTTTTCTCTTTTTTTTTAATTATGCCCTGTAACACTCTCAATTAACAATTCACACAAACCAGTCCTATCAACCGACTGGATTTTCATCACATAATCATAATAAATAAAATAAGTACATAATAATAACTATCATAAAAAAAATATCACCCATAGAAACTTTATAACCAATTTTCAAAACTAGTCATATATATATATATATATATATATATATATATATATATTACATATACATCATAACATTTAAATCAACAAAATTATGGTGCCTTCCTCCCTTAGCCTCATGTCTCACTAGTGCTCCCCGGGAACCTTTGCTGCATTTCTTTACCTGTAAAATATTAAATTAAACGGAGTGAGCGACTATAGCTCAGTAAGAAAATCATACTCAACACTTAAAGTATTTCATACCAGTATTAATCTCTTTCATACCATCGTGTCTGGGCTATTCATGTATAAAATTATTGACACGGACACGCATTAAACACATATCAGAATTCTCTTCTTTCACCAATTTATTCATTTTCTTACTATACAAATATGATTCATTCGTTATGATTTATGCATGTATGAGTGTCATGACTTTTCTATTTTTTTGATCATACATCTTTCTCAATTCTTTATCAGCCACATAGGCTTGCATGTATGATTCTAATGCAATTTACTTTCATAAAATATTTTCTGACCGGTCTAGACTACATATGACAGTACTTGCAGTCACCATACTAAGTACAATTCTCTCTTACACGCATATTTTTTTTTCTTTGTTGTCCATACAGTACAGCTGATATTTTTCTTTTGTTGTCCATATAGTACAGCTGATATTTTTCTTTTGTTGTCCACACAGTATAGCTAATATTTTTCTTTTGCTGTCCACACAGTACAGCTGATATTTTTTTTTTACTGTCCACATAATACAACTGGTTGTCCACACAGTACAACCGATTATTTTCTTTGCTGTCCACACAGTACAGCTTATGTGTAAGGATTTTAAGTATGTTTTCTGCTTTCTTGTATCATATGAGTCATTATAAAACCAAAAATATTTATTTTCCATTTTCTGAAACCATGCATGACTTAGAAAATATTTTTCCTCTTTCTTTATTTTTTTTTTTCTAAATCATGCATATGTTATGATTCCTCATGTATGCATATATAATCATAATATGAAATATGCTCATTCATTGTTTTCTCTTATTCTTTTCATTCCTTATCAAACATTATATTCCCCTCTCAGGCATTTATATATCTCATACATTTAATTAATTTCAAAATATACAATGTAGACTTAATATAAGGGTTATTTCACATAACATGCACATAATTAAGCAACATTAACCTATATCGCATAAAATGACATTTTTGCCCTTATGGCCAAAATTTACCTTTTTACCCTTATGTCCAAAAATTACATCATGAATCCTAATGAATTTCTTTATCCTTTTAAGTATAAATCATCTTAATTCTAATACCTTACACACCTATATAAGTAAAAGTTATTTAAATAATCTAACTCAAATTTACTTCAAGTATGTAAAGTATGAAATTCTTACCTTTTATTGGCTAAATAGATGATTTAAACTTATTCACCTTCTTTTCTTCTTTCCGGCAACCTTAATCAACCAAAAATATGATCATCCATCAAAGTCCTAAACTTGGCATATCTTAAAAATTAAATTTCTTACCTTAGAACTGATCAGAATTGACAGATCTACACTTTTTATAACTGGAGCCTCTGAAAATTAGGTGGTTTAGCTAGGTTTTTGGACGAATTTTGGTTAAGGGAAAAAGCTTAGCTAAAACCATGGAGTTCTCGGCAAAAATGAAAGAGAAAATGAATAGCATAAGTTTATAAGCCTTTTGGACCATTTTGCCCTTAACCTTTTCCATAAATTACTATTTTATCCTTACCTAATTACCAAAAACCCTTAGCACCACCATATAATTTCAAGTGTGCCATTCAATTTTAATTCCCACTTTGTCCCTTGAATCTTTATAAAATGACCATTTTATCCCCTTTGAAAAATATTGCTCATTTAGTAGTTTTCTATAATTCTTTTGCAATTTCTTTACACAACAAGTTATAAAATCAACTCTAGGGGTAATTTTGGAAGTGGAGTTTACTGACACACCTGAATTTGGATGTTACATTTCTTCCCCACTTAAAAGAATTTCGTCCTCGAAATTTAAACAAATAAGTTGGGAAATCTCTCTCTCATTTGTTGCTCAACCTCCCATGTGGCTTCTTCCACCTTATGATTCTTCCATAATACTTTCACTAATAGAATTGTCTTATTTCGGAGGTCTTTTATTTTTCTATCTAGTATCTGCACCGGTTGCTCCTCATAAGCTAAATCTTCTTTTAATTCCACATCATCTGATTTTAAGACATGTGAAGGATCGCTAATGTACTTTCTCAATAAAAAAATATAAAATACATTATGAACTCGATCCATACTAGGTGGAAGTGCAAGTCTATAAGCCACCTTGCTCACTCTTTCTAAAATTTCAAATGGGCCAATAAATCTTGGAGCAAGTTTCCCTTTTCTTCCAAATCTCATCACGTGCTTGTAAGGGGCTACTTTCACAAAAACTTTGTCACCCGGTTGGAACTCTACTTCTTTCCTTTTCAAATCTGCATAGCTCTTTTATCTGTCTTGAGCTTGCTTCATTCTAGTCTTGATAGTCTTTATATCTTCCACCATTCTCTGGGTTAACTCAGGCCCAAGAACTTGACTCAAATCATCTCGCTCTCCTATATCATCCCAATGTAATGGAGTTCTACACTTTCGTCCATAAAGAGCCTCATATGGTGCCATTTTAATGGTGGACTGGTAACTATTATTATATGCAAATTCTATCAATGGGACCATTTCATGCCAGGTCATTTTGTAATCTAAACAATAGGCCCTCAACATATCCTCTAGTATTTGATTCACCCTTTCTGTCTGGCCATCTGTTTGAGGATGATATGCTGTGCTAAATGCCAACCTAGTACCCAATGCTCTTTGTAAGCTACCCCAAAAAGTTGAAACAAATTTGGGGTCTCTATCTGACACAATAGTTTTGGGTAAGTCATGTAATCTCACAATCTCCCGTATATAAATCTGAGCCAATTGATCTGAAGCAAAACTATCTTTCACTGAAATAAAATGGGCTGATTTAGTCAATCTATCTACAATCACTCATAATGCATTATAGCCTTTTTGTACTCGAGGTAGGCCAATGATGAAATCCATTGAAATATCTTCCCATTTCCATTCAGGAATACTAAGTGGGTGGAGCAAACCTGAAGGTCTCTGATGCTCAGCCTTGACCTATTGACATACCAAGCACTTAGCTACATAGTCACCAATATCTTTCTTCTACCTATCCACCAATAAGTTTTCTTTAAATCCTGATACATCTTTACTCCCCCAGGATGAGCAGTGTAAAGTGTATCATGTGCTTCACTTAGGATTTTCTTTCTCAACTTCAGATCTCGGGGAATACATACCCTGTTTCTGAACTTGAGCACTCTATCTATCATTTGAAACTCAGTTGTTTTCCCTTCGCATATCTGTTGACTTATTTTCTGGCACCATAAATCTTCTACTTGCTTCTCTTTTATTTCACTGAAGAGATTAGGTTGAATTTCCAATTTGGCCACTTGACTTCTTATCACCTCAATCTTTTCCCTCTGAAACTTTTTTTGTAACTCTATCTGAATGGTGAGGTGAGCTATGACAATCTTTCTACTCAAGGCATCGGCTACTACATTTGCTTTACCCGACTGATATTTAATATCACATTCATAATCTTTGACTAGCTCCAACCATCTCCTTTGTCTCATATTCAAGTCTTTCTGAGTAAAGAAATATTTTAGACTTTTATGGTCGGTGTAGATATTACATTTAACTCCATATAAATAATGCCTCTAAATTTTTAAAGTAAAAACCACTGCTGCTAACTCTAAATCATGGGTAGGGTAGCGTGTTTCATAATCTTTTAACTGCCGAGAGGCATACGCTATCACCTTACCCCTTTGCATCAGCACGGCTCCCAAGCCATTATGCGAGGCATCGCAATAAATATCATAATCTATACCTTCCTCTGGTAATACTAAAATAGGAGTTGTAGTCAACCGCCTTTTTAGCTCTTGGAAACTCTTCTCACAAGTTTCAGTCCATAGAAAAGGAGTTCCTTGTCTAGTAAGAGCTGTAAGTGGCTTGGCCAACCGGGCAAAACCCTGTACAAATCTTCTGTAATAGCCAGCTAGCCCTAAAAAGCTTCTGATCTCTTTCACAGTCTTTGGCCTCGCCCATTCAAGTATTGTTTCCACTTTACTAGGGGCTACAGCTATACCTTCCTTAGTAACCACATGTCCCAAAAATACTGCTCGATCCAACCAGAATTCACACTTAGAGAATTTGGCAAACAATTTCTTTTCTCTCAATCTTTGTAGCACAAATCTCAAGTGTTCGGCATGTTCTACTTCTGATCTAGAATATATCAAGATATCATCAATAAATACCACCAGGAATTTGTCAAGGCAATCATGAAATACTCGATTCATTAAATCCATAAAGATTGCTGGAGCATTAGTCAATCCAAAGGGCATTACCATAAACTCGTAGTACCCGTAGCAAGTCCGAAAAGCTGTCTTTGGAATATCTTACTCTATAATCCTCACTTGGTGATAACCCGATCTCAAGTCAATTTTGGAGAACACAGAAGCTCCTTTCAATTGATCAAATAAATCATCAATTCGAGGCAACGGGTATTTATTCTTTACTGTAAGTTTATTCAACTCCCTGTAATCTATGCACATACAAAACGACCCATCTTTCTTTTTGACAAATAGTATGGGCGCTCCCCAAGGAGAGTGGCTAGGTCTAATAAAACCCTTATCTAAAAGTTCTTGCAATTCAGCTGGAGCCATTTGATAAGGGGCTTTTGAAATTGGGGTTGAGCCAGGTTCTAACTCGATACTAAACTCCAACTCACTCTCTGGAGGTAAACCTAGTAGCTCATCAGGAAAGACATCTGGGAAATCTTGTACTATTGGGATATCCTGAACACTCAATCTTTGAACATCATGCTCATGTACCACATGAGCTAAATATCCCATACATCCATTTTTTAACAATTTTTGTGCCTTTACACTACTGATCATCATACTAGGTTTATGACCCTCTCCGAAAGTGAAGTGATCTCTATTATCGAGTTGGAATCGAGCATTTTTCTTTTTACAGTCAATCTCGACACCATATCTTTCTAAGAAATCCATGCCCAGGATAACATCAAAATCAGGCATATCAAAGACAATCAAGTCCACCTTTAACTCTCTCCCATGTATCACTACCTTCTGGTCTTTTAGCATCTTATCAGTAATCACACTCCCACCATCTGGCATCTCAATTCTAATTGAATGGGTAGATCTAACAGGCACTAAACCTACCCTTTCAATAACCCCTGGTGCAATAAAAGAGTGTGTAGCTCCTGAATCAATCAATGCATATAAGGAAATAGAGTGGAAAAAGAGCTGACCAGTAACTGCAGATGGACTAGCCTCTGCCTGACTATGGGTAGCTGTATAGACCCGTGCATTAGTACCTCTCCCTGGTTGCACTGGTGGAATTAGGCTTTGTTGTGGTTGTATCTGAACTGGCACTTCGGTACTCTGGCAATCCTTTGCTATATGCCATGGCTGTCGGCATCTATAACAAATCACCTGTTTCTGCTGGTACCAACATTCCCCACTATGACGTTTCCCACAAATCTGATATTGGGGAATATTTTCTTTTCTAGGCTTCTTATCACTCTTCCAGCCTTTTCTACTTGCTTTTGACTGGAATTTTCTTTTTCCCCTATTGTTTCTGAAACTAGAGCCAATTGAACTACCCCCTGATGTTGTAACTGGTGCTGAAATAGTTAATGAAGCAGGTAAAGCTGACTGACTTGGCATCACTGTTTGGGGTACTGTCAATGATAGAGGTGTTGACATAAAAGGTGCATTCTTGGGTAGCTTATTAACATATACCTCCAACCTCAATGCTCTCTCCAATGCCTCTTCATAAGTTTGAGGAGGTTGAGGTCCAGCTAGCACATGCAAGGCTATCTCCGGTCTAAGGCCCTGAAGAAATCTGTCCAACCGGAGACTAGGGGTACTCACCATACCTGGAGCAAAACTGGCTAAGACATCAAAACAGGTAGAGTAATCCTTTACTGAACCCTCTCCCTGCTGTAAAGAAATGAACTCTTAAACTTTGACTGCTACCATATCAGCTGTTCTGTATTGGGCCTCAAATACCCTTCTAAAGTCTTGCCAGGTCATCAGATCCACATTTCTGGTTTCTTTAACTAGGTCCCACCATACGCGGGCCTCTCCCCTCATCAAGAAACTGGCATACCGAACTTTTTCTCTATCAGTCATAGAAAATAAATCCATAGTACTTTCCACCTGCTTGATCCAGTCATCAGCCATTAAAGGATCTTTAGTACCTTTAAATTTAGGAGGGGTATGCTGATTAGGTAAGGAATAAATGGGCTCAAGTCGCCTTAGAGCTCTAATTTCTCCTCTCCTTTCATTCCTCAATTCATTTATGATTTCTTCTATGACTTCCTCACGAATCTCACTTCTAATCTCATCTCGGATGGCATCTCTGGCTATATTTTCAGGTGTGGGTCTATCTTGACTCTCACTCAACACCTGACGGACTATATCTCTTATTTCTGCTAGCCCAAATCCTGAACCAACTGACGGGGCAGGGTTAGATGGTTCTCCCGTCTCTCTTTGAATACCCCTTCCACGACCCCGTCCTCATCCTCGTCTTGTGGTACTCATCTAATAACTGCATAAGTGTAATTACATAATATTCTATTAATTGAATACAGGTAAAGAAAATAACTTACTGCAGTCGATTCTCGGGAGCTGATCTGTGAGACATAAGGGGCACCTGTGCAATATTAGAATGCAAAACCATAGATATATTGTATTATATTACCACACATTATATTATATCTTCCTTTAAGCGCCTAAAATCGCGCTCTGATACCAAAAATGTAACCTCTCCTAACCATTGGGTGTGTTACAGAGAAATGGCATGAGTTCCCCTATTTTAGAGGGCCCGGGGAATTTTTTTCTCTTTTTTTTTTAATTATGCTCTGTAACACTCCCAATTAACAATTCACACAAACCAGTCCTACCAACCGACTGGATTTTCATCAGATAATCATAATAAATAAAATAAGTACATAATAATAACTATCATAAAAAAAATATCACCCACAGAAACTTTATAACCAATTTTCAAAACTAGTCATATATATATATATATATATATATATATATATATATATATATTACATATACATCATAACATTTAAATCAACAAAATTATGGTGCCTTCCTCCTTTAGCCTCATGTCTCACTAGTGCTCCCCGGGAACCTTTGCTGCATTTCTTTACCTGTAAAATATTAAATTAAACGGAGTGAGCGACTATGGCTCAGTAAGAAAATCATACTCAACACTTAAAGTATTTCATACCAGTATTAATCTCTTTCATACCAGCGTGTCTAGGCTATTCATGTATAAAATTATTGACACGGACACGCATTAAACACATATCAGAATTCTCTTCTTTCACCAATTTATTCATTTTCTTACTATACAAATATAATTCATTCGTTATGATTTATGCATGTATGAGTGTTATGACTTTTCTATTTTTTTGATCATACATCTTTCTCAATTCTTTATCAGCCACATAGGCTTGCATGTATGATTCTAATGCAATTTACTTTCATAAAATATTTTCTGACCGGTCTAGACTACATATGACAGTATTTGCAGTCACCATACTAAGTACAATTCTCTCTTGCAAGCATATTTTTTTTTCTTTGCTGTCCATACAGTACAACTAATATTTTTCTTTGCTGTCCACACAGTACAGCTGATATTTTTCTTTTGTTGTCCACACAGTACAGCTGATATTTTTCTTTTGCTGTCCACACAGTACAGCTGATATTTTTTCTTTGCTGTCCACACAGTACAGCTGGTTGTCCACACAGTACAACCGATTATTTTCTTTGCTGTCCATACAGTACAGCTTGCGTGTAAGGATTTTAAGTATGTTTTCTGCTTTCTTGTATCATATGAGTCATTATAAAATCAAAAATATTTATTTTCCATTTTCTGAAACCATGCATGACTTAGAAAATATTTTTCCTCTTTCTTTATTCTTTTTTTTCTAAATCATGCATATGTTATGATTCCTCATGTATGCATATATAATCATAATATGAAATATGCTCATTCATTGTTTTCTCTTATTCTTTTCATTCCTTATCAAACATCATATTCTCCTCTCATGCATTTATATATCTCATACATTTAATTAATTTCAAAATATACAATGTAGACTTAATATAAGGGTTATTTCACATAACATGCACATAATTAAGCAACATTAACCTATATCGCATAAAATGACATTTTTGCCCTTATGGCCAAAATTTACCTTTTTACCCTTATGTCCAAAAATTACATTATGAATCCTAATGAATTTCTTTATCCTTTTAAGCATAAATCATCTTAATTCTAATACCTTACACACTTATATAAGTAAAGGTTATTTAAATAACCTAACTCAAATTTTCTTCAAGTATGTAAAGTATGAAATTCTTACCTTTTATTGGCTAAAGAGATGATTTAAGCTTATTCACCTTCTTTTCTTCTTTCTGGCAACCTTAATCAACCAAAAATATGATCATCCATCAAAACCCTAAACTTGACATATCTTAAAAATTAAATTTCTTACTTTAGAACTGATCAGAATTGACAGATCTACACTTTTTATAACTGGAGCCTTTGAAAATTAGGTGGTTTAGCTAGGTTTTTGGACGAATTTTGGTTAAGGGAAAAAGCTTAGCTAAAACCATGGAGTTCTCGGCAAAAATGAAAGAGAAAATGAATAGCATAAGTTTATAAGCCTTTTGGACCATTTTGCCCTTAACCTTTTCCATAAATTACTATTTTATCCTTACCCAATTACCAAAAACCCTTAGCACCACCATATAATTTCAAGTGTGTCATTCAATTTTAATTCCCACTTTGTCCCTTGAATCTTTATAAAATGACCATTTTATCCCCTTTGAAAAATATTGCTCATTTAGTAGTTTTCTATAATTCTTTTGCAATTTCTTTACACAACAAGTTATAAAATCAACTCTAGGGGTAATTTTGGAAGTGAAGTTTACTGACACACTTGAATTTAGATGTTACAATAAATCTAAGCTCAGTTCATAAATACATGTAGGCCGTAAGAATAAATAAAAAGGTAAAATATATAAAATAAATAAATAATATATATTAATATATTTATATAACCCATATGGCTGGGCCATGCATGTATGTAGTGTGTATATATATGCATATTATGTGCAATTCCACTTGCTCATGGAAATAAAGTTAAACACCCATATATATATTTCCTTCTCACGCAAGGCACACATAATTATGTGACATATGAGAAACCCTAGCTGTCTTTTGAATAAAAACCTCTTCTTGTCATGAGTTTCAAAAGGCCACATAAACCATCTTCAAAGTTCTGGTAGATTTTGAGTGTGGAGTGTGGTTTTAGCCTCTAATCTAATTCATGTTTTGTGTTGATACTGAGGTTTAGGCCTACATTTATTATGGAAATGACTTTGTAATTTTTCATCATCAATGAAAATTAAAAGAGTCACTTATGCATGTATATTCTATAAACACTTTATGAGTGTTAATAATATGTTTATGAATTAATTATCCTACAAGGTTGATTCATATGGGAATTTATAGTATGATTGTTTATTAGTTAAAAAATTTTAATCATTATTCTGTTGCTTGAAGATCGTAAACTCCCTACAGTGGTATTAGAGCCAATCTTGAGGAATTCATTCACAAAATTATATTTATGAATTTATTTAATTTGATTGCATATTTATTGATGTCGAATTGAGTTAATGTTATTATAAATTGTAATTACCTATTATAAAATTGTTGTTACAATTTTATGATTGATGCTATTATTAATTTGAAATTGTTGGCTTATGTTTTGTTGTCGCAATCCTATTGAGGCTATGCAAAAAAAATGTAAATTTGCGTTAAAATTATTGAGTTTTATTCTCTTCAATTTTCGTTTGATGTTGTTGATGTTTGTAGGTTACTAAAAATTTTGGTTGAATGTCAAATTGATTTCATGTAGTTGTACGAAATCGCCTTCAAATTGCGTTGTTGTGTGTTTCAAAGGTTGTTGCTAGTGTGAGGATAGTTTACGTGCCATTTTACTTCACCTCAGTGTTAAAACTTGTCAAAATTTAGTGATTTTTCAGTGAATGCATCACAAGTCACTAAAAAATTATGCCTAAACACCTAAGCACGTGATGTGTAACCAAGTACCAAGTGTTGATTGAGTTAAGGGTGAGTTTAACAAGTACAAATTTCAAGCAAATATGTAGTCAAGTTTGACCAACTCAAGATCCAAGCACATAAATAATAAAGGATAACATAAGAAAATAAATGACCAAGAAACAGCCCAAGGCTTAAAGGACACATCACTAGCCAAGGGATTTTATCACCAATCTCCAGTCAAGAAAGAAAGGATAAAGAAGATAAATGACCAAAAACACACCCAAGGTTTAAAGGAGAACCACCGGCCAAGGGATTCTACCACCTTACTCTAGTCGAGAGAGAAAAGATAAAGACACACCCATGGCTTAAAGGAGAACCATCGACCAAGGGCAAATCTATCACCAATCTCCGGCCAAGGGAGAAAGGATAAAGGATAACTTGTGCTCAAGAACACAAAACAAGCAATTTCATTAATCAATCTCTAGATATTACATGGAAAAGTTAGGTCTTATATAGATCTCAAAATATTACTAAACTATTGCATTTTCAAATTCAAAATTAAAAAAAAAAAAGGTTAAAAGATCTCCTAAAGAGGTAAGGGACAATGAGCCATCTATGGTGTCATCCTTGTCTTTATTGATTTGGGAAATTCTTGAGCCGCCCATTTGTCTTCTTGGCTTCCACCATTAATTGCTTCATTTGACTTGATTTGAGCTTCCCCATGTTGAACTAGTACAAAACTAATAGGTTTTACATAACAAAACATATGATTAATCTAATACAAGATTAACTAAAGTATAATTAAATAAACAAGTAACTTCATTAGGCTTGGATTGAGTTGGTAAAGCTTGAAGTGTTGAAGTTTGATTGTTGATCATTGGCCAAACCATATCAGCACATGACTGTTCATGGGCAACATCTGATGTGGATAATTGTTGGAATAGGTGACATCTTTCCTTGGCAAATCCATGGAAGGCACAGTTGGGCACTTTTGTGCATAGTTGTGCCTTGTGGAAAATTTTAGGAATGGCATGGCCATTCCATAAGGTGTGCAGGGATGGTTGTGCTTAGATGACGTATTTGTTTCGCAAGTTGTGTTTGGATGGTGTGGCCATTCTATAAGTTATGCCATGGATGGCGTAACCATTCCACAAGTTGTGCCATGAACGATGTGGCCATTCCGCAAGTTATGCATGGACATTGTGGTTGACATCAAGCCATTCCACAAGCTGTGTATGCTTCTAGAATTTTGTTAAATTTTAGAATTGGGGCTTACATAGCTAACACATTCACTTGCATGTTTGGTTGAGATGAAATTTTTGGATCTTATTTTAAGGTATAGCGATAGAATTGCAATTTTCTTAGCCTTTGGGTTGAAAAAAATTATGTAAAGCTTGAGGGACTAATATGTAAGTTTACATTTGGGTAAATAATTAAAATTAATTAATTTTAACTTTTATCATGATGCATGTATGTTTGTATATGCATGGTGTTTGGTGTACTTCTTAAGAACCTTATGAATGTTTTTTATTTTATTCATTATTTTTGGGTTTGTACAAATTAAAATAGGACTTGTGTGTCTTGCTTTCTCTAAAGTTTTGTTGTACTTCTTTTCTCACCTAACTCCCCTTGAATATAACTCTTGGTTTCCGTTTTATAAATGTAAAATTAGAATAGAATTCAATTTTTCATTGTTAGAAAAATTGTAATTAGCAAATGAAACCATATACAATTGAAGACTAAAGACAAAGGAATTATTGAAGACTCGAAGAATAAGACCTATGCTGACTAATCAACCTTTTATGGGTTAAGGGGTTGACATTAGTTAAATTTGTATACCAACATTTTTAATTTACATTATAGTGTGCATGTTAGGCTTTAATTTTCAAATAATCACCTCACATGTTAAATAACTAAAATTGGTGAGACCATAATAAATCCCTTAAATATATTAAGTCAAAAATAATCAAATGCCTTCTAATATGATATCTCAAGGGAAGCTCTTGTTCATCGGAACCTTGTTCTCAAAAGCAAAGGATACATTTCTACTACGTAAAAGATCGAGTGATTGTTTGTATTGGGTCCAACTTAACAAGTACACCTAGCTCGTTCACTAAAGTGAATGTGAAAATGCATTAGAGGTAGAGTTAGGGATATGCAATTATCGTTGCATAAGTGATATGTAGTATCCACCTTATTAAAACCAAGAACTATAATTGATATCTCGTGATTGGTTCATGCATAATTGTTGAATTGAAGATCATAGAAGATTAGTTTGATTGACCTACCTAATTTATTAATTCGAGCTTGTTTGCCAAAGTGAAGGGGAGACTTAATTCAATGAAATCTCGGCCTGTTAGGAAGTCTATCGAGATTTCCTAAGTCCAACAGAGAGAATTGTTAGCTTGAATAAAATAGTAGGAACATTTATTTGATGAAAAACCACGTTCAGTAAATATAAAATTAAAATATGACTATTTTTAGATTTTTGAATGGACTTAACACATGACCTAACCTTTGAAAAGATATTTGAAAAAAAAAACAAGTTTGGATTGGATGCAAAACACTATAGATTATACTAGAAAATAGGAGAACCTTGTATGTTGTCATACAAGATTTACCTGTTGTGCCCAAACTTGGTGCCAAAATGAGGGAATTTAATGCTTACATGAAATGTGAAAATGGATGACGGAATAGAGAATGGAACTCATGTGTTTAATATAATTAAACTAATTAAGAAAACCAAAACTCTAGACTCACGTATGACAAATAACATGGGCTTTAACCTTGTTATCTTATGTCTACCTGAATCCTACATTAAGTTTGTTATGTGTTTTTGAAGGATTACAAGGAAGAATCCAAATAAGGTTTGATAAGAATGGTAGTGAATGCTGATATACATTTTAGAATGGAGAAATAGGTTGAAGTTAGTTTGAAAAGATAGGAAGAGAGAAATAAAGCTAATGCCAAGCTAAATTTTGAATCTTAGCCAGTACGTCACAACATAGTAAACTCTTATTGGATCTGAGTCCACCCATGATTAGTCAACCCGACCCGATTCAATGTAACTACCATGGGCAATTATGAGAAAGAGTTGAAGGGCAGTTGGACATATATAAATTGTCCAACTGCCTCTTCAAAAGAAGAACGTTATTTTTCCAGAAGCAAAACATCTCTTTTCAATTCTTCTGCCAATGCAATGCACAGTAGATCATGTCTCCCAAATGGAAATCAATACATGGGCAAATGGTGTTGTGGAAACAGACTAACGTCAACACCTCGCGTAGAATTCGAAGACACTTCATTGAAAATTAAAACGGGTATGTAAAATCTTATTTACAGATTTCACAGAATTTGATCTTGGCATGTTTAATTATTCTAACATTGGTATCAGAGCCCAAGTTACATATTTGTTATGTTTTCTGTGAATCATATTGCGTATATTATGCAAATTAGAATTTGTGTATTTATTTTTGGACACGATTTTAATTCGGCCAAAATTGCATGAAATTGGTGTTGGGAAACATGTTGGATGTATGCTAGGAATGATATTACATGTTTTAAATTGAAAATCGACTCGAATTAATGTCAGAATCGATGAAAATTGACCCAAATCCGAGACCCAAGACGTCTTTTGCTTTGTGGTCATTTTGACGGATTTCGACGCCAAATTGGAACGAATAGGCTCAACGTTGACAGGGATACAAAAGCCCCATGTTATCATCATCAGAAAACCGTCGAAAAACAACCAATCAAAAGCACAACACTTTTAGGGTTCATCGTGCGATTCTGGGTTGCAATCGGGTTAGGAAAACCCGATTACCCGACCCTAGATGTCATCAGATGTATTATATATGCTATGGTGTGTACATGCCCAAATATTTATTTTGTTATTGGGCTAGTTAGTCGATATAAGTAAATATTGAAAGAGCACTGAAAGGCTATATGTAGAATTTTGATATTTAAAAGGCTCTATGGATGATTGATTATGTCATTGAGAATCAAACTTGCGTTTGATTGGCTATTGAGATGCCAGTTGAGGAAGTGTTTTTAAACCAACATAAATTAAATTACAGCTAAGTTTTCTTACTTCAAAAGGGCTTATATCTTGGAGCAATAAGAAACAGAGATGCGTAGCTGTCTCCATATCGGAAGCCTAGTATATAGCGTATTCAATAAATGTGCAAGAAACTGTTTGGTTGAGAATATTCTTCGTGAATCTGAGTAAACAGGACGATATTGCTAGAGCAATGGTTGTCTGTTGATATGAAAGATTCTGAATTTTTATAAGATAACCAAACGTATCGACACTAGACACAACGTAATAAGAGACTCAATTTCCAAGAGGAAAATGAACGTACAATATAATTCTATGCATTGTATAGTCACTGATCCTTTGACCAAGATTCTTCCAAGAAAAGTATATCTTGCACATATTAAATTTCTTGGATTGTGTAGACTGTGATTGATAGTGTTGAGCTTATATATTGTACTGGTGACATAACGTCGAAAACTATGAATTTAAGTTCATTTTATGTTTTGAACTTACGTCCCGAAATTTTTGGGTTTTCATTGCATACACATCGTTATTAGCTCAACAAGATTGTAATGTCACACAAGTTAGAGATTGACTCACTCACACGAGTAATCGCCTTTGGCGCTGAAAGAGCAAGCAAAGATGAGACATTATTCTTGAGAAATGTGATGCTGAGAGAGCATACCAATAGGAGACAAATTTCTCAAAAAAAGATTTATTGAAATAAAAATGTCACCTTGATGATTGATCAAGATGAGGTCATAATAGATATATTTAAAAAATGACCGATCCATGTCCAAATAACTTGTGAATGTCAGATGTGAGTTCTTAATATAGATAAATACCTGTAAGTGTGAAGATGATTAAAAACTCAGGTTAGGCACTAGGTATAGCGACTGAACTAAGATTTGTATAATATTGTGAATGACATTTGAGAAAATACACACTATAACACATGATTCATACTATGTATGCATAAGTAAGACGACCAGTTAAAGTAATGGAAGGATGAATCCCTGCTCCTTTACTGTGTGAGTCTTTATGAGGATTATCTCATATTGATACCCTTTGACTCTTTACTGTTGTTGGATATTTACTCTTAGTGTTGCTATCTTAGCTTGAAACCTATGGCCACGCATGATTCGGTCTATAGAACATGACTAGAAAAATAGCTAAGTTTAAATTAAGAATTTCAAGTAGAAGAGGAAGACTTATATGTTACGTGTGTCCATTGACCGGTCGATCATGTCACTCATATGGAGATTGGACTTGATCATGGATACATAGGAAAATAACACAATGATAAATGAGGGATCAAAGAGAGCTAGTGTTATCGAGTAAGTCTAGGGTGCTACGAGTCTAACGCTTTATTTTTGTTTTATTCGGGTTAAAGTGGTTATGCTGTTCCTAATAGATGCATAGTATTTAGCTCCTAAGTACAGGTTGCTCGCGAGGTCGCATGACACATTTGCAAGTATGAAACGTACTGCTATATAGGATTTCTGTGACTAAGCATTTGGTTCGGGTCTTCCATTATGTGTGAGTGAGAGTTATTGGATCTAGGTCCACCTATGACGGGTCGACCCAACCCAGTTTAATGTAACTGCCATAGGCAGTTATGAGAAGGAGTTGGAAGGTAATTAGACATATATAAATTGTCCAACTGCCTCCTCAAAATGAGAACATTATTTTTCCAGAAGCAAAACATCTCTCTTCAATTCTCCTGCCAATGCAATGCACAGTAGATCATGTCTCCCAAATGGAAATCAGTACATGGGTAAATGGTGTTGTGGAAACAGACTAACGTCAACACCTCGCATAGAATTTGAAGACGCTTCATCGAAAATTAAAATAGGTACGTAAAATATTTATTTACGGATTTCACAGAATTTGATCCTAGCATGTTTAATTATTTCCAACAACTCTTATAAGGGTGTAGTTGGCAAAAGTAAGATAATTTGTTTTCAATATGGTAAGTTTGGCCATTGGAGCAAAGTTTACAAAACTTTTCTTACCAGCTAACAAAAAGAAGGAAGATTGAGCCTTCAACTTTAGGTAAGATTGAGGATTGAACCTTTTCTCAAATTTAACATGAGATTTAAGTTCTCACATTTGTTCGATATGAAGAATCTAAAGCATAGTGGTGCTAGCTAAGAGAAGAGGTAAACTTACAAGTTGGAAATGAGACATGTGTATGCCACATTGGCCATAAGATTTATGTATTTATTCTAACCCATGGCAAGATGAAAAAAAATAATAACTAGTTGTAATATTTTTAGAAATAAAACTTCTGATAGATTTGTAACTATGATTAAAATTCTTACTTGTATAAATTGATTTTAATTTGGACTAATGATTTGGCACAAAAGACTGAGTTATAACTAGAATTCTGATTCATTCAATTGTTGTCAAATGATGGATACTGGTTATGTCTTTTAGACAAACATAACCATATCAGTCTTTCATTGTCTTCAGTGGGAGTATTATTTGACTATTGAGTTTCATCTAAATGATGAGAATTAACAGTTAGTGTCAAACATGACCAATTTTGAATTTCATATGATTCACTAAAAATTCTAATAAATATAATTTGTAGATCTTTGAAAACACAAATTTGAATACCTTGAAGAAATTCAAGAATGAAATAAAAAATTTGTTAATGCGTGTATTCATTCACTTGGGTTAAACAGATGAGGTAACTACATAAGACAGATGGTCCAATTTAATACTTGATGTGTAATAGGAATTTCAATATCCACTAAATATTCTAAGGTAATACCTTAGAGATTGTGACCCATAGATTTGTCATTTATGTTTGTGTGCAACACATTTTATATGTGTTGTACATATTGGATTAAAGTGAAACTAATTCACATAGATTATCTGGTGTGACACTAATGTTAAGCAATTAACTTGAGTTAGTTTAACCATATGACACTAATGTCTTCTATGCCTATATGCAACATATTTTATATGTGTTATATGCATTAATAATGACACTAATGTTAAACAATTAAATTGATTTAGTTGAACCACATGTTAAATCTGTTTTGCAAGATTCTTTTAGACATTATTCTCTAAAAGAATAAGTGAAAGGATAATAGAGTTCTAATTTACAAGGAAGATAGACATAAAGTAAATGATGTGTCAATAAATATGGTTAAACATTACAATGAAGATTACTTATACCTATAAGTAAACAAGTAATCAACCTAAGTTTATAAGAACCCTATATGGACATATAAGGTGCGTTATAAGTTTATAAGAATTAAAATTCTCATAACTCTTGGTAGACGCATTGGTCATTTATGACGTTAAAATCTGAGACCTATAACTGACGTTAAAATCTAGATGTGATCATAGTTGTTGCATACCTTTAAAAGTTTGACAATTGATTGTCAAGAATAACTCCAATGGGCAAAACCTAGAATGGTTATGAACATATCATAACCAGTGGTATTAACCTTGAAAAAGAGCTTGTCGGGTACGCATTACTAAGATGAATATGAAATCTGTATACAAAAGTGAGTGGTAGTACAATGACAATTCTAACATTGTATATCTATTTAACGATAAACATATTATAATTAAATGTCATATTTGCAACTAGTATAAGACTTAGGTAACATATAATCCTTCGTGAAAGAACTTAAACTAAGTAATTCACCATATCCTTACCTGATCTATCATTGTATCGTATAGACTATAGTGTTTATAATAAATGAAAGTTGAAGGGATTTATCAAATAAGAATCTGAAAGGATTCTCTTTTGTCATGATGCTACATGCTTCTCTTGGATTATGCATCACTGAACACATAAATTATGAGATAAAGATAATTAGATTTCTATTATCACCAGCTATTAGAATGATCATGAGTATCATGATGTACACTCAAGGTTGATATCTAAATCTTTTAGAAATATCAATTGTGTCCAAATAAACATCATTGATGACACATTGGCAAATATCCTTGATTTCTTAAAAAAGAATATGGATAGTTCCTGAGGTATTGAAAGATAAAGTCATTGAATGAGAAACAGTGACATAAGACAAATCAGGTTAATATAACAAATATCAATTCAAATGGATAGCTAATAAATGTGTTGAATCAATTTTACTTTGAAAGCCAAGTATGAGACATTCAAAATGCAAGGTCTTAAAAGATATATTAGATCATAAATATGACTTCTAGCATCATTGATTTGGTAATATAATTACCAAACAGATGCTTCATAGAGTCATATTCTCACCAACGATCTAAGATCATACTTTGATGATTTCACCTTTTGTACTACCTATTGGTATGCCCAAGGGCATTTTAGTCTTTTTCTTTATTTTAAATTTAATTATTAAATGTTCTCCAAAGTGATACATGTCCATATATAGGGGTATTCACAACCATGTATCATTAGCAAATTTGAATTTTTCAGATAAGATTGTGATTGCGACAAGATCGGGTGTTGCCTTAGTTGTGCGATACAACACACGCTCGTGTATTGCATCTAGTAGGCAAAAATAAAAGCATTTTAAACCTAATTTCTTTCATTCCTTCTCACAACTAGCTGCACCCTAAAGAAAGAAATGAGAGAGTAGAGAGGTTTTTTGTCATTGAAGGAAGCCATCGATTATTAGAAATGCCTCAACCATATGAAGACCTTAGCGATCTTCAAAAAGCCAATTAAGTGGTGTCTCTTGGCATGATTAAAGTTGTTAAAGCATGAGTTAAATTTATGAAATTATATTTTGATTATTCTTAATTTCTGAGACCTTTTTTAAAATAATGATGGTGAGATGCGTATGTTATTGACAAGAATTGATTTATTAAGGTAATGAAAAAGTAGTTAAATTGAACATTATGGCTTAGCGTTTTAGGTTGGTTAGATGCTTTCTCATTTGTTGGATTGATTTAAGAAGTGTATGGTCTTGAGTAGGTTAACATATAGGTGAATTATGCTGGTATGCTTAAATGAAATTCGTTGATATGTTGAGTTGGGTATGTTTGGTTGACGATGATTGCCAAGTAATTTAGTAGTTTAACGTGGTTATATGGATGTAAATGTGAAAATATGCTTTAGGGCATGTAGTGATATGTTTTGAAACTATGTATATGCTTGTGCAACTGAAAAAGCATAAAACCAATAAGTTTTGCTATCTTTAGATTGCGAGACATAATAATGTATGGCCCCATACATGTCTGTGTGTCATCAATTTACAATAAGAAGTTTTGCAATTTTTGTGTGCTTATTCTAAAGAAAGCTATACATGGTTGTACGGCATGGGACACACACCCATGTATTAATTTGTAAAAGTGGACACTACACTTAAAAATAGGCACACAAGGGTACACATAGTAAAAAGACTATTTTTCCCTTAGTTCAAGCATAATGAAAAGAAAATAGAAGAAACAAGAAAGAATAAAGATTTTAGTAAAAGAAACAAGCTAGATAGAACTACGAGTGCTCGACTATGTGACAGATGGCATGAGACCCTGATCGAGTCAGATTTGGGTCAAAAATTAGAAAATTTAAGGAAAATAGTTCACATTCAACTAGCTACTAGTTGTGTGAGTAAGTGACAAGATTTGTTGAAGAAATAGGGTTGGATACCTATGAGATGCATTATGCACTCAATATAAAGGCATATAACCACTCAGTTTATTCAGGTACGCATGGTAAGGATTATGGCTTTCAGATATTTTCTCACGTGGTCAGCAAAATACATCACATATGTACCCATATCCTAGGATGGTTTAGACAATAGTTCTGATTAGCTTATGTGATAAGGGAAATGATTACTACTAGATTTTTTCCCGTGTGACCAAGGTGTCCTAGTTAGCTAGCTTAATACGCCGTATGGCAGGTGCAGAAGGCATAATAGATAATAACAGACAAGGTGTCTTATGCTTTCACTAAGGCATCAGTTATGCCAATTCTAGCTTAGGCCTTAGTAATCCTTATAAATTACCTATGTTAGGGCACATAAGTATCGAGTTATGACCATATTCAGATTCATAAATGGAACACTAGGTTTACCAGTTATACGTCTATTTAGGGTGTTGAAAGTTCACCGACTTAATAAGTTTTTTTACTTATGCATTCCTTTTTGTTGTTTTGTAGATAGAGGTGAGCAGCGGGACATGCAGGGGAACCAGTTGTTTAGTGAGTAGTTGTATAAGAGTGAGAAGTATAATTGTCATTTTTAGATTCTTTTTCCATTATGTTTTTTTTTCTATACATTTCAGTTACAGATCATGAGATTTTGGACACATTAACTAAAGTGATTCCATTTTTAGATATTTCTTTCATTTATGAAGTTTATTAAATGATGTATTTAAGTATTTATTCTCATTACACCTTTTTGCATGTTTGAGTTTGTATGATCATGCATTAAATTACAAGGTTTTTAATTAAATTGTCCAATCATACACGTCTTTTTTTGTCATATTCTATGGGTCATATTCTAGATAGAGGTATATATCTAGAGAGATGTGTTATACCTTTTCAAATTGATAGGAAGAAAAATTAGTTAATCTTTGAAAAATAGAATGAACAAAATGTATCAATGAATGCTCTGTTATCGTAAAAGCCATGATAGGCACGTATGGTCATTTGATGTTGTTTGCATGGATGATTGACTATAATGCAACAAAAGCAATGATAGACACGTATGGTCATTTGAGGTTAGTGTTTTAGTGCTAATCCCCATGACAATACAAATTCATTAATAAAGGTCATAGTTGTTATTTTATGTGGCATTCTATGTCTATAAAACATATTAATAAATGCTTAGATAAATGTTTAAAGAATAGTTAAACTGTGATAAGAGGATCAATGCGCGAGACTTGATCGTAAGAACCTTATGTTCATAATTGGTTGCTATTCTTAAAATGTCCATAACTTTGATATTATCACAACCAAGGGCGTGATTAATAATGATAAAATTGCTATAATATTAAACGATCTCATCAAAAGATGATGACAGTTTTCATGTATCAAAGTCATCTAATAACAACTTGGTATAACACATGGGTACATGTTGTAAATATACTCACCAGACTGACCCACTAAAAAGATTTCATATAAATGGTTACTCCAATATCAATGAATATATATTCTTAGTGAATAGAGGTATATAAGATCTTTAGACTTGAGGTCATCAGACAGTTTTGCGCAAGGATTGGTATGATTTGACACTAGTCCAACGTAATCTAGTTAGAGGATTGACAAAAAGATGGTGATCAAGATTTGTACAAAGGCTATGGTAAATCAATAAAGCATTTGTCACTCCTGAGCACAAGAGCTAGTGTGTTTTCATCAATTCAATTGCAACAACACATAACACAAATCTTGGAATCACTGTTCATACAATTGGGTAATTTTTTTTTCTTCTTCAAATTTTATAGCTCAAATGATCTTCGAATCACACTAAAATTATATCAATGCGTAGAGGACTCAAAGAACTTTCTATCAAGCTATGGTAGCATTCATAGCTCATTAGATAAGGCAATCAAAACGAGTGACAAGCAATGGCAAAACTCAAAGAACTTTCTATCAAGCTATGACAACATTCATAACTTATCAGATAAGACAATCAAAACGAGTGACAAAAGCAATGGCAAAACTATAATTATCTTATAACTCTCTGTCATGCAACTTCGATACATACACAGGTATTCAAATTTGGATTTTTAAGAAAAACAAAAACATTAACCAAGGCATAAAGGATATTCCACCAACTTTAGGGTCTTCCACCAAGAATGAATTGGATGAAGGAAAATAGAAAAGAAAAGCCAACAAGCGTTTGATTTAATGTTTCATAAAATTCAAGTGTCTAAACTCTTACAAAAGCATGACCACGCTTTATATAGGGAAGAAGTGAGGCAAAATGGGTTTTTCAATACAAAATCTATTAATTTTTTATACAAAAATCCCTTGAATTAAGCTTAGTCATGCATTCTAAACCAAGCCCAAAGATAGTAATTAACTAAAGACAAAAGTTAGTTGCTTTTTCTTTAACTTTAGAAATTATGTTTCCTAACTAAAACAACCAAATTCTAACTTAGTTCTAGTATAACTAGAACCCAATTTTGGGCTTCTCAAAATGATGCTTGGATGTTTGGGCCATTGATGGACTTCCAAAGTCATACTTTTGGATTAATTGAGCAAGTTATTCACTTAGACCTTGAGTGCATGTAATGAGACTATGTCCAAAAGTGGTTTTGAGCTAAAACTGAAGGTGTAATGCTTCTTTTAGCTTGAGATTTACTAGAACTTCATTCTTCTGGGCTTCAAAAGCTGTATAGAGACTTGAGGATGGTCTGGAACCCAAAAATGACAATAGAGCCATGTATACATCAGGGGCTAATATCTCAGTTAAAGCCCTTTTGACGTATGATAATGACCTATTAAATCTATGACCATAGTAGGATTAAGTTGATGCTTGATTTGATGTTTTTCTAGTCATTGACAGAAGTTAATCTATGTAATTTGAGGATCCTCGTGGGAAACATTTCATCTTTGCGTCAGCCTCAAAAAGATATTGTAAGATGCAAGGATCAAATTATACGAGTAATCGTATCACTAATATGTTAAGAAGTCATATGCTAACACTTCATTAATCGAGTGGCATGATGTTTTGCTAGAGGATGCTCTTAGTCTATGTTTGGATGGGTGCCGAGTTGGGAGGTCGACACTAATCTAGTCATTGCTCACTTAATGGAGAGTCTATAGGTCACACACAAAAGAAGTTGATCGAACTCTTGAGGCTTACGATTTTTTAAATTAAATTTAAGTTAGATCTAGTATGGATTTTGGATTGAGGGTTTCAAGTCTTGGAAAAGCATCTAGACCCAAAATTATATTTTAAAATACATAGAGACTAAACTAAAATAACTCTAAGTGATTAGTGGTGTACGTGAGAAAGTATAAGGTTAGATTGAATTTATCCAATTAGATAAATTTAAGTCCAATTCATAAATACATGTAAACCATAAGAATACATAAATAGGTAAAATATATTAAATAAATAAAATATATATATTAATATATTTATACAACCCACATGAGTAGGGCTTGCATGTATACATGTGTGTATATATGCACATCATGTGCAATTCCACTTGCTCATATGAATAAAGTGAAGTGCACACGATGGAGGCATTGTAGGAGTATCGAGCCATCAAGTAGATCTGCTACACATTCTGATTGGGCCAATTATGAGGAGTAGAGCTAAGAAGATGCAACAGGCTTTAGTTAGGCTCGTGGAGGGCTTAGAGACTAAAACCAGCTTACTTAAGGATGATTGGATGCTTGAAGGAGCCAATCGAGAGGTCAACTTGATTTAGGCTTGAGCCTACGTGCAGACAGAATTTGAACAACCATAACTTTTGATTCATGAGGAGTTACATGGGCTGTAATATATCGACATGAAGCCTGTTTTAAGATCTACAACAAAAAGTAGTTTGTGCCTAATTTAGAGGCCCAAATAAAATCGTTTCAGTCTATATTACATAGTTTTAGTTTACCCAAATTTAGGGTTTTCGGTTTTTATGATTTTAATCTTGTTTGTGACTGGGCTAGACTTTATTGAGCCCAATTGACACATTTTCTTTTAATTTAATTAGTGTTTTAGGTAGTTAAATAGGTAATGGGCTTGGGAAGTTTGGAAGTCTATTGGGCCATAGATAGTTTAGGGTTAAGTTGGCATTATGCTATAAAAACTAAAATTTTCATGATGAATGGATCTTTAGCCAACTTTTGCACAATTTCGTTTACTATTGAAAACTATCAATCCTTTGAACTTATCAAGCCTTGTCTTGTGGCGTACACCATTATAATTCTAAGGTTCGTATGATTCAATATCGATTCGGATCAAGGGTTATTTAGTGACCAAACCGATTTAGTCTAAGGGAAGTGTCTTCTTGGGCGTTGTGTCTTGCATCAAATCGTCAAGGTTCGCGTTAGCACATAGATATATTTCCTTCTCAAGCAAGGCACACATAATTATGTGACATGTGAAAAACCTTGGCCACCTTTTTAATAAAAACCTCTTCTTGTTGTGAATTTCAAAAGGCTATACAAACCATTTTCAAATTTCTTGTAGATTTTGAGTCTAGTTTCAACCTCTAATCTGGTTTGTGTTCTGTGTGAATATTGAGATTTAGGCCAATACTTGATTTTAGGAACAATGATGCGAACTTGACAATTTGACGCACGACCTAATGTTCAAGAAGATATTTTTCCCAAGATTGAATTAATTTCATCACTAATTGACCTTTGACCCAAATCGATATGAAATCGAATGAACCTCAGAATTGTAATGGTGAACGCCACAAGACAAAACTTGATAAGTTTAAAGGATTGATAGTTTCAATAGAAAGCGAATTTGTGCTAAAAGTCAGCCAAAAGATCTATTCATCTTGAAAATTTTAGTTTTTATAATACAACCCAACTTAATTCTAAACTACCCATAACCTAATAGACTTCCAAAGTTTCTAAGCCCATTACCTAATTAACTACTCAAAATACTAATTAAATTAAAAGAAAATATGTCAATTGGGCTCAATAAAGTCTAGCTTGGTCATAAACAAGATCAAAATTATAAAAACCAAAAATCCTAAATTTGGTAAAATAAAAACTATGTAATACATACTGAAATGGTTTTATTTGGGCCTTCAAATTAGACACTACTAGCGAAGCAAGTTGTCTTATAGAGATCAAAACAAGCTTCGCATTGATATATTATAGGCCCCGTAACTCCTCCCAAATCAAAAGTTATGACCATTCAAAGCCTATTTGCATATAGGCTTGGGCCTGAATCAAGGTGACCTCTCTGTTGGCTCTTTCAAGCATCCAATCGTCCTTAACTGAACTGGCTTTAGTCTTTAAGCCCTCCACGAGCCCAACTAAGGCCTGTTGCATCTTCTTAGCTCTGCTCCTCATAATTGGCCCAACTAAAAATGAGTAGCAGATCTCTTTGATGGCTCGATGCTGTTATGATGCCTCTATCAAACAACTTTGTAATTTGTCATCATCAATGAAAATTAAAGGAGTCATTTATATAAGTATATTTTATAAACACCTTATGAGTGTTACTAACATGTTTATGAATTAATTATCTTACAAGGTTGATCAAGATGTGGATTTTATTGTATGTTTATTTATTAATTAAAAAATTTTAATCGCTATTCTATTTCTCAAAAATAGTAAATTCCCTACAAGTGAAGCTTGGATGTTTCAATCTTACTCAAGACTCAAGAAATATACACATAAAATTGTCACACTCAAGAAAAGCCTTCTCTTGAGACACATGTTGTATTATAATCGTATATATGCACATACATCCATACACAATTAAATATGCCAATATGATCATGATATAATATATATATATCAACAAGTAACAACAACAACAACAATAACAACAACAACAACAATAATAATAATAATAATAACAATAATAATAAAACTTTCACTAACTTTAAATATCAAAAGACCATAAATACCTTCATGTTTTTAACATGACTTTATGGGCCACAGGTCTTATTCCTTTGGTTAGCGGCTTAAACTTATATTAATGTTGTATTTTTGTACTTTACCCTAATGTTTTATTTTTGTATAAGGTTCTTAACTATAAGATATTTTATTTTTATATATCCCAATCTATCAATGGTCTTTTACCTAATCGCATTATTATCAATCGATACCAAGTAGTCCAAAAATATAATCTTTCAATTACACAACCTGAGAAACTACCTTGCAGAAAGCTACAAATTTGATATCCATGGTTGAGGCAGCTACTAATGACTACTTGATGCTTTTCCAAAATGTGGCCTATTTAGCAAGTATAATAATATATCCGAGAATAAATTTTATAACATTTTTATAGCCATTGAAAACTTGATCTTTTGCAAGTACCTTATTATCTCTTAAACCATAACCCAATAATCAAAACTTTGATTTAAGAGTAAGGATTAAAAACCTTAAATGTAAAAGTTATGTATCAAGCATATGCACACTTATGCATTCATCAAGCTTTCAATAACACCATCATTGTAACCTCTCTTAACCCATAGATGTATTATAGAAAAATGGCAAGAGTTCCCTTATTTTAGAGGGTCCGAGAAATTTTCTTATTATGCCCTGTAACACTCCTAATTAGCAATTCACACAAACAAGTCCTACCAACCGATTGAATTTTTATCAACTTAATCATAATTAACGGAATAAATAAATCATAGTCACTATTAGAAAAATTGCCACCCACAGGAACCTTATAATCAATTCCAACAATTAAAACAATACATACATACATACATACATATATATATATATATAGAGGATATACTAACCATTATATAGATGTATATGCACATCAATACAACAACCATATATATAGGAACCAAAATATATACATATTCACCAATATGTATATCAAGTATATATATGCATATATTCACATATGCATCCAAAACATATAAATCAACCAAAATATGGTGCCTTCCTCCCTTAGCCTCATGTCACACTAGTGCTCCCTGGGAACCTCTGCTGTAACTCTCTACTTATAAAAAATATTAAATTAAATGGAATGAGCGACCAGAGCTAAGTAAAAAAATCATACTAAATACTTAAAACATTTTATACCAATACTAATCTCTTCCATACTCAACATGTCTGGGCTTGTCACATACAAGATAATTTACACGGAACATGCATTAACCACATATCATAATTCTCTTCATTCATATATTTATTCTTTTCTTTACTATACAAGTATGATTCTCACATTATGATTTATCATGTATGAGTGCCATGACTTTTCTATTTTCTGATCGTACATATTCTCAACTCTTTTTTAGCGACATAAGTTTGCATGCATGATTCTAATGCAAATGACTTTCACAAAACATTTGCTAATTCTTTTTTTTTATCAAATATTTTCATCACCCATTCTAGACTACATATGATAGTATACGCAGTCACCATATGAGGTACAATTCTCTCTTACATGCATATTTCACTATTTTTCTTTGCTATCCATGCAATACAGTTGACATATTTCTTTGTTGTCTATACAGTACAACTGATATCTTTCTTTGCTGTGCATATAGTATAGTTGGCTATCCACACAGTATAGCCAATATTTTTCTTTGTTGTCCACATAGTACATTTTGCGTGTAAGGATTTTAAGCATGCTTCCTACTTTCCTATATCATATTAGTCATTATAAAACCAAAAACAAACTTGTTTTCCATTATCTAAAAACATGCATAACTTAGAAAATGTTTTTCCTCTTTCTTTATTTATCTGAAAACATGTATATGCTATGATTCCTCATGTATACATATATAACCATAATATGAAATATGCCCATTCATTGTTTTTCCTTATTCTTTTCAAGCCTCATCAAGCATCAGATTACTTTCTCATACATTTATATATATCTCATGCATCAAATTAATTTCAAAATATACAATAAAGGCTTAATATAAGGGTTATTACATATATCATGCACATAATTAAGCAAAAATTAACCTACATCACATAAAATGACACTTTTACCCTTATGGCCAAAAATTACATGCCTACCCTTAGTGCAAATTCTTCCATCAATTCATCATTTCTCACATACTCAATACACAAAATCAACCAAGCTAACCCTAAGAATAAGAAATGTCTAAAATACCCTTATGGCCAAAAATTATATCGTAAGTCATAATGAATTTCTTTATTCTTTTACGCATAAATCGCCTTAATTCTAATACCTTACACACTTATACAAGTAAAGGTTATTTGAATAACCTAACTTAAATTACTTCAAGTATGTAAAGTATGAAATTTTTACCTTTTCTTTGCTAATTAGGTGATTTAAGTCTATTCTCCTTTTTTTCTTCTTCCTAGCAACCTTAATCAACCAAAAACATAATCATCAATTAAAACTCTAAACTAGACATCTCTTAAAAATTAAACTTTTTACCTTAAAACTTATCAGAATGGATAAATCTATACTTTTTATAATTTGAGGCTTTGGAAATTAGGTGGTTTAGTTGGGTTTTTTGGTGAATTTTTGGTTGAAGAAAACTTTAATGAAGTTTATGGAGGATTATCAGCCAAGGAAGAAGAAAATGAATAATTTTTTTGTTTTATAACCTTTTTGGAATAATTTACCTTTAGCCTTCTCCAAAAATGACTATTTTATCCCTAGCTAATTACCAAAAACCCTTAGCACCATTATATATTTTCAAGTATACCATTAAATTTACATTTCCACTTTGTCTCTTAAATCCTTCTAAAATGACCATTTTACCCCTTTGAAAATTATTGCTCATTTAGTAGTTTTAAGGAATTCTTTCACAATTTCTTTAAACAACAACATATAAAATCAATTGTAGAGGTAATTTTGGAAGTAAAGTTTACTGGCATACCTAAATCTAGGTGTTACATTTCTTGCCCTCTTAAAAGAATTTCGTCATTGAAATTTAAACAAATAGGTTGGGAAATCTTTCTCTCATTTGTTGCTCAATCTCCTATGTGGCTTCTTTCACCTTATGATTCTTCCATAATACTTTCACTAGTGAAATTGTCTTATTTCATAGCAATTTTATTTTCTTGTCTAGTATCTACATCGGTTGCTCCACATAAACTAAATCTTCTTTTAATTCAACATTATCTGATTTCAATACATGTGAAGGATCGTTGATGTACTTTCTTAATAAAGAAATATGAAATATATTATGACCTCGAATCATACTAGGTGGAAGTGCAAGTCTATAAGCCACATTGCCTACTCTTTCTTAAATTTTAAATGGGCCAATAAATCTTAGAGCAAGTTTCCCTTTTCTTTCAAATCTGATCATGTGTTTGTAAGGGGTTGTTTTCACAGAAACTTTGTCACCCAGTTGAAACTCTATTTCTTTCCTTTTCAAATCTACATAGCTTTTCTGTCTGTTCAGAGCTTGCTTCAATTTAGTCTTGATAGTTGTTACGTCTTCTACCATCCTTTGGGTTAACTTAGGCCTGAGAGTTTGACTTAAATCATCTCACTTTCCTATGTCATCCTTATATAATGGGGATCTATACTTTCTTCCATAAAGAGTCTTATATGGTGCCATTTTGATGGTGGACTAGTAGCTATTATTATATGCAAATTCCATCAATGGTTTGACATTGTCTAATGTGTCACTATAACTGGGGTAACCATGAAGATAGTGATTGACCATATTGTGAGATACATGAAGGCTATAGTTGATCAATAAAAGATTCATCACTTTTAAACATAGGAACATATATTTCACATGAGAATACTAAATGACATCCATGATTGCTTGAATTTGTGGCCACAATGGGATAGGTTATAGCCTAATCCGTGTTGGTCATTGATGTGTATCAGTTCATACTAAGGAACCGCCATGCATGGTTGGGACCAAGTCATGCATGGTAGGTGCTAGATGTATACTTCTTGGCATCAAGTTTTGGTACATGTGTAACACCTGAATTTAGCTATGTTAGTAAACTCTACTTCCAAAATTACCTCTAGAGTTGATTTTATAACTTGTTGTTTAAAGAAATTGTAAAAGAATTATTTAAAACTACTAAATGAGCAATAATTTTTCAAGGGGGTAAAATGATCATTTTAGAAGGATTTAAGAGACAAAATGGGAATGTAAATTGAATGGCACACTCGAATTAATATAATGGTGCTAAGGGTTTTTGGTCATTGGGTAAGGATAAAATAGTCATTTATGGAGAAGGTTAAGGGTAAATTATTCCAAAATCCAAAATGCTTATAAAACAACCAAACTATTCATTTTCTTCTTCCTTGGCCAAGAATTCTCCATAATTTTACTAAAGTTTTTCTTCAAACAAAAAATCACCGAAAAACCTAGCTAAACCACCTAATTTTCAGAGCCTCCAATTATAAAAAGTGTAGATCTATCAATTTTGATAAGTTCTAAGATAAAAAGTTTAATTTTTAAGAGATATCAAGTTTAGAGTTTTGATGGATGATTATGTTGTTGGTTGATTAAAGTTGCTAGGAAGAAGAAAAGAAGGAGAATAGATTTAAATCACCTAATTAGCAAAGAAAATGTAAGAATTTCATACTTTACATACTTGAAGTAATTTGAGTTAGGTTATTTAAATAACCTTTACTTATATAAGTGTGTAGAGTATTAGAATTAAGGTGATTTATGCTTAAAGAATAAAGAAATTCATTATGACTTATGATGTTATTTTTAGCCATAAAGGTATTTTAGACATTTCATATTCTTAGGGTTAGCTTAGTGGATTTTGTGTGTTAAATATATGAGAAATGATGAATTGATGAAAGAATTTGCACTAAGGGTAAGCATGTAATTTTTCACCGTAAGGGTAAAAGTGTCATTATTGATGCATGAGATATATATAAATGCATGAGAAAATAATATGATGTTTAATAAGGAGTGAAAAGAATAAGGAAAAACAATGAATGGGCATATTTCATATTATGGTTATAAATGTATACATGAGGAATCATAGCATATACATGTTTTCAGAAAAATAAAGAAAGAGGAAAAACATTTTCTAAGTTATGCATGTTTTCGAAAAATGGAAAACAAGTGTTTTTGGTTTTATAATGACTCATATGATACAGGAAAACAGAAAACATGCTTAAAATCCTTACACGCGAGTTATACTATGTGAACAGCAAAAAAAAGATATCAGTTATACTATGTGGACAACAAAGAAAGATGTCAATTGTACTGTGTGGACAACAAAGAAAAAAATAGAGAAATATACTTATAAGAGAGGATTGTACCTTGTATAGTGACTACAAGTACTGTCCTATGTAGTCTGGACTGGTCAATGAAAATATTTGACAAACAAAAAAAAAATTAACAAATATTTTATGAAAGTCATTTGTATTAGAATCATGCATGCAAGCCTATGTGGCTGATAAAGAGTTAAAAAGGATATACGATCAGAAAATAGAAAAGTCATGATACTCATACATGCATAAATCATAACGAGTGAATCATATTTGTATAGTAAGGAAATGAATAAATGTGTGAATGAAGAGAATTATGATATGTGGTTAATGCGTGTTCCATATCAATTATTTTGTATGTGAATAGCCCAGACACGCTGAGTATGGAAGAGATTAGTACTGGTATGAAATGCTTTGAGTATTGAATATGATTTTCTTACTGAGCCATGGTAGCTCACTCCGTTAATTTAATAAGTTACAACTAAAGAGTTGCAGCAAAGGTTCCCATGAAGCACTAGCGAGACATGAGGCTATGGGAGGAGGGCACCACATTTTTTTCGATTTATATGTTTTTGGTGTCTATGTGCATATATGTATGTATAAGTGACTTTATGTGTGTGTGTGTGTATATATATATATATATATATATACATACACACACACGCATATTTTGGTTCTCATATGTATATATGTAGTTATTATATTAATGTGCCTATACCTTTATCTGATGGATTGTATATACTTATGAGAATATATATATCTTTCTGATTTTGGATATATGTGATTGTGTGTGTATATATATATATATAGCTAGTCGTTGAAATTGGTTATAAAGTTTCTGTGGGTGGTAATTTTTATAATGGTTACTATTAAGTATTTATTTTATTAATTATGATTATGTTGATGAGAATCCAGTCGGTTGGTAGGACTAGTTTATGTGAATTACTAATTAGGAGTGTTACAGGGTATTAAAAAAAAAAAATTCCCCGGGCCCTCTATAATAAGGGAACTTTTGCCCTTTTTTTGTCACACACATACTAGCTAAGAGAGGTTACATTTTTAGTATCAAAGCATGATTTTGGATGCTTAAAGGCATATATAATAGAATATGTTGTAATATATATATATATATATATATATATATAGAGTTTTGCATTCTAGTATTGCACAAGTGCCCTTCATGTCTCATAGATCAGCTCCCGAGAATCAACTGTAGTAAGTTGTTTTCTTTGCTTATATTCAAATAATAGAATGATAAAATCCTTATGTAGTTATTAGATGAGGAGTACCACAAGACGAGGTGAGGGTCATGGAAGAGGTATTCAAAGAGAGATGAGAGAGTCATCTAACCCTACCTCATCCCATGGTTCAGGTTTTGGGCTAGCAAAAATTAGAGATATAGTTTGCTGGGTGTTGATTGAGAGTCAAGATAGACTCACACTTGAAAATATAGCCAAAGATGCCATCTGAGATGAGATTAGAAGTGAGATTCATGAGGAAGTCATAGAAAAAGTCAGAAATGAAGTGAGGAATGAGGGGAGAGGAGAAGTTGGAGCTCAAAAGTGGCTTGAGCCTAGTTATTTTTTACCTAGTCAGCATACCCCTCATGAATTTAAAGGTACTAAAGACCTTTTGGTGGTTGATAAGTAAATCAAGCAGGTGGAAAGTACCATAGATTTGTTTCCTATGACTAATGGAGAAAAAGTTCAGTATGCCAGTTTCTTGATGAAAGAAGAGAACCGCGTATGATAGGACCTAGTTAAAGAAACCAGAAATGTGGATTTGATGACCTAGTAGGACTTTAGAAGGGCATTTGAGGCTCAATACAAGTTGATGTAGTAACAGTCAAAGTTCAGGAGTTCATTTCTTTGCAGCAGGAGGAAGGTTCAGTAAAGGATTATTCTACCCATTTTGATATCCTATCTAGTTTTTCTCCAAGTATGGTGAGTACACCCAGTTTCCAATTAGACAATTTCTTTAGGGCCTTAGACCGAAGATAACCTTGCATGTGCTAGATGGACCACAACCTCCTCAAACTTATGAAGAGGCATTAGAGAGAGCATTGAGGTTAGAGGTAAATGTTAATAAGCCACCTAGGAATGCACCCTCCATGACAACACCTCTATCAGTGATAATACCCCAGACAGTGATGCCAAGTCGATCAGTTCTGCTTGTTTCGTTGACTGTTTCAGCATTTGCTACAGTATTAGGGGTAGTTCAATTGGCTTCAGCTTCATAAACAATAGGGGAACAAGAAAATTCTAGTCAAAAGCAAATAGAAAAGGCAAGAAGAGTGACAAGAAGCCTAGAAAAGAAAATATTCCCTAGTGTCAGACTTGTGGGAGACGTCATAGTGGGGAATGTTGGTATCGACAAAAACAAGTGATTTGTTATGTATACCAACAGTCAGGGAATATAATAAAGAATTGCCAAAGTACTATAGTGCCAGTCCCGATACAGCCACAACAAATCTTGATTCCGTCAGTGTAGCCAGAGAGAGGTACTAATGCACGAGTCTATACAGTTACCCATAATTAGGTCGAGCCTATCTACTATTACTGGTCAGCTCTTATTCCACTCTGTTTCCTTGTATGCATTAATTGCCAGAGTACTATGGTGCCAGTCCTGATACAACCACAACAATCCTGATTCCGTCAGTGCAGCCAGGGAGAGGTACTAATGCACGAGTCTATACTATTACCTATAGTCAGGCCGAGCCTATCTACTATTACTGGTCAGCTCTTATTCCACTCTATTTCTTTGTATGCATTAAATGATTCAGGAGTTATACATTCTTTTATTGCATTGGGGGTTATTGAAAGGGTAGGTTTAGTGCTTATTAGATATACCCATTTTATTAGAGTTGAGATGCTGGATGGTGGGAGTGTGATTACTAATAAGATGTTAAGGGACCAGAGGGTAGTGATACATAGGAGAGAGTTAAAGGTGGACTTGATTGTCTTTGATATGCCCGATGTTGATGTTATCCTGGGCATGGATTTCCTAGAAAGATATGGAGTCGAGATTGACTATAGAAAGCAAAAGGTTTGATTCCAACTCGACAATGGGGATCAGCCTAGTATGATGATCAACAGTGTAAAGGCATAAAAATTGTTGAAAAAAAGGTGTGTAAGATATTTAGCTCATGTGGTACATGAGCGTAATATTCAAAGATTGGGTGTTCAGGATGTCCCAATAGTATAAAATTTCCCAGATATTTTTCTTGATGAGCTACTAGGTTTACCTCTAGAGATAAAGTTGGAGTTTAGTATAGAGTTAGAACCTGGCTTAGCCCCAATTTCAAAGGTCTCCTACTGGATAGCTCCAGCTGAATTACAAGAATTAAAGAAACAGTTGTAAGAACTTTTAGATAAGGGTTTTATTAGACCCAATCACTCTCTTTGGGGAGCACCTATACTATTTGTCAAAAAGAAAGATGGGTCACTTCGTATGTGCATAGATTACAGAGAGTTGAATAAACTGACAGTGAAGAATAAATACCCGTTGCCTCGAATTGATGTTTTATTTGATCAGTTGAAGGGAATTTCTTTGTTCTTCGAAATTGACTTTAGGTAGGGTTATCACCAGGTGAGGATTATAGAGCAAGATATTCCAAAGATAGCTTTTTGGACCCGCTATGGGCACTACAAGTTTGTGGTGATGCCCTTTGGATTGACTAATGCCCCAACAATCTTTATAGATTTAATGAATAGAGTGTTTCATGATTGCCTTGATAAATTCTTGGTGGTATTTATTGATGATATCTTGATATACTCCATATTAGAAGAAGAACATATCGAACACTTGAGATTTGTGCTACAAAGATTGAAAGAAAAGAAATTGTATGCCAAATTCTCTAAGTGTGAATTCTGGTTGGACTAGGTAGTATTTTTGGGACACGTGGTTACTAAGGAAGGTATAGTTGTAGACCCCAATAAAGTGGAAACAATACTTGAATGAGCGAGGCTAAAGATGGTGAAAAAGATCATAAGCTTTTTAGGGCTAGTCGACTATTACAGGAAATTTGCACAAGGTTTTGCCTAGTTAGCCAAGCCACTTACAACTCTTACCAGACAAGGAACTCCTTTTCTATGAACTGATGCTTGTGAAAAGAGTTTCCAAGAGCTAAAAAGACGGTTGACTATAACCCCTATTTTAGTATTACAAGAGGAAGGTGTAAACTATGATATTTATTACGATGCCTCGTATAATGGCTTGGGAGTCGTGCTAATGCAGAAGGGTAAGGTGATAGCGTATGCCTCTTAGTAGTTAAAAGATTATGAAACACATTACCCTACCCATGATTTAGAATTAGCAGCAATGGTTTTTGCTTTAAAAATTTATAGGCATTATTTATATGGAGTTGAATGTAATATCTATACCGACAATAAAAGTCTAAAATATTTTTTCACTCAAAAAGACTTGAATATGTGACAAAAAAGATGGTTGGAGCTAGTCAAAGATTATGAATATGATATTACATATCAGCCGAGTAAAGCAAATGTGGTCACCAATGCCTTGAGTAGAAAGATTGTCATAGCTTATCTCACCACTCAGATAAAGTTACAAGAAAAGTTTCAAAGGGAACAAATTGAGGTGATAGGGAGTGGGGTGGCCAGATTGGAAATTCAACCTAATCTCCTCAATGAAATAAAAGAGAAACAAGTAAAAGATTTATGGTGCCAAAAAATGAGTCAACAGATATATGAGGGGAAAAAAACTGAGTTTCAAATGACTGATGGCATGCTCAAGTTCAGAAACAGGGTATGTATTCCCCAAGATTTGGAATTGAGAAAAAAATCATAAGTGAAGCACATGATACACTTTACACTACCCACCTTAGGGGAGTAAAGATGTATTAAGATTTAAAGAAAACTTATTGATGGATAGGTTTGAAGAAAGATATTGGTGACTATGTAGCCAAGTGCTTGGTATGTCAACAGGTTAAGGCCAAACATCAGAGACCTTTAAGTTTGCTCTACCCACTTAGTATTCCTTAATAGAAGTGGGAAGATATTTCAATAGATTTCATCATTGGCCTATCTCAAGTATAAAAAGGCTATAATGCACTATGGGTGATTGTAGATAGATTGACTAAATCAACACATTTTATTCTAGTGAAAGATAGTTTTGCTTTAGATCAACTGGCCCAGATTTATGTATGGGAGATTGTGAGATTACATGGTGTATCCAAAACTATTGTGTCAGATAAAGGCACTAGATTTGTTTCAACTTTTTAGGATAGTTTACAGAGAGTAATGGGTACTAGGTTGGCATTTAGCACAATATATCATTCTCAAATAGATGGCCAGACAGAAAGGGTGAATCAAATACTAAAGGATATATTGAGGGTCTGTTGTTTAGATTACAAAATGGCCTGGCATGAAATGGTTCCATTGATAGAATTTGCATACAATAATAGCTACCAATCCACCATTAAAATGGCACCGTATGAGGCTCTTTATGGAAGAAAGTGAAGAAGATCCCCATTACATTGGGATGACATAGGAGAGCGAGATGATTTGAGTCAAGTTCTTGGGCCTGAGTTAATCCAGATGATGATGGAAGACATAAAGACTATCAAGACTAGATTAAAGCAAACTCAGGACAGACAAAAAAGCTATACAAATTTGAAAAGCAAAGAAATAGAGTTTCAACCGGGTGACAAAGTTTTTGTGAAAGTAGCTCATTACAAGCATGCGATGAGATTTGGAAAAAAAGAGAAACTTGCTCTAAAATTTATTGGCCTATTTGAAATTTTAGAAAGAGTGGGCAAGGTGGCTTATAGACTTGCACTTCCACCAAGTATGGATCGAGTTCATGATGTATTTCATATTTCTTTGCTAAGAAAGTACATCAACGATCCTTCATATGTATTGAAATCATATGATATAGAATTAAAAGAAGATTTAGCTTATGAGGAGTAACTGGTACAGATATTAGAGAAAAAAATAAAAGAGCTTTGAAATAAGACAATTCCATTAGTGAAAGTATTATGGAAGAATCATAAGGTGGAAGAAACCACATGAGAGGTTGAGCAACAAATGAAAGAGAGATTTCCCAACCTATTTGTTTAAATTTCGAGGAAGAAATTCTTTTAATGAGGAAGAAATGTAACACCGGGATTCAGGTATATCAGTGAACTCTACTTCCAAAATTGCCCCTAGAGTTGATTTTATAACTTATTGTTTAAAGAAATTGTAAAAGAATTATTTAAAACTACTAAATAAGCTATAATTTTCAAAGGGGTAAAATGGTCATTTTAGAAGGATTTAAGAGACAAAGTGGGAATGTAAATTGAATGGCACACTCGAAATTATATAATTGTGCTAAGGGTTTTTTGTAATTAGCTAAGGATAAAAAAGTCATTTATGAAAAAGGTTAAGGGTAAATTAGTCCAAAATGCTTATAAAACAACCAAACTATTCATTTTTCTTCTTCCTTGGCCGAGAATTCATCATAATTTTACTGAAGATTTTCTTTAAACAAAAACTCACCAAAAAACCTAGCTAAACCACCTAATTTTCAGAGTTTTAGTTTTAAAAAGTGTAAATATATTAATTCTGGTAAGTTCTAAGGTAAAAAATTTAATTTTTAAGAGATGTCAAGTTTAGAGTTTTGATGGATGATTATGTTGGTTGATTAAGGTTGCTATGAAGAAGAAAAGAAGGAGGATATACTTAAATCACCTAATTAGCAAAGAAAAGGTAAGAATTTTATACTTTACATACTTGAAGTAATTTGAGTTAGGTTATTTAAATAACCTTTACTTGTATAAGTGTATAGAGTATTAGAATTAAAGTGCTTTATGCTTAAAAGAATAAAGAAATTCATTAGGACTTATGATGTAATTTTTTGCCATAAAGGTATTTTAGACATTTCATATTCTTAGGGTTAGCTTAGTGGATTTTGTGTGTTAAATATATGAGAAATGATGAATTGATGAAAGAATTTGCAATAAGGGTAAGCATGTATTTTTTGACTGTGAGGGTAAAAGTGTCATTGTATGTGATGTAGACTAATTTTTGCTTAATTATGTGCATGATATGTGGAATAACCCTTATATTAAGCCTACATTGTATATTTTGAAATTAATTTGATGTATGAGATATATATATATAAATGCATGAGAAAATAATATGATGTTTGCTAAGGAGTGAAAAGAATAAGGAAAAACAATGAATGGACATATTTTATATTATGGTTATAAATGTATACATGAGGAATCATAACATATGCATGTTTTCAGAAAAATAAAGAAAGAGGAAAAACATTTTCTAAGTTATGCATGTTTTCAGAAAATGGAAAACAAGTGTTTTTGGTTTTATAATGACTCATATGATACAGGAAAACAGAAAACATGCTTAAAATCCTTACACGTGAGTTGTATAGTGTGAATAGTAAAGAAAGATATTAGTTGTAATGTGTGGACAACAAAGAAAGATGTTAGTTGTATTGTGTGGACAACAAAGAAAAGCAATAGAGAAATATGCATATAAGAGAGGATTGTACCTTGTATGGTGACTGCAAGTATTGTCCTATGTAGTCTAGACCGGTCAATGAAAATATTTGACAAATAAAAAAAAAATAGCAAATATTTTATAAAAGTCATTTGCATTAGAATCATGCATGTTAGCATATGTGGCCGATAAGGAGTTGAGAAAGATGTACGATCAAAAAATAGAAAAGTCATGACACTCATACATGCATAAATCATAACGAGTGAATCATATTTGTATAGTAAGGAAATAAATAAATGTGTGAATGAAGAGAATTATGATATATGGTTAATACGTGTTCCGTCTCAATTATTTTTTATGTGAATAGCCCAAACACGCTGAGTATGGAAGAGATTAGTACTAGTATGAAATGTTTTGAGTATTGAGTATGATTTTCTTACTGAGCCGTGGTCGCTTACTCCGTTTAATTTAATATTTTACAGGAAAAGAGTTGTAGCAAAGGTTCCTGGGGAGCACTAGCAAAACATGAGGCTATGGGAGGAGGGCACAACATTTTTATTGATTTATATGTTTTTGGTGTCTATGTGAATATATGTATGTATATGTGACTTTATATGTATATATATATATATATATATCTTTGACATATATAGGTCCATGTATACATATATACGCACACATTTTGGTTCTTATATGTATATATGTAGTTATTGTATTGATATGCCTATACCTTTATCTGATGGATAGTATATACTCATGGGAATATATATATCTTTCTAATTATTGGATATATGTGATTGTGTGTGTGTGTGTGTATATATATATATATATATATGGCTAGTTGTTGAAATTGGTTATAAAGTTTCTATGGGTGGTAATTTTTATAATGGTTACTATTAAGTATTTATTTTGTTAATTGTGATTATGTTGATGAAAATCCAATCGGTTGGTAGGATTGGTTTGTGTGAATTGCTAATTAGGAGTGTTATAGGGTATTAAAAAAAAAATTCCCCTGGCCCTCTGCATTAGGGGAACTTTTGCCGTTTTTCTGTAACACACCTATTGGTTTGGAGAGGTTATAACATGGCTAGACATACTTTGTCTAGTTGTGACCTTGCATGGTTCCATTTATACACCTTGGTTGATTTGCATCTTTGTCCTCCAATCGTACATGTTTCAAGAATTTTGTTAAACTCTAGATGCGTAGCAAGACCTTTCACCTGCATGCCTTATAAAGTTAAAAAATATTAGTTTAGTCCTATTTTATTGAATTAGGAATGAATTAAGATTTTCTTGAGCTTTGAGGTTGAATTGCAATTTGATAAAATTTTAGGGACCAAAAGTAATTTGACATTTAGGATAATAACAATTAAAATGTGATTGTGTGCATGGTGCCTAGTACATAGCCAACAGAGCTATATGGATGTTTACTTTATTTATTTCATTTTTGGGTTGTAATTCTTAAATAGGGGTTTGAGGGGTTTGACTTTAGATATGACTCGTACTTGCATGTTTAATTTTTACATTGTAGAATGTATATGTAGGTTTTATTTTGCAAATATCACCTAACATGTAGCTTAAAATCTGATGAGACTAATTAATAAAAGCCCCAATTTAAATGTTAAGTTTAAGATTTAAATCGTACATTCTAATATGATGCTTTAATTAAGCCCTTGTTTGTTGGAGTCTTGTTCACCAAAAAGAATGATAGCGTTTTACCAAACGAAAAATTAAGGGTTGATTATATTGGGCCCAATTTACCTAATGTACTTTGCTTGTTCACCAAAGTGAAGGTTAAGTACATTAGAGGCATGAATAGAATATGCATTTGTTGATGTAAGGATATATGTAATAGGGAAAAGGACTATTTCCCACCTATATTTTAGCGCTATCTCAAACGCATACCTACGCCAGATGAAAAACCCAAACACCCACCTATCTCTAAACTGCCATTAAATTCTCCGTTAAATAGAAGGGTAAAACCGTCATTTTACTGTTTATATTCCAGTTATATAATTTTATCGCATTTTTCCCCTCTGATTTTAAAAATTAATTTTTACCCCCATCCCTGAACTTTGAAAAGTGACTTTCACCCCCCCAAATCCCTAATTTTTTTTTCACTTTCCCTCCAGCCACCGGCGACGACGTGGCTGGAGGGAGAGTGACGAGCGTCGTCTAGAGAATGGACGATGCTCATTGAGCTTCACTGGACGACGACGGTCGTCGTCCATTAACGTCGTCCATAATAGACGACGAAATATCGTCCAAACTGGACGACACTTCATCATCCATCTGGACGACGCTTCTTCGTCCGTCGTCCAGATCTGGACGACGATTCTTCCTCCAAAGATCTGGACGATGACGCTCGTCATCCAAATCTGGACGACGACACTCGTCATCCAGATCTGGACGATGGTCGTCCAAGATCGTCGTCCAGAGGTGGTCGACCTCTGGATGAAATCTTCGCAGCTGTCACCGGAAAAAGTGGCTGCATTTCAGGGGGGAAAAGTGAATTTTTTAAAACTTAATTCAGGGGGACAAATGTCAGTTTTTCAAATTAAAGGGGGAAAAATGAGATAAAATTTTAATTATTTAATATTATTGATAAAATTACTAATTTGCCCCTTAATCTAACTGAAAAAATGTGGGTGGAAACAAACAGATTAAATTTTGGGTGGATGATTGGGTTTTTCATCTGGCGTGGGTATGTGATTGAGAAACGGCTAAAACATGGGTAGGAAATAGTCCTTTGCCCATATGTAATATCTATTAAGGTAGGTGCCCTTGAATGTTGGCATTTGTGGATGTAATTTTATATTAATCATAAATAAAATGATTTATTGTAATTTAATTCATATGTTGTTTATATATATATGATTCTATGAACAATATGCCTTTAGAATGTTGGAACTATGATTAGGAGATTAGATAACTGATTATGAGAACTCTATGTACGCATTAAGTAGTCATCCTAGAAACATTTGTAATCCCAACAATGTAATGAATAAAGTCATGTGTAATGATGATGAGATTATCATAATGTTGAGTAACCTACCAAAAGTGGTGATAGTTCTTACGTGTCCAAGCTATTATAGACAACTTAGTATAACACATGGATAGATGTTGTAGGCGTGTTCATCGAACAAACTTGACTAGAGGATATACATATGGATGGTTTCTCCAGTGTCTAAAGAATAAATCCTCTAAACACTGTAGGTGCATGTGATCTTTTGACTTGAGGTATCTAAACCGTTTCATGTAAAGCTCGGTATAGTTTGATGTTATCTAATATGCCACCATAATTGGAGTAACTATAAAGATAGTAATCAGCCATATTGTGAGATACATAGAGTTTGTGGTTGATCGATAAAAGATTTGTCACTCTTGAGCACAAAAGAAGATATCCCATATAAGAATACTAAATGACATTTATGACTTCTTGAATTTGTGGTCACAGTGGGATGAAGTTATAGCTAAATCCATGTGCGCTATTGATGTGTATCAATTCATACTAAGGAATCACTGAGATAGACATTTTTATGTTTTATATAGCCTCGAGAGACATTGGTTGACAAAAGGATTGAATTACACATAACTGTGATATAGCTTAAAAGATGTCTACTGATACTCGATCATCTGGGTGGCCATGATGCTCTCCAATAGGCTAATCTTGATATATATCTAGATTCGCCTTAAATCTAGACACTGTCGGCTCGATATAGAGCTTATGGGTGACACGCATAATGGAGTTGAATCGAACTTAGATGAGTAGATTATTTGTTAATAATGCTAGTGTTCAAGGTCAAGAGGGAAAAACAACAAATAAACCGGGTTTGCCTAATAGGTTAAGAGGACTCAATTTGACCACACCTTGATCAAGTGCCAACTGTGCACTTGGTGTGATGGCGTCAATCATGCAAGTGCATGATGTTGGTCGATACCTTGTAATAAAAAACATGTCGATCGACACATATTTGTCTATCAACCATGCAAGTTTGAGGTTATGTCCATTGGCACACATATTATGCTAGCCATGCAAGGCTTTGGCATGCTGACCAACACATATATGTGTGCCAATCATGCAATCCTTGGTCATGCCAGCTAGCAAACATATGTGTGCCAGCCATGCAAACGGCCTTAGGAATATCGGTTCCGTATTTTACATGCCAACTGTGCATATGGGTTGAGGGTGTTATGTATGCTTGAAATTCCAACCATGCTCTGATACCTGCACCTATATATAAAAAACATGTTTTTCATGTAAAAAAGAGATATACAAATAGACACAAAACAAAACCTTAGCCGTTGATTCTACACTTTATCTCATTTTATCATGAACAGTCATTCCAATCAAAAGTCCTAGCAGCCTCTTCGCCTAGATTTTCTCTATTTATGTTTATGCTCTATGTGGATACTAAGGCATCGCTTTGTAAGGGTTGCATAATGTACTTTCTCTAACCACATGAAGGTTAAAGGAGCCATCAATGCAAATATAATTCTAAAACACCCTATGAGTGTTTTGCATGTTTCATGATTGTTATGTTTAAAACGGGTGTCTTAACTAGGCTTTTTAGGATTTTTTTTAGTTTCTAAATTTTAAATTCTGATGCACTACTGGTTATCGGGGCCCTAAAATCCTTACAATGGTATCAGAGACAACGTTTAGTATAATCTTCATAAAAATTATACCTACATTGTTTTGATTAATTTTATGTACTGGTTGCATGTAATTGGATTAATCAAAACTGGGCATAAAATTAGTGAAGATAATTTGCAATTGTGTTGTTACACAATTTATTGAGTATCATATATAATGTAAAGTTTGTTAAATTATTGAGTAATAATTCCTAATTTTTGTTGACATATACAGGTTAATCTTGGTTGTATGTCATAGGTTTTATGTTATTGCACGAAATCACTTTCGATTCCTTTTATTTGTATGATTCAAGGGTTGTTGCCAGTGTGAGTACGGTTTACATGGCATATTTCCTTACCTCGACAATTGGCTTGCTGAATATTGGGAGGTTTTCTAAATTTTTTGTCGTTGGAAAAAATCTAGAAAATAGGCTCTGAAAAACCAATTGTGCATAGCTGGAACCAAATCTTACACGGTGGCATAAGTGCACACCACCTAACACCACATGGTGGTTCTAGATGGACATCCCTTGGCACCATGTGTTAGTGCATGGTTAGACTATTTTTGTCCAACTGTGACCACATCAAGGTGCTAACCGTGCACCTTGGTGGAATCCCAATCGTGCTTAGTGTTTTCTTGTGCTATCTAACTGTACATCATTCTAGATTTTTGGTGAATTTCATAAACATGACTAGAGCCTCACCTGCATGCTTAACAAAGTTAAAAATATCAGTTTAGTCCTGTTTTGTTGAATTAGAACTAAATTGACATTTTTTTGGAGCTTTGGGGTTGGATTAAAATTTTGTAAAATTTCAAGGACTAGAATGTAATTGACTCTTTGGATAATACCAATTAAAAAATTTTAATTGGTATGTATACGTATGGATGTATGGATGTATGTATGCATGGTGCCCAGTACACAAAGAATGAACCTTGTGGATGGTTTTTTATCTTATTTCATTTTGAGTTGTAATTCTTAAATAAGGTTTACGCACCTTGCCTTTATCCTCTTTCTTCTTTAGATTAGGTTATTTTTATTTTCCTTAGAAATCTATAGGAAACAAAGTCATATAATAATTGAAGACTAGAGACGAAAGGACAAGCCCAAAGCCCAAAGCCCAAAGTTGAAGATTCACTTAGGTTAACTAGTTAAACTCCTCTTGGCTCAAAGGGCTTGACATTAGTTATGCCTGTGTACTAGCATGGTTTATTTTTACATTGTAGAATGAATGTATAGGTTTTATTTTGCAAATATCACATAACATGCAACTGAAATCTGATGAGACAAAATAATAAAACCTTTAATTTAAATATTAAGTCTAAGATTTAATTGGTGTATTTCAATGTGGCATCCTAATTAAGTCCTTGTTCGTTGGAACTTTGTTCACCAAAGCAAAGGGTATACTTCTACCAGATGGAAAATTAGGTGATGATCATGTTGGGTCTAACTTAACTAATGTATTTTGCTTGTTCGCCAAAGCAAAAGTAAAGTATATTAGAGGCATAAGTAGGGAATACATTTGTTGATGCAAGGAAATATGTAGTATGCACCCTACTGATACCAAAAGTCACATTTGAGGTCCCATGATTTGTTAGGATAACACATGGCTAGAGATCATGGGTTTTTGGTGATTAATTTGAAATTTACCTATTAGATTAATTCAAAATTGTTTGCCAAAGCGTAGGGGAAAATTAACATTATGGGATCTCAGTCCATTGGAAAGTTCACCAAAACATCTCGAGTTCAATAGTGAGGGCTATTGACTTAAGGAAAATAGTGAGAGCATTTTAATTATTAAATCCATAATTAAAATGAATATTAAATAAAATTTACTAATTTTTTTATTTGTAAATTATGGATCACAAAATTACCATGTCAAAACCATCTATCGATCAATTCTCGAAAAAGAAAATAGGCATATTGGAAGTAACTTCATTGATTCATACAAAAATATTCAAATTATCCGATGTCAAGATAAGAGGTTGTACTTCCTTGAGGGGTCGTTGCCCTTTGAGCTTGGTTCCAATTCCACCTAAGAGTGGAAGGATATTTTTAGTAAGTATCTTAATGACTCCATGGAAGTTTAGTGTCTCATGTAAGTTCCATATCACCTTAGCTTCAAAAACAATATGAGGAAATGGATGATTGGTTACATTGAGCAGTTGGCGAGCTTAAGCTTTATCATGGATAATGAGCTTGTCATTAACTTGGTGCTAAAATCCCTTTCTAAATCATGGGTTAATTTCATTATGAATTTTAATCTAAATGAAAGGGAGAAAACTCTTGAGGAGTTGTTATATATGCTTAGACAGGTTGAAAAAGAAGTACAAAAGGTAGCTTCGACTAATTTACTCATGGTTAAAGCCCAAACATCAAAAGTCAAGGCTAAGGGTAAAGGGAAGGATAAGGCTAAACACAATCCTAAAGCAAATAAGCAACTTGATATTGTTGTTCAGCTTACAGGTAGTGCGAGAAAAGGAAAGGTTGTCTACTTCTATTGTGACAAGGTAGGTCTTTACAGGAGACATTACAAGGCCTTTCTAAAGATTGTCATTGAGATAAACTATTCTCTTTGTTTATCTTAGGTTGTAGACACAAGATATGGTTCTCATATTTGTTCTGATATGTAGGGATTGCGGTAAAGTAAATTGCTTACCAAAAGAAAGGTTGACTTACGTGTTGGAAATAGAACATATGTTACTGCATTAGCCATAGGGATTTATTATCTTAGGTTACTCACTAGGCTAGTTTTAGAATTAAAAAATTGTTATTATCCTCCTTCTATTTCTAGAAGCTTAGTTTTTATGTTTGTTTTACACAAAAAGTTATATTTATTTTCCATTGTTGGTAATATTATAACTATAAGTATAAATAATATTCTTTATGAAACAACTAAATTGCACAATGGTTTATATATTCTAAAGTTGGATTATGAAATTTTCAATATGCAAAATAATAAACAATTAAAATCGAATATTCTGAATACCACATATCTGTGGCATTGTAGGTGATATATGATGAGCGTAACCAAAAATTCAATTTTTGTACTTACAATTAGTAGTAATAACAAGTAAAGGTTGATCCACAGAAACTAATTAATCAAATTCACAAATAACTAATGAAAAAAGAAGTGGGATTGATAGATGAGAATAACTTCTAAAAATTGAATTAAGTGATTAAAATTTAATCAAAGACAATCTCGATTTAAGGAAAATTACCACAGTTGCAAACTGATCATTGACCTTTGATATATAAATTTTATTTTCTATTCAACTATTTAACCTTAGATTACAAAAAGCCAGACAATCTATACCTCCCCTAATTTAGTTAACTTGAGCCCAACACACAAATTAATTTTTATCAATAAACTAGTAAGTATTAAGCAATCCTTATGAATTAACTGATAGCATTACGAACCAGGAAGGAGTTAAAGATGAATAAAAATCTAGCAAGCGTCATATTATTTAATTCATTATATGTCTCATTTAAACAAGCACCAAAAACTTGGATCATAATTATTCTTGCTTAATTGCTACTTTAACTGAACATCATAGCAATTGTAGATTATGGATCAATTTAGCTATAGACCACGCAATTCAATCAATTAATAGACCTCTTAATTAAATAAATCATGCAATCATTAACATGTAAAATAAAAAAACATAGATATTTGAATAGTAAAGTAAATAAGATGATGAACAGAGTTTCACAGTTTTGACAATCGAAATGAAGTTCCCCTGAATCAAACTAAATAACTTAGCCAAACAATATTGCCTATGGCTTGCAAGTATATGAGGCAATGAAGTAATATAGAAACATATGGTCTCACAGGGATTGGTTGTCGAGCATTAGTTCGTTTTGTAATTTAAATTAGCTGGAGAAATAAAATGCTATGGATGAAAATTGAATTAAAATTAATTAAAATGCAAACTAACTAAGTCAAAATTAAAAAAGAAAAGTAAATATGCAACAAATTAAAAGTGAAATACCAATATAAATAAACCTAGGGTTTATGATTTTATTATCAATTACTCAAAAGTCAGTAACAAATCCAATTAAAATCAATAGTAAAATGAATTGTTGATGGTTGATTAACTTATTTTACGCAATTCTTGTCTCAAGATTAATTAAGCGTGCTAAGATTAAAAGCTTACCTATTTTCGTGATATGATGTTAATCAAAACCCATTAAATTCTATGATAATCAATTTACCCACAAAAGATTTATATTTGTCTCTAAATAAAACCCTAAGTTTAGCAAATACATGAATTAATTGAGTATGTATTTCTCAATATCACACTTCCATCTACAAACAAGCATGGTATCGGGCCCTAACACTAAGCAAGAAGATAAAAATACAATTACTAAATCAAACATTTATAGCCATTAATCAAAACTCATTACATAATCTCTAAGAATTTATAGGTTCATCATAAACTCCAGTAAAGGAAATTAGCTATTCATGATAACAAAGTTTAAACTACAAGATTAAGTTAAAGAGAGAGACATTTTAAATTAGTAAAAAAAAGATAATAGAAGAGATAAGAAAAACTCTAGAGTCTTCAAATCTTGATTCTCTTAGGTTTTCTTTATTTAATCTTGAATCGTCACTCTTCTACTTGTTTCTTAAAGATTTTTCTCTCTAAAAATTCTTTGGACTACTATATTTTGGAGATTGATAAGTGGGGAAGATGTGGGTCACTTTATATATACCGCCACTTAAGCCTATTTTTTGTTTTTTAAATATTATTTACCCTTAGTAATTATGGGCACCAATAATGGTCATAAGTTTGCCCATAATTGACCTATGTATTCTTATATAAAATCTTTTCATTTGCTTCTTTAAGCTTCCATTTCTACTCGAGAAGGCTTGAATATCTATAAAAATATCTAAAAATATAATTCAAAGTGCAAAATAAGATCAAACTATCAAAATTAAATAAAACTTAAAGAATTTGACAAAATGAACCAAAATTCACTTTAAAGACATACTAATAGAACCCTATTTGTGTGTTAAATTCTCAAATGACCTTACGTAATTGAAGACCAAAACTTGGTTCTCAAAAGCTCTAAGTGCAAAAAACACTTAATCTTAGATCCAAAGAAATCAAGAGTCATAAAAATCAAACTGAAAATGTATGCAGTGACCAGTCACAACAAAACTGTTGCACTTCAGATAGACATATATGTACTTAGCAACCTTCATGGTCTCAAATGGAATCAACCAAGCTCTACAGGCAAAATCAAACAACTTATCTCCACTAATAAAGAAGTAATGCGTTTAAAAAAAATCAACAGATCTTTATTTAGGTTGTAACGTGGCTAGGGTATGGGTTAAAGAATTAAAGGATAAAAAAATTAACAAACAAACATGAACATATTATGAATGAAGGAAGTGGAGATCTACATGATCACTAGATACAAATTAAAGAAAATAAATGTAAATTGCACTAATAATATGTACAAAATTTTTTCTTTTATGTGTTTGTTTTTTTTTTTTTTTTGGTAAGTATTTTATGTGTTTGTTTTCATTTACATATATTTTTTCTTTCTTCTTTTCTTTTTCATTTGTTTTAATTTTCCTTTTTTTTCTCTTTTTTAATCACTTTTTTTCTCAAGATTTCTCTCTCTCTCTCTCTCTCTCTTTTTTTTTTTTTACAAATACATTTATTAATATATATATTTATTTCAAAAATCCCCTAAATTTATTTCTTTGTACATGGGGCATATAGAGTGATAATACTATGATTTTCTTATTTTTCTTCATTATCCCTTTTCAATTGATCCAAAAATCTCATGCAAATCCACTCATTTCATCAACAATATAACTTATGTAAAGGGTACATTTATTATGTCTATTAGCTAATAGATGATTAAGGGTTAAGACAAGGAAAATGCAAAGGTTATAAATAAAACACAAGAAAAATGGCTTAAGAGGCTAACGAAAGATTAAACATTTATAAAGGTTAGCAAAAAGAATAAGGTCATTTTGGGTTAAATGAACAATCAAACATAGGCCTATATCATGTTCCTTATCAATGCATGCAACTTTTTATTTTGCCTCAAAAGGCTAGATGATAAGTTTTAAGGCTTGTGAGACACTAGAAAATGTACCTAAGCACGGATAAACCCTCTCTAAGTAAGCATACACAATCTCAAAATAACGACCACATGGGCAACAAACCTTGAATGACAAATGCAACAATCGTAACTCTATCATCAATCATGAATATATCCACACTTTTTGTCTTTTATGAACCAAAAATGGGTTCGATTGCTAAAGGTACTTTAATCATTCCAATCACCTAAAAATATTTTCTTATATATGTCTTTTGAGGCACCAAAAAGTGAATTTGCAAAATTTAGTCCAAAGTTAAAGGAGGTATAAACAAATGTGGGCTTAATTAAAACTAATATGTACATAATTGCAACATAGAACCAAATAAAAAGAAATTGAAAATAAAATTGCATGCAAGAGAAACAAAGTTGAGTGAAATCTAAATGAAATGTGACCAAATCTTAATAGACTGAAATTTGAAGCAAAACTAAAGAGCTAAATCAAAAGATTCGAAACTAAAGATTTCCCTCTTCCCCTCCCCCCACACTTAAGGCAAACATTGCCCTCGATGTTTTTTCAAAATGTAACAAAGAAAATATAGCTAAGTATGGACAAGAGAAGAGGAAAAAAAAGGAAAAACTCTCTGACTCAATATAAGCACATGTGATGAAATTAGATGAAGATGCTAGCATCGTCCCTAAAATTAGGATGAGTAAATATGAACAAAACTACGCCATCTAACAAAAGAGGTCCAAAAGAATCATATCCAACTAATGCAAAGGGAAAGATAACAACATTATGTACAATTATGGATCCACAAACTCAATTTCATCACATGGACATCAAAATTTTCATAACAAAAAGGCAATATTCTCAGTCAACCTGTACATAAAAAATTTCATCAAATCTCCACATCAATAAACCATTTGTAAATCGGTAAATTAAACACCAAAACATCAAAAGACTAGGAAAGCATCAAATAAATCAACATAAATTTCCCAAATGCATCCAACTGCATGTTAAATCAATTGTGGCAGAATAACATATAGTCAAAATGTTCACTCAATTAGCATCAATATAGTCATAAAAATACTATTTAGTCTAATGAATCAGTTCATCAACATATGACTGCATACATCAAAACATCATAATAATTAGTTCCATGGATGTCATCATATGAATCAAGGTTTCTAAGGCATGATGATCTAAACACATTGTTGGAATAATTTTTCTAGGTAAAAGCTTTTCATACTTACTTATTTGATCCGTGCTAGAAAATTGTAAAGTTTGAAAGAAAAGTAACAAAGGTCCAGAGCTTGCTTGAGGCATCCGTGGAGTACACTTCATTACTAGAAGGCGCAACTTACATTCCTGTTGCTTATTTTTGGGCTTTGATGAGTTGTTCCTTGGATTCTTAAGTTTTAGTGGTAGCTTATTTTGCAAAATGGCACTACACTCCTCTAAAAGAGCTATAATTTCAAACTCTTTAAGTTTCCTTTTATTTGAGAGGATATCTTTGAGAAACTTGGCATATGTCAAAATTTGAGTTATAATCTTGATAAAAGGAATATTAAGATGTATATGCTTGAAGACATCCAAAAACTTTTCAAATTATTAGTCAAGCTTTGCCTTTTGGAAACTTTGAGGAAAAGGCAAAGGTGTTATATATGTTTTGGATGACACTTTCTTTTCAAGGGCTTTTTGAAGATTTCCCTCACTTGATTTTTCAACTTCCTCTTGCTTACCCTTATTGTCAACCTTATTGTCAACCTTGCTTACAAGTTCACCCAATTGTTTACCATTCCTGGTAACAATTGCCTTGCAATGCTCTCATGGATTTTGAGGTTGGTTAGGTAACTTTCCTATTTCCTAATAATTAGAAGTACTTGCTTATTGACCCAACTGTACCTCAAGCATTCTATTCTGTGTGGCTAATTAATCAACCTTGAAAGTAAGTTGCCTAATTGCTTCATTTTAGGGATCGACTTTTTGTTTTTGGGCAAGAATAAAATTCTCCATCATTAATTCCAAATTTGATTTTTGCTCTTGAGGAGGTTGAGGATGATGTAGAGGTTATAGGTTAGTGTTTCCAACTTGGAAACATAGAGGTGGCTAACTAAAATTCTGGTTTGGGTTGGAAGTATTGGTTTGGTTCAACCATGTGAAGTTTGGATGGTTCCTCTAACCTAGGTTATATGCATTTGAGTAAGGATTATCTTGTCTCCTTTGGTTGTAGTTGAGAAAGTTCATTTGAAGGCTTAGGTGTAAAGTGGGTACCCAAGTGGCATTTAAAGTTTGCATGATCTCCACCACACATCTCACAATTAGAAGTACTTACAGCCTTCACATCTAACCTCTATAATTTCTTTCCCAATGCATCCAACTTAGCATTCACCATAGTAATTCCATCCACCTCATGTACTTCTAATGTCTTCTATGATTAACTTTATCATTAGACCATTGACAAATATTAGAAGTCATTTCTTTAATCAAGTGCAAAGCTATTAGTGTATGCCCTAGGAATGATTCGTGTTATCGATTTCAGGGTATTTCATCTTGTGTATAATCTTTTAAATAATTTATTAATAAAAAAGTAGTTCTGTTGTTCATTTGTATAAGTTTTCCTTTATTTTGCGATAATATATGTGTATGAACTGTTCGAATGACCCACTTAATACAAATTGAATCATCGAATTGTTCTCTATAAACGTGATATCACTTGGACAATTATATCACATAGTAAGCATATTGAATATCTCTATTAAATGTTATGAGATGACATTAGTGCAGGTGACGATGATGGTCATGTCATTAGGGTATTAGTATAAATTAACAATTAAAGAACCGTTTTTCGAATATGACCAAGAACGATAAGTCATGTGGTCATTAAATCATAGTCAATAACTTATCATAAGATCACATTAGTGTACAAAGTAATGCTTTGACCTAAGACATCATGGTTAGATCTGATACAAATATGTGTGATTCATATGGTGTATATATGCGGAGTTAACCATATCTCGTAAACAACTATACTAGTCATGTGTTATTTGTATGTAGAGAAGAATGATGGTCAAGATGAGATCCGTTCACTTGAAAAGTATTTGGTTCTGAATGTCCACCGATTCAATGTGAATCTAAGTTTAGAAACGAACATTGATAAATATTGAAAATCGAATCTCTAACCAGAATATAATATAAGTCATGCAAAAGACGTCTGTTATGACATATTCTGAATATTTAAATCGATGATTCGTAAAGAATCAAAATTAGGACTTTGATAATCCATGAGTCTAAAATCAATCTGGATTGGACAACAGAAGGATATTACCTACATAGAATATATGATTGGATATTTTAAGTTTGATAGAGTATTTCTTTATCGTGGTTTAAGGGCTATGACACATTGCTAGATGTTTACCATAGTTGTTGAGTTTTCAAATACATTTTTGGATTGTCTGAAAAAGAACTCACGACTATGCCATGGTGAACCTAAAAGGTTACACCAATAAACCAAGTTGACAAGAGGGAAAATTAATTATCTAGGCTTGGCTAGCACCATCTGAAGGATAATAAGAATCATATAAAATGTTATATGGATGGAAAAATAACATTTTAAAAGTTAAGGTATTAGTGAGATGAAATTAATGTGGCTAAAATATATTAGATATATATATGCATAGCAAATCTTTAAATTAACATTTTGGTGGGCTAAAAGTAGAATTTTAGAAAACTACAGCTAACCACCATTATAAAAGAATGAAGTTAGTTTATTCAAAGTGAGTTAGTCCATTTTAAACTAAAAATTCTCTCCCTAAATTGCAAAACTCTCTCACCTCTTTCTACCTCACAACAAGGGTTGTATTTTGACTTGGTGGTGGACTCTCTTTGGAGGTCTTGCAAATGGGAGATTCATTTCATCATCCTATATCCATATAAGAGGCAAAGGAATAAGTAAAATCCTTGTCCTTTCTCTCTTTATTAAATGCATGCTTTGATTTTTTTTCTCTTGATATGTATATTTGTTTTTCATCTATTCTTTTTACCCAATCTTTCAAATGGTATCAGAGCTTGGTTTAACACCTTGCATATCTTTTTGAAGCTAAATATATGATTTTTATACATAAGGGTATGTATATGTATCATATGTGTACATGCATGTTGTTAGTTTGCTAGGAAATCAAGCTTTTAAAGCATGTTTTGCTTTAAAACTCTTGGCTGAATCTTTCCTAGCTGAGTTTAATTTCCTTTTTCCATTTTCTAATGATTTTAAGATGAAGAACATGTGCTTTAAGGCATGTATATGATGAAGTGTTCATAGGGTACGTGTATATGTGCTTGATTTAGACATACATGTGCTTTTTGGCTTGAAAATTAAAATTTAAATCCTAGAATTTTTATTACTGCATGTTGGCCGGATGTATATGATGATATACATTGAAAAATTTATGCTAATTTTGTGTATTGTACATAAAATGCATGAATTAAGGGCATGCATGTATGGCATATGTATAGGAAAGTTTGATGTATGGACATATGTTGATATATATGCATATATATGTTGAAATTGTTCATAAAAAAATTTGGATTATTTTTTAAGTTCACTTTTGGACATGCTAAATGATGTTTTAATGTTGATTAAGACATTTGGGTGAAAATTACAATGTATGTGATTAATGTATATAATTACATATAATCTAAAAGGTATGATGCATGGTGAAAGTACTTGCATGTTTTTTTGAATGGTAATGGATATATATGAGCCATGAGATGATGCGTATGATTTTGTTCACTTTAGTTGAATGAAAGGTTATATACAAGAATCAACTTGCATTAATGAGATTAGATGCATTAGTTGAATGAAAGGTTGTGTATAAGAATCAACTTGCATTAATGAGATTAGGCACATTAGTTGAATAAAAAATTGTGTACAAGAATCAATTTGCATTAATGAGATTAGGTGCATTAGTTGAATGAAACATTGTGTACAAGTATCAACTTGCATTAATATGATTAAGTGTATAAGTTGATAAAGGTGCACAAGGTCAACTAACAGTTAATATTGATTGAGTGTGAAATCTATCATAGTCTAGTGTTAGGTAAATGTTACCTAAAATAAATATTATGGATATTTGAATAATATACATCATGCAATTTATACTTAAATGATTGAATCATTGCAAGTTGTTAATTAGAATTTTGATTAGATTATATATTATGAATGAGTTCACAATTTATATTAAATATTAATATGAATGTTGGGTGGATGGATGATTATGGGATTATCATGGGTGTAATGTACCATTTTTCAAAGTTTAAATAATTCAGTTGTAATATTCTTTTAATTAAAGGGTTTGTGTTAAATAACCCTATCCAATTTATTTAATTTTATTTATCGAGCTTGCGTGCCTTAGTTTCAAATATAATTGGAATGATTGGACGAGGACCCAAAGACTATCCGGATAGTGATCCGAATGAAGACATAGACCTAGGTAAATAGTTTGTCATTAGGTTGCAATTTCAAAAACCCCATGATCATCCCACCATGTTTTAAATTATGCATACATAAGATGTATGTTTGCCATGCTTAATTAAAATTAAGTTAAATCTAAATCTCTCTAACTAAAATGATTAAATCTATACCTCCCATTATGGGATAATTAAATTCTATAACATAAATTTTAATATCCCAAGATTTCTATTATGAGAGGGATGAAAGATTTATGCCATTGAATTGAATTTATCTTGTTCTTGAGTGATTATTTTCATCATGACTAAAAATTTCATTATGTGAGGACATGATGAAAATGTTATTTCGGGAAAGCATGATGGTTCAGATTTCACAAGCCAAAAGTACCAAGGATTCTATTATGTGAGGTATCTAGAGCAAAGGGCATGCTAAATGAATCGAGTCTTATATAGGGATATAAATGAAAAGGGTTTCCTATTTATTAAATTTAATTAACCAAGATTTATATTATGTAAGGTTAATTACGTTTAATAAGAATTTGATTTCCTACTAAGGAATTTAATCCAATGAAATTTTTGGATCCTATCTAAGAGGAGTGTGGAATTTGAATAAAATAGTGAGAGCTAATGAGATTAAGCAATAAAAAGGTTTAATAGGTAAGTATGAAGAAATTTGGGGTATAAAAGAATAAAACATAAAGTAGCAACCATCAAGCAAACCATCCAAGGTAGCAACAACCAAGATAAGAAATGATGAGTCTCAAGTTCAAATATTAGTCATGTTCTAAGTGAGTAAAGTGTGACAACATCAAGTGTCTCACATCGAAGTTTTGGCCAAGGTAAGAACTATGACAACAAGTAATAAATGCACCAACTAGCAAGGTAATTAAGCAATAAAGGATCCAAGGCATAAAGGACTGCCACTAGCCATGGGTTTCCACCACCAAACTTTGGCCAAAGAAGAGATTGGATAAAGGAAAAAGATTGCTCAAGCAACAAAGGTTAATTTTTATTCAACAAGTCTAAAAATAATACAATGAGCTTACAAGCCTTTATATAGCTATTAAACTAAGACAAACTTGAATTCAAAATACATTAAAGTAGTGTACCTTGAGATCCCAACCAAACTAAGTATTAGTTTATAAGATATGCTCAAAGAGGAAAGGGGACAAAGAGCTGCCCATTGTGTCATCCTTTACCTTGGCCAAATTGGGTAAGCCTTGATTTTAGCACTTGTCAACTCTGTCTCCTTCATTAACACTTTTTTAAACTTGTTTGCACTTCCCATGATGAGCTAATGCACTACTAATAGAGTTCAATTACACATAAACACATAATTAAGCTAAAACATGATTAATTAGTTACATAAATAACTGTTTGGGCCAATGTGCTAGTCTTAGACCCAAGTGATCAAATTACATCCAACTGAAGTGTCTAGACCCCTCAGCAAGATAAAGGCTAGTTATTAATGGAATTAAGCGTGGGCTTGGGTAGAAATGGTAGGACTTGATGTGTGGGAACTTAATGGATATGGTCATGGACCGGGTTCACACCACTAAAAGAATCCTATTTACTTAAGCAATTGTAATTTAGCTTTGACCGGGACTTATCATTGGTATTAGAGACAAGTTTAATGACAACCAATAAAGAAAGAATTGAAAATTTAGAGATTGGGCTGGGGGGACTTAAAGATAGGATGAACGTAATGAAAATTTGTGTAATCGATAAATTACGTCAACAAGAAGAAATCATCAACAAATTGTCTAAGGTAATCGTTACCAAGACAGGCCTGAACAACAATACAGGTAATCGTAACAACCATTTATAGAGTAATAAGGGGGAAAATAGGGAAGGGATAGATAGGAATAGAAAAATATTCTCACTAAAGCTAACTAAGCTTGAATTTCCAAGGTATATAGGTGATAATCCAAAAGAATAGTTTAACCGAGTTAACCAATTCTTCAAATACCAAGGTACTACCAAAAAGAATTTGAGAAGTTGGGCAACGGTGTGTAAAGATGGATGTAAAAGTGTGTATGCACTGTGGCCCTTATTGTATGCCTTAGTTTGTTTCTTTGTTGTCTCCCATCATTTGATAGTTAGCATAACCCAGGGGGTTGTCTCGTAGTGTGCCATTTTTATAGCTTATGTTTTGGTTAATATATTTTAATTCCAAAAGAAAAAAAAGGATGGACACAAAAGGCATTAGTGAGGACTTTCATGGGTGGACCCAATTGGAGATAACAAATAGCATATGAATGTTCAAGCCCAAATCCTTGAAAAAGGCACCTTGCCCACATGTGAGATGCGCAGTTAGCTTGCCTAAGGAGGTCCACAAACCTATTTGGGTAGATGCCTTAGAGCCAATTAATTTGACATTTGTAATTGTAATTTATCTCATTAATTAATAAAAGGATTTATAGTTATTTAGTGTGTATGTTTGTCTACTATATGATTATACGAATAACATGCCCTTAGAATGGTAAAACTATAACGAGGGGATCAAACAACTAATCATGGGAACCCTATGCACATATTAATTCATCATTCTAAAAATGTCCATAATCCTAATATTATAATGACCAAGGGCACATGAAATGGTGATGGAATTATCATAGTGTTGAGCAATCCCATTGAAAGGTGGCAATATTTCTCACATGTTGACGCTGTTTGTTAAAGCCTTAATGTAACACATGGGTGCATATTGTATACATGTTCATTAGATTGACCCCATCAGAGGATATACATATAAATGGTTACTCCAATGCCAATGGAACAAATCCTTTGAACACCACAGGTGTATGTGATCTTTCGACTTGAGGTTGTTAGACTATCTCGTGTAAGAATCGATATGGTTTGATACTATCCAACGTATCGTCATAATAGAGGTATCATAAAGGTAGTGATTAGCCATATCATGAAATGTATCGAGGCTATGGTTGATCAATAAAGGATTTATTACTCCTGAGCACATAAGAAGATATCTTATATATGAATGTTGAAAGACATTAATGACTGCTTGAATCTATGGCCACAGTGGGATGAGGTTATAGCCTAATTCATGTAAGTCGTTAATGTGTATCAACTCGTATCAAGGAACTATTAAGATGTCACACTTCTATGTCGCAGCCTCGAGAGATATCGGTTGACAAAATCATTGAATTACACGTGATTGTGATGTTGTAAAAGCTTATAAAGACATTCGTTAACATTTTATCATCCGAATGGCCATGACACCTTGTTAGAGGCCAATTTTGGTCTGTGTCTAAATTTGACTTGAATTCAAACACTACCAATTTGATAGAGAGCTTATGGGTCACACGTATTTAAGGGGTTGATACGAACCAAAAGACAAAGATCATTTCGTGACAATCATGAGACCACGAAAAGAGAGAAACGTAAGGATGTGTTTTGATTGGAATCATTTTGTTTGCAATGCCACATGTCATTATGCAAACACACTACATGGTTTCAACTAGACTGATGGAGGCATTATAGGCACATCAAGCCAGCAAAGAGATCTACTACATATTCCAGTTGGGCCAATTATGAGGAGTAGAGCTAAGAAGATGCCACAAGCCTTAGTTGGACTCGTGGATTGCTTGGAGACTAAGATCAGCTCACTCAAGGATGATTGGATGCTTGAAGGAGCCAACAGAGAGGTCAACTTAATTCAGGCCCACGCTTATACGCGAACAGACTTTGAACGACCATAACTTTTGATCTGAAAGGAGTTACAGGGCCTATAATATATCAATGCGAAGCTCGTTTTGAGCTCTACAACCACAACTAGATTTGCTACTTTCACTCAATTTGGAAGCCCAAATAACATCGTTTCAGTCCGTATTTCACAGTTTTTTGTTTACCCAAATTTAGGATTTTCAGTTTTATGATTTTGATCTTGTTTGTGATCGGGCTAGACTTTATTAAGCCCAACTGACATATTTTCTTTTAATTTAATTAGTGCTTTGGGTAGTTACTTAGGTAATAGGCTTTGGGAAGTTTGGAAGTCCATTGGGTCATGGATAGTTTAGGGTTAAGTTGACATTGTACTATAAAAACAAAACATTGTCATAATGAATAAAACATTTTGGCCGACTTTTCACAAATAGATTGCTTACTGTTGAGTTTGTAAGATCGAATGACCTAAGAGGGGGGGTGAATTAGGCAACTTTAAAACAATCTTTACCAAATTTGAGAATTAAAGCAATTTATTCAAATCAATGAATGTTGCCTATTTTTAATCCAATTTATGAGAATAACTAAAATATTCCAAATAATCAATACAATCAAAATAACATAACATAAAGTATGAGTTTAAGGGAAAAGAAAATCAAACATGCGATGTATAGTGGTTCGGCTCAATCCATCCTACGTCCACTCCTCCAAGCTTTCCCCGTTGGAGTATTCCACTAATCCTTGGTTGACCTAAACCTCAACCAAGCTTTTCTTCACAACTAAAATAGCTTCCAAGGTGCTATTAACTTTTACAAATGTTGAAACTTAATTTCTCTCACAAAAAATTTTTTAATCTCTCCAAGAGTGAATCTCACTCTTTTATAGCACGAATTTTAGTACGAAATTGAAATATGATCTCTCTCAAGAGTGCATATGAAAGTTAAAGCTTAGTACAACCCAATGCAAATGAAATTACAAAGTGTATAAGTAAGGTTTTTGATTAGAGAGAAGAATTTGCAAGTAAATGACTCAAAACTAATTTGCTCTCAAATATATAAAAGTTTTTTGTGGCAAAAATTCTTTTCGAATAAATTTTATTAGGTTTATATAGGGAAAAATGAGGAAAGTTACCGTTGTATACAAAGAATAACCGTTTTAGTTTTGCAAAAAACACACAATTCGGTCGATTAGATGGAATTCGGTAAACCGGATGTGACGTGGCACTTCTGTGGAGCTTACGTAGCACTAGCCGTTGGAAAAATTCAAGCCAAAATTCGGTCGACCGAATTTTTGGAAGCTAAAATACATGGCTTCTGGATAATTTGGAAGCTCATTCGGTCGGTCAAATTTGGTCGATCGAATTTTGTTCATTTTACCCCCTAAATTTTCAAAAATTATAATTTGACCCCTAAAACTTTGAAAAGTGACAATTTAACCCATTTTTGAAAATTCTTTCAAAACCAACTTTAAGATATGAAAATATAGTTCACAAAACTTCATCATTTTAAAAGAATTAATAAACTTTGGTGAAAAAATTGGCTTAACCCAATAAGTTTGAAAAATGACATTTTAACCCAAAATGTGAAATATATGAAAATGAGTTTTCAAGTGTGCTATCCCATGCAAATAAATATTCTAATCAAAACAAATGCTCCAAATTACAAACATGTCTACCTAAACTTGAGTTTTACTTCAAATCTTCAAGAATTCTTCACTTAAGCCTTGTCTTTCATTTCCATGTTAAAATTCCTTCAAGTGCATTCGATAAATTCTTGCAATCTAAGCTCACACTCAAGTAAAATCATTAGTTAATATGCCTAGTGACATATTAGTTTGTTATCATCAAAATAAGAGCACAATGACTCTTTGAGTCAATAATCTCCCCCTTTTTGATGATGACAAACACATATGCACTTCAAGAAATTTTATAAAATATATCAATGAATGTATTTCCTTGAAGTTAGGAAACACTTGATTTTAAAAAAAAAATTTTTTGCAAGAGTTCGCCTTAAAAAATCAAGTTTCCTCCCCCTGAATATATGCAAATAATAATATGTTCAACATCAATCTCATCAATCACATATATCCTCATCAAAATATCCACAATATCCACAACATATATCTTCATCAAAAAATCCACAATATCCACAACATTAATGAAATGAAAGTATCAATCATCAATCATCAATCAAACTTTTCTCCCCCTTTGTCATTATCAAAAAGAGTAAAAAAAATGATATAAGCAAGGAGACAAAAGAAGACTAATATGGATAAATAATGTAAAAACAAATGATTACCAAAATGGCCAAAAATAAGCATTAAAGCTTAGTGCATGAATAGAATGTCTAAATAAGTATGAGCATCAAAATAAGAGCATTAACAATTCAAACAAGATAAAGCATCAAAGCATGTGGAAAGGCCATAGACATTAAATATCACATCCATAATCATAATCAAATGTATCCGTAATCAAATAGGTGATTTAAGCTTATTCACCTTCCTTTTTTCTTCTTAGCAACCTTAATCAACCAAAAATATAATCATCCATCAAAACTCTAAATTTGACATATCTTAAAAATTTAATTTTTTTACCTTAGAACTAACCAGAATTGACAGATCTACACTTTTTATAACTGGAGGCTCTGAAAATTAGGTGGTTTAGCTAGGTTTTTAGATGAATTTTGCTTAAGGGAAAAGTTTAGTTCAATTCATGGAGTTCTCGGCTAAATGAAGAAGAAGATGAATAATTGATGGTTTTATAAACCTTTTGGGCCAATTTGCCCTTAACCTTTTCCATAAATGACTATTTTATCCTTAGCCAATTACCAAAAACCCTTAGCAACACCATATAATTTCAAGTGTGCCATTCAATTTTAATTCCCACTTTGTCCCTTAAATCCTTCTAAAATGACTATTTTACCCCCTTTGAAAATTATTGCTCATTTAGTGGTTTTCTATAATTCTTTTGCAATTTCTTTAAACAACAAGTTATAAAATCAACTCTAGGGGTAATTTTGGAAGTGGAGTTTACTGACACACTTGAATTCGCATGTTACACACATGTTGTAGAACTTGAATGGGACCTTCCTCCTCTCCTCACCACCCCCACAAGTCACCACACAAGGAGAATGATCTGAAATAGTAGGATTGAGAAAACTAGCAAAAGAATCTGCAAATACATCACTCCAATATTCATTGACAAGAGCTCTATCCAATTTGCAAGCTATCCTCATTTGCCCTTCACTAGAATTACTCCACGTGAGATGGTTCCCCATATACCTCAAGTCATCTAAGTTTGCCTCTCTACAATAATTGTTTAGATCATCACAATAAGTATCTCCCCATACAGCCCCTCATATTTTTTTATTTGGACCTCTAATTCCGTTGAAATCACCCATAATCAGCCAAGGTTTACTACCCATCTGATTTGAGTGTTTAATAATTTCTCTCCAAAGAGTTTTCCTCTCCAAAGGTTGGTTAAACCCATACACTATTGATAAAGCCACATGGGTTTTCTCCTTCACTAACCATGCTTCACAATGAATGAATTGGGGTGCCTTTTCTTTAATGTCTATGCTAATAGCTTCCTTATTCCATCCTACCCATATTCTCCCATTAGAGCAAACCCTATTATTATTGTCATACTCCCAATCTCTCAAGATATTACTTGTCACTCTTGATAGATTATGAGACCCTACTTTAGTTTCTAACACAGCCATGAAATCAATATTATTCTAAAGAATAAGATGTCTAACTTCCCTTTGCTTGATAGGAGCATTAAGGCCCCTAATATTCCAACATGCAAATTTGGTCATTTGGAAGAATGGGGTGGGGAATTCGCTTTCCTTTGCTTTGCCGATTTCTTCCCCAAGTTCCTACTCTTCAAATCAGCATCCTCCTTCCTAAAGTCCATCTCATCCACCTTAAGTTTTCCACCAAATGGAACCATTGTCGGAGAGGCTTCTTGATCTATGTTCTCCATATCGCTCAAATTCACACTTGTGTTTATGGGAGATACTTCACTCTCCCGTGCACTCACACTTGCTGCCATGGGAGGACAAGGCTTTTTTAACGTGCTAGGTTCACTTTCATACCTCTTTTCTTCCTTATTTGCATCACCGGAGGTGTTCCCATGCATTACTTCCTGATTCGGCATTATCTTATCTTTTTCCAGCTCTTGAGACTCCTTAATAGCCAAGGCAGAAATTCTATTACTCTTATGTGTTAACAAATTTTTTCCCATAGGTTTTTGCATCTCAACCAATTTGCCTTTGGTTTTCTTGTCATAGCCTTTTGTTACTTTGGCCATTTTGTCTTTCCCATGAAGTCTCGTAGGCACCACAAATCCAGCCCCTCCTTTAATGAATTTCGTGGAGTTAAGTCATCACCTTGTTTTGATGCTAATGAGCAACTTGCTGTGGAGTGTCCAAAACATTGGCATCCATTGCATTTTATAGGTTTCCAAGCATATTCCACATTGATTACCATGGATTCTCCATTTGGCAAATCTAGGCTAATAGACTCGGGGCATTCCGAATCCACTTTTATCTCAATACAAACTTTAGCATACTCCAATCTTATCCCTTATTCAGTAATGGAATCCATATATAGAGGATTTCCAATTGCACTTGCTATGTAGCTGAGCCCTTTCGAAGTCCAAAACTCAAGGGGAATGCCATACATTCTAACCCATATAGCCACCTTCTTTACATCATTAATCACCATAGGGAGGTTTGTAGTCCATTTCCTAACAAGAAACGGCTGTCCTTGTATGGTAAGTTGTCCCTCTTCCACGGCTCTTGAAGCTCCCTCAATATCTTGAAACTTTAGGATAAACACACCTTGGCCCGAAGTCATGACATCTTTGAGGCCATAAGCAGTCCACATCTTCTTCATTGCTCTTTTGACCGTCAAGAATGGTGGCCTTTTGCCAAGGAAAAAACCTACAACACAAGTGTTCCACTTTATTGCACCTTGCTTAGCAACTTCTTGAGGAGGTGCCACACAAATCCGCCCTTTAGTGTCTTTCCCTTTAGGTTCAAAAAACTCCAGCTTTACATTAGACTTCTTAGGGGTGAAGAGAGAGTTCCATGAAGCCCTCTTCACCCCCTCTCCAGCCACTTCCGCATGCTCCGCCAAGCAAGGAGCAGAATCAGACACCTTCCCAATAGAAGGAGAAACCATACTATTTTGGTGCAAAGGAGCTGCAGCCAAGAGAGAAGGACATTGCATGGAAATAATAAAACTTTGCGTTATTTAAGAAAACGTAGCAAGGAGAAGAGCACAACAGCCTAAACACACTAAATCAGGAAAGAGTATACTGCCCACGAAAAGAAAACCTGCAACTTACACCAAAGAGGAAAGCCGCTTAAAAAACACAATGCTGAGCCAAATTTGAAATTTTAAAGAGCGCTCCAAGAACAAACACAAGAAAGATGGAGGAAACTACAAGCTGGAAAATAACAAAGAACAAAGATACCATAACAAACAACTTAAGAAAACAAGAAGCACACCCGGAAATAAGAAACTGGAAAATGAGGAAACAAACACAAAGATTAAAATGAAGAGAAAACTATGAACAACACATAAAAACCTGACAACCTAATACTAGTGGAATGGAAAGAAGACCGAAAAGAGTGAAAACAAAGAGGAGAGCAACCATGAGGGGAGGAGCCGGCGACCAGTGGGGTCACCGGACTGGAGGTTGGAGTCGAAAGGGCCACCAACCAAGGGAGAGGTTGACGGAAAGTGTTGGAAGTCAAAAAGAAAGAGAGGAGATTTTAGAGAGAAAGGAGAGCATTTTCACTTTCTCAACATTGTTGGCAAATCCGGCAAAAGTTTTTTTCGAATGAATTTGATTGGGTTTATATAGGAGAAAATGAGGAAAGTTATTGTTGTGCATAAAGAATAGCCATTTTAGTTTTCTAGAAAATGCACAATTTAGTCGACCAGATGGAATTTGATCAATCAGATGTGACGTGGCACTTCCGTAAAGCTTACGTGGCACTAGCCGTTGGAAAAATTCCAACCAAAATTTGGTCGACTGAATTTAATTCAGTTGACCAAATTTCTGGAAGTTAAAATACATGGCTTCTGGATAATTCAGAAGCTGATTCGATCGGTCAAATTTGGTTGACAAATTTTATTTTTTTACCCCCTAAATTTTCAAAAATTATAATTTGACCCCTAAAACTTTGAAAAGTGACTATTTAACCCATTTTTGAAAATTCTTTCAAAACCAACTTTAAGATATGAAAATATAGTTCACAAAACTTCATCATTTTAAAAGAATTAATAAACTTTGGTGAAAAAATTGACGTAACCCAATAAGTTTGAAAAATGACATTTTAACCCAAAATGTGAAAGATATGAAAATGAGTTTTCAAATGAGCTATCCCATGCAAATAAATATTCTAATCAAAACAAATGCTCCAAATTATAAACATGTCTATCTAAACTGGAGTTTTACTTCAAATCTTCAAGAATTCTTCACTTGAGCCTTGTCTTTCATTTCCATCTTGAAACTCCTTCAAGTGCATTCGATAAATTCTTGCAATCTAAGCTCACACTCAAGTAAAATCATTAGTTAATATGCTTAGGGATATATTAGTTTGTTATCATTAAAATAAGAGCATAATGACTTTTTGAGTCAACAGAGTTTACAATCTTTGAACTTATCAAGCTTGTCTTGTGGCGTTCACCATTCTCAATACCAAGGTTTGTTTGATTTCATATCGATTTGGGTCAAGGTTTAATTACATGATGAAACCGATTCAATCCTAGGAAAATATCTTTTTGAGTGTTGGGTCTTGCGTCAAATCGTCAAGGTTCGCATCATAGACCCACTTAGGAGTCCAACCAAGCAAAGTCAAATGATGGATACGAGTCAACTAGTAGAGTTAAATTATGGGTAAGGTGTTTTAATAAAACAAGGATTCTTCAGAGTTCTTGTTTGATAGGAAGTTCAGGTTAAGTTAAAATCCTAATTTCATTAGGATTCCTATGCATTAAAACCTTTAATAAATTAAATGTCTCAATTTAATAAGAACTCTTGGACACCTTATCACCTAAGTAGTTAGAATCCTAACTAACTTATGATTTATGCACAACTTATAAATAAAAGTGTTTATTTTGAGTCAAAATTTTGACAACAAGCCAACATATACATCCTAAACATACATCTTCATGCCTAGAACCTTATTGATGCAAGCTTCCATAGTCGCAGTCTTCTTCTCACTTTGCCATGATCCAATTTCTAAGATCTAGTTAATAGAAACCTTAACAGTCTTCTTTCTAGATTGCCTCCCATTTGTGTTTTATGTGGATACCAAGGTGCCGCCTCAAGAGGGTTGGATAGCGATCTTTACATAGCCACGTGAAGTCTTAGAGGAGCCAACAATGTAGGGATAATTTCTAAACATCCTATATGTGTTTAACATGTTCATGAATCTATGCATTAAAACGGGTATCTTGGATGGGTTTTAAAATCTTTGATAATCTTTAAAAAATTTTAATTCTGTTGCATTATTGGTTAATGATGCCCTAGAACCCTGCAGTGGTATTAGAGCCATCTTTTAGACATATTTTCTTGAAAATTTACCTGTAAGTTTTGATTATATTTATATGTCACTATACATTGAACTGGTAGATGGCTAGGCAATTTTTCTACCTAAGTCGTGATTGTTTTTGGTGCACACTATGTATAGTGGTCTTCCATCATGCCTTTGAAATGCCTTTTGAGATGCCTACATGCCCTTCGAGATTGAGAATTAGCTTTTGGTTCGTGTTTTGTTAAATTGGAACCAAATTTGAAAATTTCTTAAGTCTTGGGATTGAACGATTATTTTGCAAAGTTTTAGGGATAAAAATGTAATTTAACACTTGGCTAATCAATAATTAAAATTTAATTTTAATTGGATATGTATTTATGGTGCCTAATACGTAGCTAATGAACCAATGTGAATGATTATTTTATTTTTTTTGAGTTGTAATTCTTAAATGGGGTCTGCACACCTTGCCTTATCCCCCTTTCTTTTAGACTAGCTTGTTATTTTATTTTCTTAAAACCATGCAACTAGGAAACAAAGCAATGCAATTATTGAAGACTCGAGGTGAAAAGGGCAAGCTCAAAGACAAAGACCCCAAAGACAAAATATTCACCTAGGTTGACCAATCAAACTTCTCTTGGCTTGAAAGGTTTGACATTAGTTATGGTTGTGTGCTAACATCCTTTAATTTTACACTATTAGATAGATGTGAATAGTTATATTTTTTTCAGATATAGCACAATATGCGACATAAAATCTGATAAGACTAATTAATTAAAAACCCTCAATTTAAATATTCACTGTAAGATTAAATTGGTATTTTCTAATATAATACCCTAATTAAGCCCCTGTTCATTCAAACCTTCTTTGCCAAAACGAAGAGTGCACTTCTACTAGGTGGAAAATTAGGAGATGTTCATATTCAGTCCGGTTCAACTAGTGTACTTTGTTGTTCAGTAAAAGCAAAGGTGAAGTATATTAGAGGCATGAGTAAGCAATGTGTTTGTCGATGTGAGGTGATATGTAATGTCTACCCAACTGATACCGAAAGTCACATTTGAGGCTATATGATTTGTTGGGCCAAAACCTAGCTTGAGATCATGGGCTTTTGGTGATTAATTTGAAATTTACCTATTCGATTATTTAAATTTGTTTGCCAAAGTGAAGGGAAGAATTAATATGATGGGGTCTTGATCCACTAGAAACCTTATTGAAACTTTTCGAATACAATAGTGAGAGCTATTAACTTGAGGAAAATAGTGGTAGTATATTAATTAATTAAATCTATAGTTAAAATGAATATTAATTGTAAATAAAATTACTAATTATCTTTATCTGTAAATTGTAGATCAAATAATCACCATGTTAAACCCAACATATGGATTAATTCTAAAAAAAAAAAAGAAAGGCTCAATGGAAGTAGCTTCACTAATTGGTACAGAAATCTTCAAATCATTTTGCTTTAGGAAAAGAGGTTGTATATCTTTGAAGGGTTGTTGCTCAAAAAGCCTACTCCCAATGTCACCCAATCAGAGAAAGATATTTTCAACAAATATCTTGATGACTCTATGAAAGTTTAATGCCTCATGCTAACTTTTATAACACTTGAGCTTTAAAAACAACATAAGGAAATGGATGCTCCATCCATATTTGCTCACCTTTTAGAGTTATATGGTAGTCATGCGAGGGATGAATGATATGAGGTGACAAGTGGTTTGTTTGATTGCAAACTCTCCAAAGGAGGACAAGTTGACCCTCATGTGGTCAAGATGATTGGTTATATTGAGCTTGGGTTTCATCATAGACAATGAGCTTTCCATTGACCTAATATTAAAATCTCTTCTTAAATGATATGCTAATTTCATTATGAATTTTAACCTATATGAGAAGGATAAATCCTTAGAGAAGTTGTTGTACATGTTTAGGCTGGCTGGACAAGACGTTTGAATGGTATCTTCAAATAATGTGCTTATGGTTAAAGCCCAAGCACATAAAACCAAAGCTAAAGGTAAATGCAAGGCCAAGGCCAAAGCTAAACCTAAGGCGAAAACTCAATCAATAGAAGGTATGGGGAAATGGAAGGTTGTCTGCTTCTATTGTGGCAAAACTAGTCACTAAATGAGACATTACAAGGCCTTTTTAGAGAAAAAGAAGAAGAAGGTAGTTGGAGCCTCTACTTCAGGTGTATATGTATGCCATTGAGATAAACTTTTGTCCTTATTCATCCTGGGTTGTAGACACAAGATGTGGTTCATATTTGTTCTGATATGCAAGAATTATGACATAGTAGATTGTTTGCTAAAGGAGAGATTGATCTACGAGTTAGAAATTAAGCACACGTTATTGCATTCACCATAGGAATTTATTATCATAGATTGCCTATGAGTTAGAAATAAGGGGAAAGGAAAATCTCCCACCCAAGTTTTAATTGAAATTCAAAATCACATCCACGATAGATGAAAAACCCAAATACCCATCTATGAGATAACTGCCATCAAAATTTTCAGTTAGAGGTAAGGTTAAAATCATAATTTTACCCATAAATCCTAAAACCTAAAAAATTTACATCATTTCCCTCTATTAGTTTAGAAAACTCACATTTACCGTCATCATTAAACTTTGAAAAATTCACTTTCCCCCTTTTAGGTTTCATCTCTGATAGCTTAGGGAACTGACTGGTGATCGAGAAGAAACAAAGGTCAAGGATGACAAAGGACAATCCTTCGTCGTCTAGATTTAGATGATGAAGCATCGTCTAGATCTACAAAAAGAGACGTAGGATGATGCTTTGTTGTCCTTCATCGTTGTGTCTAGACGATGCAACAAAGCATTGTCCTTCATCTCTTTTTACCAATCTAGATAATGCTCTTAATTGTAAGATCTAGAATATAGGTGAGAAGCATCGACTGTTGGTCGAAATGATGGCGATCGAAAAAGGAAACAAACCCTAGGGATGAAATCTAAACTTTTCAAATTTTAAGAATGGGTTGAAGTATTAGTTTTTAAAATTTGAGGGAGAAAATGATATAAATTTCAAAGTTTCATGGTTTATAGATAAAATGATGATTTTACCTCTGCCTCTAACTAAAAATTAGATAGTAGTTAGTCCATGGGTGGGTGTTTAGGTTTTTTATTTGCCGTGGGTATGATTTTGAGTCAAGCTAAAATTTGGGTGGGAAATAATCCATTTTGCATTAAATAATTGCTATTATGTTTCATCTATTTCTAAAAATTTAATTTTTGTGTCTGTTTTAGACAAAAGAGGATATTTGTTTTCTATTGCTAGTGGTACTTTAACCATTAGCTTTAATAATATTTTTTTATGGAATGACTTATATGCATAATAGTTTGTGCATTCTAAAATTGGATAAAGAAATTCTCAATATGCAAAATAATAAACGTTTGAAAACAAATGAACTAAGTACCACATATCTATGGCATTGCAAGGTAGGCCATATAGGATTGAGACGCATATCAAGACTTTTTGAATAAAGAGTCTTGTAATCATTTGACTTATAAAGAGTCTTTTAATGAACTAAGTACAACGTATCTATGGCATTGCAGGGTAGGCCACATAGGATTGAGATGCATATCAAGACTTTTTGAATAAAGAGTCTTGTAATCATTTGACTTATAATCTTAAGATGAATGCAAATCATGCTTGTTCAGTAAGATGGCCAAACCACCCTTCACTAGACATAGTGAAAGGGCGATTGAACTACTAGAGATTATTCACAATGATGTGTGTAGGCAAATGAAAATGCATACTAGATATGGGGAAGCTTACTTCGTTATATTTATTAATGACCTTAATAGATATGACTATGTGTTTTTGTTAAAACATAAGTTTAAATGCTTTGACAAATTCAAAGAATTCAAGACTGAAGTAAAAGAGTAGCTTAGGAAATCAATCTAGAATACTTGAGGATTTGGAGCTATGAAGCTTATATGAAGAAATTGACTTTAAACAAGCTAAACGTTAAGTTCGAAAAGTATATCTTTGTGGGGTACCTGAAGAAAACTAAGGGATACTATTTCTACTACTTAGAGGAGCGAAAAATCTTTGTTGCTTGTATCGACGTGTTCCTTGAGAAAAAATTTATTCTCAAGAGGACTAGTGGGAGGAGGGTGGAACTCGATAAAGTTCCTATATCATAAGATATCACAGATATTAAAGAAGATAATGTGCCATCACAGATGGTTGACATGAGGAAGTGCCTCAACCTTGAAGGAATAACCTCAGAGCACACCATAGCTATATAAATCTACATAAGCATGTCACGAGCTAGAAAGATTTGGTTTTCTTATGACTATGACTTAACATAGCAATGTATTGGTCATCTCTGATGATAAACCTAAGACTTAGGCTGACGCTGTCTCGAGTTTAGATTCTGATAAATGGTTAGATGCCATGAAATATGAAATAAACTCATGTACTAGAACCAAATATAAACTTTGATGGATGCACCTAAAGGAGCAAAACCCGTATGGTGCAATGGGTTTTCAAAAAGAAAACCGACATTACCAAATGTAATGTGCATACCTATAAAGCATGACTAGTTGTCAAGGGTTTTACACAAAAATATGTTATTGACTATGATGAAACTTTTTCACCAGTCATTATGGTTAAATCTATTAGGATTATGCTTGTTATTGTTGCATACCATGACTATAAAATCTTTTAGATAGATGTCAAAATTGCCTTCTTTAATGGTAACCTTGTAGTGGACATCTATATGGTGCAACCTGATGGCTTCGCTCTTGTTGGACAGGCTAATAAAGATACAAGCTGGAAAAGTCCATTTATAAGCTTAAACAGGCTTCCAAAAGCTAGAATATTTGTTTTGAATAAGCTATATGAGAGTTTGGTTTCTTAAAAAAAAAAACAAGTCATGTATGTATAGGAAGGTCAATGAGAGCATAGTTATATTTCTAATATTGTAAGTCACTGACATCTTGATTATTGTAAATGACATACCAAACTTATAATTAGTAAAGACTTGGTTATTCAAGTGTTTCTCTATGAAAGACTTAGAAGAAGTAGCCTACATTCTTAAGATTAAAATTTACTGAGATAGAGCGTGTAGATTGTTTGACCTAAGTCAAAGCATGGACATAGACAAGGTCTTGAAAAGATTCTATGTGGAAGAATCTAAGAAAGGAATTTCGTATGGAAGAATCCAAGAAAGGATTTTTGTTTATGTCTCATGGTGTATATCTTTTGAAAGAGATGCGTGCATTTTTACAATATGGGAGAGATAGGATAAGTAAGATTCCATATGCCTTAGCTATAGGGTCCATCATTTACATCATACTATGTATGAGGATTGATATCTTATGCACCTTAAGTGTTTATAGTAGATATCAATCTGATCTAGGTGAAAGACACTGGATGACTATCAAGAACATCCTAAAGTACCTATAAAAGACTAAAGATGTTTTCTTGGTTTATGAAAGGAATTCTAAACTCACTATTAGGGGATCCAGTGATGTCAGTTTCTAAAATGATTGAGATGACTTTAAATCATAATTTGGGTTTGTCTTTTATTTGAATGGTGGTGCAATAAGTTGGAAACACTCTAAGCAAAGTACAATGGTTGATTCTACAATGGAGTCCAAGAAAATTGCCTTTTTAGAAGATATCATCTGATCCAAGAGATTATTCAATGAGGTGACATACAGATAGAGAGAATTGATACATATGACAATTTGGCTAACCCATTGACAAAGCCTATATTGCAACAGAAGCATGACAAACACATAGCAAGATTGGACATTAGATACATGATCGATTGACTATAGTACAAGTGAGGGATTGTTATAGTAGATGCCCTAAAGCCAATTGATTTGACATTTGTAATTGTAATTTATCTCATTAATTAATTAAAAGATTTATAGTTATTTAATTCATATGCTTGTCTATTATATGATTGTGTGAATACAATGCCTTTAGAATGGTATAACTATGACAAGGACATCAGATGAATGATCATGGGAACCCTATACAAAAATTAAGTAGTTGTTCTAGAAATGTCCATATTCCCGACATTACAATGACTAAGGGCATATGTAATAGTGATGAGATTATCATAGTATTGAGCAACCCAACAGTAAGGTGACGATAGTTCTCACGTGTCAAAGTTGTTTGCTGACAGCTTCGTGTAACATATGGGTGTATGATGTAGACATATTCATCAAACTAATCCTATTAGAGAATATCTGATGGTTGCCCCAATGTTTATGGAACAAATCCTTTGAACACCATGGGTGATGTGATCTTTTGACTTAAGGTAGTCAAACCGTCTCATGTAAAGATCAGTATGGTTTGACACTATCTAATGTATTGTTGTAATAAGGGTATCAAAAAGCTAGTGATTGGTCATATCATGAGATGCATGAAGGCTATGGTTGATCAATAAAGGATTCGTTACTCCTAAACACAGGAGAAGATATCTCATATGCAAATGTTAAAAGACATTCATGATTGCTTAAATCTGTGACCACAGTGAGATAAGGTTGTAGCCTAATTCGTGCAAGTCATTAATGTGTATCAACTTATATTGAGGAACTACTTAGATGACATACTTCTATGTCCTAGTCTCAAGAGATATCAATTGAGAAAAGTATTGAATTATACGTAACTACGATGTTGTAAATGTTTTTAAGATGCTTGCTAACACTTTATCGTATGGGTGACCATGATGCTTTGTTAGACGCCAATCTTGATCTTTGTTTGAATTCGATCGAATTTAGAAACTATCGGTTAACAGAGAACTTATGGGTACACATAATATAAACCAAGAGGCAAGAATTGTTTGATGGCAATCCTAGGATTATGGAAAAAAAGAGAGAAATGCATGGATGTGTTTTGACTTGAATTTTTGGTATGCACGATGTCACATGGCATAATGTAAATGCACTATATGGTTTTGACTAGACCCCCTTAGAAGTCCAACTAAGCAAGGCCAAATGATGGATGCGAGTCAACTGGCTGAGTTAACTCGTGGGTAAGGTGTTTTAGTTAAACGAGGATTCTTCAGAGTCTTTATTTGATAGGAGTTTAGATTAAATAGGAATCCTAATTTCATTAGGATTTCCATGCATTAGAAGTTTCAATAAAGGAAGACTTTTAATTTAATAAGAACTCTTGGACACTTTAACACCTAAATAGTTAGAATCCTAACCAACTTAGTATTCATACACATCTTACTAATAAAGATGTTTAGTTTGAGTCAACATTTTGACAACAAGCCAACACACATCTTCACACGTGAAACCTTATTGACACAAGCTTCCATTACTGTGATCTTCTTCTTACTTTGTCCTGATCCAATTTCTAAGATTTAGTCCATAGAAGCCCTAGTAGACTTCTTTTTAGATCGCCTCCCATTTGTGCTCTGTGTGGATATTGAGGCACTGCCTCAAGAAGGTTGGATAGTAATCTTTACATAGCCATGTGAAGTCTTGGAAGAGCCAACAACACAAGTATAATTTCTAAATACCCTATATGTGTTCAACATGTTCATGAATCTGTGCATTAAAACGGGTATCTTGGATGGGTTTTAGGATCTTTAATAATTTTTAAAAAATTTTAATTCCAGTGTATTATCAGTTAACGATGTCGTAAAACCTTACAAAACCCATTACTCAATTGAACACTGTTAGAATTTCTAGCTCTATCAAAAGCCAAATTGGCATCTCTAATAAAACGACTTTTGTGGGATGAAATGTAAAAACAGCGTGCTCAAGGCCTTTTTTTTTTTGGTAAGTAATAATAATTTTATACCAAGAAAAGGATGTACAAATGCTTATCTAGGACAAAACCCTTAGATTAAGCTTAACACATGCATACCTAGGACAAGCCCTTAGGTTATGCCAAAACTAACTAGAAAGCACAAAAGATCAAACAATGAAACATAGAAATCCAAAGATACATCACAAAACACATACTCTAAGGGGAACACCATACTATGCCTACTCAAATATTGCATGAGAGATACCCTAATTGTTTGCAATTGACAAATTTTTACTAGACTTATTCACTTTCTTCAAACCATTTACCCTTACTCTAACACAATCTTTTATAAGAATTGTGACTCTCTCCTTTGGTAATCCACTTCTTCCAAAACAAATATCATTCCTAACCTTCCATATGTGGTAGACGGTTGCACCAAAACACACCTTACTCAAGATATTCTTGAAATTGTCCTCCTTCCATTTGTTAGCCAAATCCGCAATCAAAGAGGTCCACGGTATAAGATTGAGATGTTGATGACATAGGTTAAGCACTTCATTCCAGATTTGGAAGCTAAATGCACACCTAAAGAAGAGATGATCCATGCATTCCGGTTCCTCATTGCACAAAGGGCAAACATTGTGGGAAATAAGGCCAATTCTAACTAATTTATCCCTTGTCATAAGTTTGCCTCTAATACCCAACCAAACAATGAAGGAGTGTCTTAGAAAGTGCCATTTGAACCAAACAAGCTTGTGCCAAGTAACCTTTTCCTTCCTTCCTCGAATTACTTCCCAAGCCGATTTGATGGAAAAAATTTCATTAGATTTGGGGGACCAAATTAAGGAGTCCTCTCCACTCAAAGGGCAGCAAGGAAGAGCTTCCTTTATCTCCAAAAGGTGACATGAATTTGCCACCAGCCATTTCCACCTATGCTCCTCAATTACTTCCTTTACTAGAGCATTCTTAGGGATACCCGAATCATAAATAATCCTAGGTCCATATTTATCCAACAACGGTGCATAGGGTTGCCAATTGTCATGCCAAAGAAAAGTGTTTTCCCCATTGCCAATGATATTCTTGAACTTGGTCTTCATTTGTTCCTTAAGGCCTAGTATCTTCCTCCAAACCCAAGAACTCTCACCATTAGGATTTATTTCCCAAAAACATTTACCTCTTAGCTTGTTGGTTTTAATCCATTCCACCCAAAGAGAATTCCGCTTGTCAATGAGAATTTTCCACATGTTCTTTATTACGGCAGCTTTGTTCCAAGCTTTGCTCCTCATAATTCCTAAGCCACCCTCCATTTTAGGAACACATACATCCTCCCAAGCAACTTTGGCCTTCTTACCCTCCATGGAAGCACCACTCCAGAGGAAATTCCTTAAGATACCATCTATCTCCTTATGGACACTTGAAGGGAGAATAAATATAGATGACCAATACACTTGGATACTAAATAGTACTGCCTTAATAAGAATGAGCCTACCCGCATAAGATAGGAATTTGCTACGCCATGAGGTGATTCGCCCAACAATCTTTTGAACTAGCAGCTTGCAATCACAACTTTTGAGCTTTGATGAAGTTATAGGAACTCCTAGGTACTTGAACGGCAATTCTCCCACCTCCATATTTGGTGCATATCCATCAAGGCAATGCAACAATTCACAAACTCAAATCTGAAAATTAATGTTCATACGGCACAGCAGCACTTTATCTTCCAATTTAACCAATCAAATGACCTCCAAAACATACAAAGGATAGATCATTGAAAAGGGTATTCAAAGAGCTTTCTAATGGTATATTATAGCAATCACAACTCAATCAACAAGACATTCAAAACTTGTTTCAAAGTTTGATGGCAAATCTGAAAATGGCAAAATTACATACTGTGAACAGTATCCGGGCATACAACACACATTCACACTTTGGATTTCAAGGGTAACAAGAAAGTTAACCAAGGCATAAAGGAAATTTCCACCAACCTTGGGGTCTTCCACCACCAATTCTTTCTCCAAGATGAATTGGATAAAGGAAAAAGCAACTAAAGAAAAGCTACAAAGCTTTACTTGAATATTTCATTATCAAAGAAGTCTAACCTTTACAAGTGAAAATCCACTTTCATATACAAGAGCAAGTGGTGGCAAAAATTGGGCATTAATTTGACATGGAAGCTTTTCCCTTCATTTAAGCTTAACCATTCATTCAATACTAAGCCCATACCATATTAATTAAAGAAAACAACAAAAGGGAACAACTTTTTCCTAAAAGGTGGAACTATGTCGACCAACTAAAGTTATTTGCTTCCCATTTAGTTGCAATCCAACTAAATGGGCTTCATGGCATCTTGGGCTCCATTTAAGTGATGGAGGGCTGCCTCATCTACTTGGGCTTCAAGTGGGCTTGTAGTGGGCTTCTTGGACTCATTTAAGTTTCCATTTCATTAAGGCCTTGGATGCAAGTAATGAGATTGCACCCAAAAGTAAAGTTGGGCCAATGTGGAAAAAGCAATGAATCTTTGGGCTTGCATGGAGCTAATTCTTCATTCTCAATGGTGGCTTGAGCCAAATGGAGATTTGATAGAGACTTGGAAGCTAGGGTTGGAGAGGTAGCTGAAAATACATCAATATTGATCATAGCCGAGAGTTGATTCTTCTCCTCTTGGGAAACCCCGGAAAGGAATAGATTGCTTTTAGTGCAATTCATTTTAAGCCCAGACCATTTATGGAAAAGGATTAGAGTATTTTCCATGAGGGAGATGGAATCACAATTCGCCCTACAAAACAAAATAAGGTCATCGACAAAGCAAAGATGAGTTATATTGTTTTTATTACATTTCCAATAATGGCCAAAAGAAGGGTGGTTCTTGAGTTCCCCAAGGATTCGGGAAAGAATCTCCATTGCCATTACAAAGAGGTAAGGGGATATAGGGTCCCCTTGCCTTAAGCCATGAGAACTCTTGAAGAAACCAACTAATTCACCATTAATCCCCAAGGAGAAAGAAGGAGTTGTGATGCAACTCTCAATCTAGCCTATGAATTCCTCCGGAATGCCTATAGCTCCAAGAATTGCAAGGATGAAATCCCAATGAACGGTGTCATATGCCTTCAAGAGATCAATCTTCATAGCACACTTCTTATCTTTGCCCAACTTGTGAAAGTTATGCATAAGGTCTTGACACAACATGATATTTTCACCAATATTTCAACCACCCACAAAGGCTCCTTGAGCTTTATCAATGAAGTTAGGGAGAATAACTTTAAGACGGTTTGCTAGGATCTTAGAGATACATTTGTAAATGGTGTTGTAGCAAGCTATAGGCCTATAGTCCTTGCACATAGAAGAGTTAGCCACCTTAGGAACAAGAGCAAGGATAGTACAATTTACCTCTTTAAGGAGATGACCCGAGGAGAAGAAATGCTTGATTGCTTTGATCACATCACTCCCAACTATCTCCCAAGCTGCCTTAAAGAAGAATGCACCATATCCATCCGGCCCTGGAGCTTTATTGTTGTCCATGGCGAAAATAGTGGCTTTGATTTCATCCTCCTGCACTTCTTGATCATCATCTCCTTCTCTTGGTGCACCATTTGGAATGTAACCAGCCTTTGTATTTCCTCAATGTTCAAATTGCAAGCATCCGTGGAGTTGAGAACCTTCTTGAAGTAGTTTACAAACTCCTTTTTAACTTCTCCCATGTCACTCACAAAAGTCCCATCATCAAGGCACACTCCTTTAATAGAATTTCTACTCCTTCGCGCTTTAATAGATTTGAAGAAGTATTTGGTGTTTTGATCTCCTTCTTGAAGCTAATGAACCTTCGCTTTTTGATGAGCCAAGGATTTTTCAGCTTCACTAAGTCTACTATAATTATCTAGCCAAGTTTTTTCTTCCTTAGCTAAATCTTCATCAAGAGGGTAGATTTGGATCCTATTTTGAGCACTTTCTGGGTTATTTTTTGCTTCCACCACCTTTTCGGAGATATTCCAAAAACCATTCTTATTCAACTTCCTTAATGCACCTTTTAATCCCTTGAGTTTGCTGACTAGATTGAACATAGGGCTGCCCTCAAAATCCTCTTTCCAAGCCTCCCTTACAACATTGAGAAAACTTTCATGATTCGCCCACATATTTTAGAACTTGAACGAGACCTTTCTCCTCTCCTCACCACCCCCACAAGTCACCACACAAGGAGAATGATCTGAAATTGAGGGATTGAGAAAACTAGCAAAAGAATCCGGAAATACATCACTCCACTGTTCATTGACAAGAGCTCTATCCAATTTGCATGCTATCCTCCTTTGCCCTTCACTAGAATTACTCCATGTGAGATGGTTCCCCATATACCTCAAGTCATCTAAGTTTGCCTCTCTACAACAATTGTTTAGATCATCACAATAAGTATCTCCCCACACAGCCCCTCATATTTTTTCATTTGGTCCTCTAATTGCATTGAAATCACCCATAATTAGCCACGGTTTACTTCCGATCTGATTTGAGTGTTTAATAATTTCTCTCCAAAGACTTTTCCTCTCCAAAGGTTGGTTAAACCCATACACTATTGATATAGCCACGTGGGTTTTCTCCTTCACTAACCAAGCTTCACAATGAATGAATTGGGGGGCTTTTTCTTTTATGTCTATACTGATTGCTTCCTTATTCCATCCTACCCAAATTCTCCCATTTGGGCACACCCCATTATTATTGTCATACTCCCAATCTCTCCATATATTACTAGTCACTCTTGAAAGATTATGAGACCCTACTGATGTATTTTCGGCTACCTCTCCAACCCTAGCTTCCAAGTCTCTATCAAATCTCCATTTGGCTCAAGCCACCATTGAGAATGAAGAATTAGCTCCATGCAAGCCCAAAGATTCATTGCTTTTTCCACCTTGGCCCCAACTTTACTTTTGGATGCAATCTCATTACTTGCATCCAAGGCCTTAATGAAATGGAAACTTAAATGAGTCCAAGAAGCCAACTACAAGCCCACTTGAAGCCCAAATAGATGAGGCAGCCCTCCATCACTTAGATGGAGCCCAAGATGCCATGAAGCCCATTTAGTTGGATTGCAACTAAAAGGGAAGCAAGTAACTTTAGTTGGTGGACATAGTTCCACCTTTTAGGGAAAAGTTGTTCCCTTTTATTGTTTTCTTCAATTAATATGGTATGGCCTTAGTATTGAATGAATGGTTAAGCTTAAATGAAGGGAAAAACTTCCATGTCAAATTAATGCCCAATTTTTGCCACCACTTGCTCTTGTATATGAAAGTGGATTTTCACTTGTAAAGGCCTAGACTTCTTTGATAATGAAATATTAAAGTAAAGCTTTGTAGCTTTTCTTTAGTTGCTTTTTTCCTTTATCCAATTCATCTTGGAGGAAGAATTGGTGGTGGAAGACCCCAAGGTTGGTGGAAATTTCCTTTATGCCTTGGTTAACTTTCTTGTTACCCTTGAAATCCAAAGTGTGAATATGTGTTGTATGTCTGGATACTGTTCACAGTGTGTGATTTTTGCCATTTTCAGATTTTTCCATCAAACTTTGAAACAAGTTTTGAATGCCTTGTTGATTGAGTTGTGATTGCTATAATATACCATTAGAAAGCTCTTTGAGTACCCTTTCCAATGATCTATCCTTTGTATGTTTTGGAGGTCATTTGGTTGATTAAATTGGAAGACAGAGTGCTGCCGTGCCATATGAACATTAATTTCCAGATTTGAGTTTGTGAATTGTTGCATTGCCTTGATGGATATGCACCACCTACTCTAGTTTCTAACACAGCCATGAAATCAATTTTATTCTGAAGGATAAGATGTCTAACCTCCCTTTGCTTGATAGGAGCATTTAGGCCCCTAATATTCCAGCATGCAAATTTGGTCATTTGGAAGAATGGGGTGGGGAATTTGCTTTCCTTTGCTTTGTCGATTTCTTCCCCAAGTTTCTACTCTTCAAATCAGCATCCTCCTTCCTAAAGTCCATCTCATCCACCTTAAGTTTTCCACCAAATGGAACCATTGCCGGAGAGGCTTCTCTATACATGTCCTCCATTCCGCCCAAATTCTGAATTGTGTTTATGGAAGCTACTTCACTCTCACGTGCACTCACACTTGCTGCTGAGGGAGAACAAGGCTCTTTCGACGTGCTAGCTTCACTTTCATACCTCTTTCCTTCCTTATTGGCATCATCTAAGGTGGTCCCATGTTTTACTTCCTGATTCGGCATTATCTTATCCTTTTCCAGCTCTTGATACTCCTTAATAGCCAAAGCAGAAAATCTATTACTCTTACGCATTAACAAACTACTTCTCATAGGTTTTTGCATCTCCACCAATTTGCCTTTGGTTTTCTTGTCATAGCCTTTTGTTACTAGCACCATTTTTTCTTTCCCATGTAGTTTCGTAGGTAATACAAATCCAGCCCCCTCCTTCAATGTACTTCGTGAAGTAGATTCATCACCTTGTTGAGATGCTAGTGAACAACTTGCTGTGGAGTGACCAAAGCATTGACATCCATTGCATTTTATAGGTTTCCAAGCATACTCCACATTGATTACCATAGATTCTCCATTTGGCAAAGCTAGGCTAATAGAATCGGGGCATTCTGAATCCACCTTTATCTCAATACAAACTCTAGCAAACTCCAATCTTATCCCTTCTTCAGTAACAGAATCCATATATAGAGGATTTCCTATTGCACTCGCTATGTAGCTAAGCCCTTTCGGAGTCCAAAACTCAAGGGGGATGCCATACATTCTAACCCATATAGCCACCTTCTTTACATCATTAATCACCATAGGGAGGTTTGTAGTCCATTTCCGAACAAGAAACGACTGTCCTTGTATAGTAAGTTGCCCCTCTTCCACAGCTCTTGAAAGCTCCCTCAATATCTTGAAACTTTAGAATAAACACACCTTGGCCCGAAGTCATGACATCTATGAGGCCATAAGCAGTCCACATCTTCTCCAATGCTCTTTTGACCGTCAAGAATGGTGGTCTTTTGCCAAGGAAAAAACCTACAGCACATGTGTTCCACTTTAGAGCACCTTGCTCAGCAACTTCTTGAGGAAGGAGCCACACAAATCTGCCCTTTAGTGTCTTTCCCTTTAGGTTCAAAAAATTCCAACTTTACATTAGACTTCTTAGGAGTGAAGAGAGAGTTCCATGAACCCCTCTTCTCCTCTCCTCCAGCCACTTCCGCATGCTCCTTCAAGCAAGGAGCAGAATCTGACGCCTTCCCTAAAGCCATAGAAACCATACTATTTTGGTGCAAAGGGGGTGTAGCCAAGATAGAAGGACGTTGCATGGGAATAACTTTACTCTATTCAAGAAAAACGCACTGCAGCCAAAGCACACTAAAACAGGAAATAGAATACTGTCCACGGAAAAGAAAACCTGCGGCTTACACCAAAGAGGAAAGTCGCTTTAAAACACAATGCTCAGCCAATTTGAATTTTGAAAAAGTGCTCCAAGAACAAACACAAGAAGACTAATCCAATGTCAAGCACAAAGGATCATACACGGAAATGAGACCAGGAACTAGCAAAGAATTACCGGAGCTAAGCAAACTCAAGAAAAGGAAACAAGAGATACCAAACTGAAGAGAAATAAAAGACGATTTTGAACACTAAGAGAATAGCAACTAAACACCGAGGGAGGTAATCCGGTGACCACAGGGTCACCGGACCGGAAGTTGGTACCGGAAGGGCCACCAAGTAGGAAGGGATGTATGGTGGAGGACTAAAATAACATAGTCAGAGTTTTGGAAATTTTAGAGAGAAGGGAGAGCATTTGTTTTAGAGAGAGTTGATGCAAGGTGTGTTCAAGGCCTTTGTTTTAATTGTGATGAAAAATTTCCCTTAACTATTGTTGTAAGAAGGAGACGATGATAATGATGTTGAAACAAGTGGTGACATGGAGAGGAGCTAACCGAATTGCAACATGAGCTTCAAATCACCTTGCATGCTTTGACAAGATTGACAACTTCTAAAACGATAAGAGTGGCAGCAAAAGTGGGACAATACGATGTCTTGGTACTTATTGATAGTGGCTTTACACATAATTTCATTAGTGAGAAGATAGTAAATTTATTGCAACTTCCAACAGTATCCACTGAACTCTTCGATATGAAGATGGCCAACGACAACCCATTGAATTGTAAACAAAGATTTGAACATGTGTAGATTCTACTTCAGGGTATTCCCTTCTCACTTACACTTTATTGTTTACTGCTAATCGATTTGGACTTGGTTCTAGGCATGCAATAGTTGGAGTAACTAGGTACAATGATATGTAATTGGAAGCAAATGACCATGGAGTTTCAATGGGAGAATGAATTCCAAAAGCTACAAGGAATATATGCGCAACCTATTCAAGCCACATCATTAAAAGTTGAAGGCAAGGGAGTTCCATGTTTGTTGTTTGCTTATAACCATCGGTGGAAGTTGCATCACAAGGCTGCCACTAAAAACCACAACAATTGCCACCAATAAGAGAAGTGGACCACATAATTCCTCTCAAGGAAGGGATCGAGCCAATCAATGTGAGACCCTATAGGTATGCTTATTTTCAAAAAGCTGAAAGTTGAAAAACAAGTTCATGACATGTTAAAATTGGGCCTTATAAAATCAAGCACTAGTCCTTTGTCATCTCCCGTTTTATTGGTTAAAAAAAAAATGGAACATGGCGCTTTTGCACTAATTATAGAGCCCTTAATATCATGACCATCAAAGATCGATTTCCCATCCCTATATTTGATGATATGTTAGATGAGCTTTATGATGGATTTTATTTTACAAAACTTGACGTAAGGGTAGGTTATCACCAAGTTTGGATAGATCCTGTAGATGTTCTTAAGATTGCATTTCATACTCATAATAGTCACCATGAATATTTAGTTATGCTTTTTGGTCTTTGTAACACACCTTATACATTTCAAGCTATTATGAATTCTATTTTTCATCCTTACCTTCACAAATTTGTCGTAGTCTTTTTTTATGAGATTTTGATCCTAATTAGAACATGCATCTATAACATGTAAGAAAGGCTTTTGAAATATTAAGGCATCATCAATTTTATATTAAGAGAAGCAAATGTGCTTTTAGGTAATAGGAATTAGAGTACTTAAGCCATATTATTACCTTTTATGATGTAAAAATGGATCAAAGGAAAATTGAAGCAATGACTAATTTGGCCTAGGCTTACTAATATTTTAGATTTGTGTGGATTTTTCAGCTTTTTAGGTTACAATAGGGAATTTGTACACAATTACAACATCTTTTTTTGGGTAAATAATATAGTATTAGACTAAAAAGAGCCTTACCATGAGACAAGACCCTAGGTTAAGGAAAAAGGCCTTGCCTCGAACAAGTCCCGAGCTAAGGCATGGAGAGATCCAATGACATGCACTACAACAACTTAACTAAGTCACCACACACAGAAAAACCACAAGCATTATACTAGATACAAGTATCTCATTTGTCAAGGGTTACAATAGTACATCACATTCAATGTCCAAACAACTTTGAAGAGCTAATGGAAGATAGATCTTGGCAGGTCTCATATCGAAGCAATGGTATCATTTATGTGTGAGCTCGGGTTGTTTGATAAGGGAGAGATTCTAGCCCTCACACAATCCCTTATAGCGGCAATAATCCTTTCTTGCAAAGATTTACTTCTACCAAAGAAAACATTGTTTTGTTCACACCAAATGTGGTTTATAGTGGTGGTGCATTTCCATCAAGACAATACAACAACTCACAACTCGATTCTGGAAATTACTGTTCATATGGCACAGTAGCAATTTTGGTGCATATCCATCAAGACAATGCAACAACATAAACTCAATTTTGGAAATTACTATTCATATGGCACAGTAGCAATTTTATCTCTCAATTTTAACCAATCAAATGACCTCCTAATCATACAAATTTTAGATCATTGGAAAAGACATTCAAGGAGCTTTCTAATGGTATATGATAGCAATCACAACTCAATCAACAAGGCATTCAAAACTTGTCTCAATGTTTGTTGGCAAAATCTGAAAATAGCAAAAACATACACTATGAACAATATCCGAGGCATACGACTCACATTCACACCATCACACTTTGGATTTCAAGGGTAACAAGAAAATTAACCAAGGCATAAAGGAAAGTTCCACCAACCTTGGGATCTTCCACCACCAATTCTTCCTCCAAGATGAATTGGATAAAGGAACAAGCAAATAAAGAAAAGCTACAAAGCTTTGCTTGAGAAGTTTTTATCAAAGAAGTCTAGCCTTTACAAATGGAGAAAACCACTCTTATATACAAGAGGAAGTGGCGGCCAAAATGGGCATTAATTAGACAAGTAAACTATGCCCTTCATTTAAGCTTAGCCATTTATTTAAACTAAGGTCATACCATATTAATGAAGAAAATAACAAAAGGGACAACTTTTCCCTAAAAGGTAGAACTATATCCACCAACTAAAGTTACTTACTTTCCTTTTAGTTGCAATTCAACTAAATGGGCTTCATGGCATCTTGGGCTCCAATTTAAGTGATGGATGGCTGCCTCATCTACTTGGGCTTCAAAGTGGGCTTGTAGTTGGCTTCTTGGACTCATTTAAACTTCCATTTCATTAAGGCCTTGGATGCAAGTAATGAGAGCGCACCCAAAAGTAAAGTTGGGCCAAATTAGAGATGGCAAAGGTTATTTGGACTTGCATGGAGCTTTTCTGATGTGATCCATGGAAAACCAAGAACATGTGATCTAATAATGAAAAACTATGACAAGAGTGTGGTAGGCTGTATAACACTGAAAACATTGAAGACATAAGCTGAAGGTAAAAAGCATGATGTGGCAATCAAAGATGACGTGGAGAGCATCAAACACATAGAAAATGATATGGCACATCCTTGGTGACGTTTTTACTTGACAAAATATGAAATGGAAGCTTAATTAGGCAAAAATTCATGTGAAGAAAGCAAGTGAATTCAATTGAAGTTCAATTTCCTAGTATTTCTAGTTGGTTAGGTGTTTTATTTGTTTTAGGAGTCTTTGTTTTATTTTCTTTAGGAATTATAATTGAATTAGGATTATTATTATTATTATCTTATTTAGATTGAGATTATTATTATCCTAAAGATTATGTTTATTATTATCCTATTCAGACTAGGGCTATAAATATCAATGTAACCTTGGGATAGAGGATACACAATGGATTAATAAAATTATGAGATCTTTTTCTTGGTTCTTTTGAGAACTCATGAATTTATCAAAAATATTTTCTTTTGGCATTCAATTATGACTTATCACTCTCCTTCTTTTCTATTCTAGAGTGTGGCGTCAACTGATACCTTTGGTTCATGTCAATTATAGACATCGGGTCATTGGTTTTATACTTTTGGTTCATGATTATCCATAATCATTGGGTCAACGGTTTTTATAATTTTGGTTCGTGTCAATTATAGGCATTGGGTCAAGGTTAATTACGTGACGAAACTGATTCAATCCTGGGAAAATAGCTTCTTGAGTGTTGGGCCTTGCGTCAAATCGTCAAGGTTCACATCAGTTGGTATCAGAGCCGAATCGAATCAGGTTCCGTATCTATCTTTTCTTGTGTTCTCGAGTAGGAATTCTCTTCTTCATTAGTCGTGATTTCGTTCTCTTGGTGAGTTCGTTTTCATTTTTTTATTGTGTTTTGGTGTCCTTGTTTCCGTCAAATTCTTGAATTCTTGATTGTGTTTTGGTGTACTTGTTTCCATCAAATTCTTAAATTCTTGATTGTGTTAGTGTCCATGTTTCCATCAAATTCTTGAATTTGAGATTAACCTTGGAATAGTCAAATTCTAGGTTGTGTGGGTGTCTAATTGTCTTCTTGATTGATCAAAAAAAAAAAAAAACGAAAAAAGAAAAGGAAATAAACAAAATTACAACAACAAATTTAAAGTGTGCCAACACGAGTGATTGAGTGACATTTATTTATTTATTTTTGGAGTGAAACATGTGAGGGAGTGTGTAAGATCCTTTCTAACATATTTTGCAGGTTACAATCATGTCATCATGCCAAAATAAAAGTTCTACTAAAAGTGATGATTTGAGGACAAATCATTTTAAAGAGAGGGGGAATGATGTGATCCATGGAAGACCAAGAACATGTGATCTAATAATGAAAAACTATGACAAGAGTGTGGTAGGCTGTATAACACTGAAAACATTGAAGACATAAGCTGAAGGTAAAAAGCATGATGTGGCAATCAAAGATGACGTGGAGAGCATCAAACACATAGAAAATGATATGGCACATCCTTGGTGACGTTTTTACTTGACAAAATATGAAATGGAAGCTTAATTAGGCAAAAATTCATGTGAAGAAAGCAAGGGAATTCAATTGAAGTTCAATTTCCTAGTATTTCTAGTTGTTTAGGTGTTTTATTTGTTTTAGGAGTCTTTGTTTTATTTTCTTTAGGAATTATAATTGAATTAGGATTATTATTATTATTATCTTATTTAGATTGAGATTATTATTATCCTAAAGATTATGTTTATTATTATCCTATTCAGACTAGGGCTATAAATATCAATGTAACCTTGGGATAGAGGATACACAATGGATTAATAAAATTATGAGATCTTTTTCTTGGTTCTTTTGAGAACTCATGAATTTATCAAAAATATTTTCTTTTGGCATTCAATTATGACTTATCACTCTCCTTCTTTTCTATTCTAGAGTGTGGCGTCAACTGATACCTTTGGTTCATGTCAATTATAGACATCGGGTCATTGGTTTTATACTTTTGGTTCATGATTATCCATAATCATTGGGTCAACGGTTTTTATAATTTTGGTTCGTGTCAATTATAGGCATTGGGTCAAGGTTAATTACGTGACGAAACCGATTCAATCCTGGGAAAATAGCTTCTTGAGTGTTGGGCCTTGCATCAAATCGTCAAGGTTCACATCATTTTCCCTCATTTCCTTCATTAGCTTGGGCCGAGTGGTGCATGGCTAAGAACTTGGGGGATAAAAATGTTGAAGTGGCAAGAGATACATCAAATTTGTCTTTCAATTTTAACTAATCAAATGACCTCCAAATCATATAGATTATATATCAATGGAAAAAGCATTCAAAGAGCTTTCTAATGGTTTATAATAGCAATGACAACTCAATCAACAAGGTATTCAAAACTCATAGTTTGCTAGCAAAAATTGGAAATTGCAAAATCATACACTGTGAACAGTATCCTAGGCATACAACACACATTCACACCTTCACACTTTGGATTTCAAGGGTAACAAGAAAATTAACCAAGGCATAAAGGAGAGTTCCACCAACCTTGGGATCTTCCACCACCAATTCTTCCTCCAAGATGAATTGGATAAAGAAACAAACAAAGAAAGAAAAGCTACAAAGCTTTGCTTGAAAACTTCACTATTAAAGGAGTCTTAAAGTTTACAAGTGAAAAGCCACTCTTATATACAAGAGGAAGTGGCAGCAAAATGAGTACTAATTAGACAAGTAAGCTATGCCCTTCATTTAAGCTCAGCCAATCAAATAAACTAAGGCCATACCATATTAACGAAGAAAATAACAAAAGGGAACAACTTTTCCTTGAAAAGTGGAACTATGTCCACCAACTAAAGTTACTTGCTTCCTTTTTAGTTGCAATTCAACTAAATGGCCTTCATGGCATCTTGGGCTCCAATTTAAGTGATGAGTGGCTACCTCATCTACTTGGGCCTCAAAGTGGGCTTGTAATTGGCTTCTTGGACTCATTTAAGCTTCTATATCATTAAGGCCTTGGATGCAAGTAATGAGAGTACACCCAAAAGTAAAGTTGGGCCAAATTGGAAATGGCAAAGGTTTTTTGGACTTGTCTAGAGCTTTCCCTCATTCCTTTTATTAGCTTGGGTTGAGTGGTGCATGGCTAAGAACTTGGGGGCCAAAAATGTTGAAGTGGCTGGAGATACATTATCCCCTCCGGGTTGGGAAGGACTTGCCTTCAAGTCTTCAAGGTGACCATCCTCCATGTATGATGAAAGATCTCCAATGTTGAAGGTGGTCAAGACTCCTCCCATTTCATCTGGAAGATTCACCTTGTATGCATTGTCATTCACCCTCTCAAGCACTTCAAATGGTCCATCAGGCCTTGGACCTAGCTTACTCCTCCGTTTGCTTGGAAATCTCTCTTTTCTCAAATGCACCCAAACCAAGTCATCCGGTTTGAAAATGGATGGCTTTCTATGCTTGTTAACCTTCTTCTTGTGGGCTTTATTGGTCTTCATGATCTGAAATTGTATGGATTCATGGAGTTTTTTTCATGGTAGTAGCTTTCTCCTTGGCTTCCTTATGAATTTGTACATTAAGAGGCAAAGAAGTTAGATCCAAAGGAGTTAAAAGATTGAGACCATACACTACCTCAAATGGAGAGTGTCTGGCTGTAATGCTTGGACTCCTATTGTATGCAAATTCAACTTGGGCAAGCTTCAAATCCCAATCTCTCATGGTTATCAGAATGGCTCCCAACATTTTATTGGTTGCTTCAGTTTGGCTATCCATTTGTGGGTGATGGGAGGTGCTAAACATGAGTTTAGTGCCCAATTTACTCCATAAAGTCCTTCAAAAATGGCTTAAGAATTTGGTATCCCTATTCGAAACTATGGTTCTAGGGATTCCATGAAGTCTCACCACTTCTTTGAAGAATAAGTTAGCCACTTTGCTTACATCTTCAGTCTTGGTGCATGGTAGAAAGTGAGCCATTTTGGAAAACCTATCAACCACCACCATTATTGCATCCTTCCCTCTTTGAGTTCTAGGAAAAGCTACCACAAAATCCATGTTTAGATCTTCCCAAGGTTGCTTCGAAACCGGAAAAGGCATGTAAGGACTAGCTTTGAAATGAGATTTGGACCTTTGACAAGTGTCACACCTTGCTACAATGGCTTGGACGTCACCAACCATCTTAGGCCAATAAAAAAGTTCCTTAAGCATCTCCAAGGTTTTATTTAAGCCAAAATGACCTACCAACCCACCGTCATGTGTCTCCCTAATGAGAAGCTCTCTAAAAGAACCCTTAGGTATACATAATTTGGTTCCTTTGAAGAGGAAACCATCTTATACAGTGTAGTCTTCATAGGCACCCATTAAACACTTCTTCAAGATCTTTTCAAGCTCTTCATCTTCATGATAATAATCTTTCATGAGCTGAAACCCAAGACCCGTGCATCAAGTATGGATAATAGATAATTTCTCCTTGAGAGTGCATCAACAACTACATTAGAAGCTCCTTGCTTATAGGAAGAAACAAAAGAAAAAGATTGAAGGAATTCTACCCATTTAGCATGCCTTGCACTTATCTTTTGTTGGCTACTAAGAAACTTCAAAGCTTGATGATCTGAATGGAGAACAAATTGCTTAGGCCTTAAGTAATGACTCCAATGATCTAAGGCCCTAAAAATAGCATAAAATTCTTTATCATAGGTAGAATATCTCCTCTTTGTATCATTAAGCTTCTCACTAAAATAAGCTATGGGTCTTTTAGCTTGAGTGAGGATTGCCCCAATGCCAACTCCACTAGCATCACACTCCACTTCAAATACTTTATCAAAGTCAGGTAAGGCTAAGATGGGGGCTTCACATAACCTTTTTTTAATCTCCTCAAATGCTTTGGAGACTGTTGTGGACCATTCAAACCAAATTTTCTTCATGCATTCAATGATGAGAGCCATGAGAGTGCTAAAATTAGGCACAAAATGCCTATAGAAAGAAACAAGGCCATGGAAGCTCCTTAATTCAGTAAGAGTCTTCGGTTGGGGCCAAGTTTTAATGGCTTCTACCTTGGATTGATCTACTTGGATGCCATTTTTGGAAACTACATATCCAAGGAACACAACTTGGTCTACAAAGAATTCACACTTCTCTTCCTTTGCATACAACTTATTCTTTCTCAATACATCAAAGACACTCCTCAAGTGCAAGATATGATCATCACAAGTTTTGCTATATACTAATATGTCATCAAAATACACAACAACAAAAGAGCCAATGAAAGGTTTGAATACTTCATTCATAAGTCTCATGAAGGTGCTTGGAGCATTGGAAAGGCCAAAGGGCATAACCAACCACTCATATAAGCCTCCCTTAGTCTTGAAAGTTGTCTCCCATTCATCTCCTTCTGTCATCCTTATTCGATGGTAGCCACTCCTTAGATCAATTTTGGAGAAGACACAAGCACCATGTAACTCATCAAGCATGTCATCAAGTCTAGGGATGGGATACCTATACTTGATGGTTATATTGTTAATGGCTCTACTATCCACACATATCCTATATGAGCCATCTTTCTTAGGAACAAGTAGGGCTGGAATGGAACATGGACTCATGCTAGGCCTTACAAAGCCTTTTTCAATCAATTCTTCCACTTGCCTTTGCAACTCTTTAGTCTCCATGGGATTGCATCTATAGGTTGGCTTATTAGGCAATGGTGCACCTAGAACCAAGTCAATTTGATGTTCAATGCCTCTTATAGGAAGGAGGCCGAATGGAAGCTCCAGTGGGAACACATCTTTAAATTCGACCAAGAGAGGTTGAACTAAGGGATGGGCTTCTTTCTTCTCATGTTTGATCTTCCCTTAAACTATAAGTAATGTAAAGACATGGTGCAAACTCAAAAGAGCCTTTTCTACTTGCTGCCCATTCATATACATACTCTCCCTTCTAGCTTCTTTCCCTTTGATAGCCTTATTAGCTTCTTGGGGACTAAGAGGTAGCAAAGTAATGGTCTTCCCCTTGAATTTGAAGGAATAAGTGTTCTTTTTACCATCACGAGTTACTTCTCTATCAAATTGCCAAGGTCTCCCTAGCAACAAATGGCATGCATCCATGGGAACTACATCACACACAATCTCATCTTGGTAATGTTTGCCAATGGAGAAGGAAACAAGTACTTGTTTGGCTACTTGAAGGCTGGTCCCATTGCTCAATCATTGGAGCTTATATAGTTGAGGATAAGGTATGGTAGAGACGATCCAAGTTTCTCCACTAATGTAGATGAAGCCACATTTGCACAACTTCCACTATCTATAATTAAAGAACATACCTTGCCGCAGCTAATTCTTGCCACCTTATGGAGATAAAGGAAGCTCTCCCTTGCTGCCCAATGGGAGGGGAGGACGTTTTAACATGGTCCCCTAATACTAATGGCAAATTCACTATCAAATCGGCATGGGAGATCATGAGGAGCAGGAAAGACAAGATTAGTTGGCACAACATTGTATGGTTTAAAAGGCATTTCCTAAGACATTCATTCATTGTATGGATGGATATTAGAGGTAAACTAATGACAAGGGATAGGTTAGCAAGAATTGGCCTTATATCCCACAATGTATGCCCATTATGCAATGAGGATCCGGAAAGCATGGACCACCTATTTTTTAGGTGTGTTTTCAGCTCCCAAATCTGGAATGGAATGCTCAATCTTTGCCATCAACAAATCATGTATAGCTCATGGACTTCATTGATCGCGGAATTAGCAAACAAATGGAAGGAAAATAACTTCAAGAATATTTTGAGTAAACTTTGCTTTGGGGCAGCCGTATACTACATTTGGAAGGCTAGGAATGACCTTTGCTTTGGAAGAGATGGATTACCAAGGGGGAGAGTCCGAATGCTTATTCAAGAATGTGTTAGAGTTAGAGTTTCTTGCTTGAGAAAGGTTACCAAGTCTAGTGAAAATGTGCTTCTTGCAAATAATTGGGATATTCCTCATATAATATTTGAATAGCTTTTGATGGTGTTGACTTGTAATATGTTTTGGTTTTAGGATGTAAGGTCATGTCATGTGTTTTGTATCAACTTGTGTTGGGTATGTGATTCGGCATAACCTAGGGACTTGTCCTAGGTATGCTTGTGAGTTGTGTTGTCTCTTTGGATCACTTTGATTCAATGGTTGTTTTTAGTGTTTCTTGTTTGTTGCGGCATAACCTAGGGGCTTGTCCTAGGTATGCTTGTGTAAAGCTTATCTAAGAGCTTTGTCCAAGATAAGCATTTGTATATCCTTTCTTTGGTATAAACTTATTATTAATTACCAAAAAAAAAAAGCATACCTTGCCTCCAATGGTGCATCTTGATTGAAAAATTTAGAGCCTTTGTTCCTCATGTGGAAAGGACTTGGAATGCAACGCTCTTCTAATCACTAACATCTCTCCTTCATCAGCCCTTTGCATGACCTCCTCTTCTTCTTCTTCAACAGCTCCATCTTCATGGCCATAATCTACATTTTCTTCATCTTCTTGAAGAGATTCTGCAATAGCTTGAATCTTCATCAATGACAAAGCTCTTCTATTTGGGCATTCGACTTGAAAGTATCCATAGCCTTGGTATTTGAAGCACGTTTTATTGGAGAGATCAAGTTTTCCCATCTTTGGTTTGTTCTTGCTAGGTTCTACCACCTTCTCTTTCCCTTTCTCCTTGGAAATGGTTTTGATAGCCTTATAGTTGGATGGGGAACCCTTTTGAAAGGTGGTTCCCTTGTTGAAAGGAGGACTTTTGGAGAATGAAGTCCCCTTGGTAAATGGCTTGGCAACTGTAGACTTCATGGCCTTCTTTTGCTTCTCCACCTTAATAGCCAACTTACAAACATCGTCAAAAGTGCAATATGGTTGCAACTCTACCATATGAGCAATGTCTTGGTTTAAGCCACCAATGAATCTTGCAATGGTTTGCTCTTTTACTTCTAACAGCTCACTCCTCATTAATAGCTTCTCAAACTCCCTTATGTAATGCTCTACTCCATCACTTCCTTGCTTAAGGGTGGTGCATATCCATCAAGGCAATGCAACAATTCACAAACTCAAATCTGGAAATTAATGTTCATATGGCACAGCAGCACTTTATCTTCCAATTTAACCAATCAAATGACCTCCAAAACATACAAAGGATAGATCATTGGAAAGGGTATTCAAAGAGCTTTCTAATGGTATATTATAGCAATCACAACTCAATCAATAAGGCATTCAAAACTTGTTTCAAAGTTTGATGGCAAAATTACATACTGTGAACAGTATCCGGGTATACAACACACATTCACACTTTGGATTTCAAGGGTAACAAGAAAGTTAACCAAGGCATAAAGGAAATTTCCACCAACCTTGGGGTCTTCCACCACCAATTCTTCCTCCAAGATGAATTGGATAAAGGAAAAAGCAACTAAAGAAAAGCTACAAAGCTTTACTTGAATATTTCATTATCAAAGAAGTCTAACCTTTTCAAGTGAAAATCCACTTTCATATACAAGAGCAAGTGGTGGCAAAAATTGGGCATTAATTTGACATGGAAGCTTTTCCCTTCATTTAAGCTTAACCATTCATTCAATACTAAGCCCATACCATATTAATTGAAGAAAACAACAAAAGGGAACAACTTTTCCCTAAAAGGTGGAACTATGTCCACCAACTAAAGTTACTTGCTTCCCATTTAGTTGCAATCCAACTAAATGGGCTTCATGGCATCTTGGGCTCCATTTAAGTGATGGAGGGCTGCCTCATCTACTTGGGCTTCAAGTGGGCTTCTTGGACTCATTTAAGTCTCCATTTCATTAAGGCCTTGGATGCAAGTAATGAGATTGCACCCAAAAGTAAAGTTGGGCCAATGTGGAAAAAGCAATGAATCTTTGGGCTTGCATGGAGCTAATTCTTCATTCTCAATGGTGGCTTGAGCCAAATGGAGATTTGATAGAGACTTGGAAGCTAGGGTTGGAGAGGTAGACGAAAATACATCATCCCCTCCGGGTTGGGAAGGACTTGCCCTCAAGTCCTCAAGGTGGCTATCCTCCATGTATGGTGAAAGATCTCCAATGTTGAAGGTGGCCGAGACTCCTCCCATTTCATCTGGAAGATTCACCTTGTATGCATTGTCATTCACCCTCTCAAGCACTTCAAATGGTCCATCAGCCTTGGAGCTAGCTTACTCCTCCTTTTGCTTGGAAATCTCTCTTTTCTCAAATGCACCCAAACCAAGTCACCCGGTTTGAAAATGGATGGCTTCTTATGCTTGTTGATCTTCCTCTTGTGAGCTTCATTGGCCTTCATGATTTGAAATTTGATGGTTTCATGGAGCTTTTTCATGGCAGCAGCTTTCTCTTTGGCATCCTTGTGAACTTGCACATCAAGAGGTAAGGAAGTTAGATCCAAAGGAGTTAAGGGATTAAGGCCATAGACTACCTCAAACGGAGAGTGATCGGTTGTTGCACTTGGACTCCTATTGTAGGAAAATTCAGCTTGAGCAATCTTCAAGTCCCAATCCCTTAAGTGCTTGTTAACCAAAGTCCTCAAGATTGTTCCCAAAGACCTATTAATTACTTCGGTTTGACCATCGGTTTGAGGGTGATGAGAGGTGCTAAACATGAGCTTGGTTCCCATTTTGCTCCATAATGTCCTCCAAAAGTGGCTCAAGAACTTGGTGTCTCGATCCGAAACTATGGTTCTTGGAATTCCACGTAGCTTCACCACTTCCTTGAAGAATAATTTAGCCACCTTGCTAGCATCTTCAGTCTTGGAATAAGGGATGAAGTGGGCCATTTTAGAGAATCTATCTACTACCACCATTATAGCATCCTTTCCCCTTTGAGTTCTTGGAAGAGCCATAATAAAATCCATGCTAAGATCCTCCCATGGCTGCTCCGGAATAGGTAAAGGCATGTAAGGACCAGGTTTGAAATGAGACTTGGACCTTTGACATGTGCCACACCTTGCAATAATGGCTTGGACGTCACTCACCATCTTAGGCCAATAGAAATGCTCTTTAAGCATGTCTAAGGTCTTATTTATGCCAAAATGACCTTGGTGCATATTCAACCAAACATGCAACAAGAAACCAAAAATCAAAAACTGTTTTCACTGTTCATGTGGTATGAGCAGTTTTTTTGTTCTTGCAGTTTAACCAACCAAATCAACTCCAAATTGAACCAAATTCATTTCATCATAATCACAACACAACGAACTTTCTTTCAAGCTCTGGACGTACACAATTGGAGTAGATTAAGGCAATCAAATTACAAGTAAAATGCAGTGGCAGAAATGGTAATTATGTTGCAACTCTCTGCCATAATCAAGATTAACACACATACACACTCTAATTTGGATTTCTAAGGAAACATAAAGTGTAACCAAGGCATAAAGGAAAGTTCCACCAACCTTGGGGCCTTCCACCACCAATCTTCCACCAAGAATGATTGGATAAAGGAAATAAGAAAGAGAGCCAACAAAGCTTCATCAAGTTTTCATTCCAAAAGTAAAAAAACTGCATTTTACAAAGCATAACCACTTTATATGAGAGTAAGTGACGGCAAGATATATGTGTACATAGACTTTTAATAAATTAGTTCACCCTAGCCCTTAATTCACTCTAAACCACACAAAATAAGCCATGCCATACTTTAAATAAATGCAATAGGACAAAATGTTACTATTATTCCATAAAAAGTAGGCTCTTGTCTTCACCAAAGCTTTCCTTTCATCCAATTTCGTCCAACTCTCCCAATTGGGCTTTGAACACCTTTTTGGGCTTCAAAATGGAGTGATGGATGGTTGTAACTTCACTTGGGCTTCTCAAAATGATGCTTGGACGTTTGGACCATTGATGGACTTCAAAAGTTGCACTTTTGGATCAATTGGAGCAAGCTATTCATTTGGACCTTGGGTGGATGTAATAAGACTATATCCAAAAGTGGTTTTGGGCCAAAATTGAAGGGGCAATGCTTCCTTTGGCTTAGGATTTGTTGGAACTTCATTCTTCTTGGCTTCAAAGGTTGCATAGAGACTTAAGGATGACTTGGAACCCAAAAATGACAATGGAGCCGCATATACATCATCCTCCCTGGGTTGAGAAGGATTTGCCCTCAAATCTTCAAGATGGCTACCCTCCATTTGCTGACCATTCATAAACAACTCTCTTTCTTGACTTCTTTTCCCTTAGTAGCTTTATGAACTTGTTGTGGACTAAGAGGAGCTAAAGTGATAGTCTTGCCATTGAATTTAAAGGAATAAGTGTTCTTCTTGCCATCATGCTTCACTTCCCTATCAAATTGCCATGGTCTTCCCAACAACAAGTGACAAGCATCCATAGGAATCACATCACACAAAATCTCATCACTATAATGCTTACCAATGGAGAAGGAAACAAGCACTTGTTTGGCTACTTGGAGGCTGGTCCCATTGCTCAACCATTGGAGCTTGTATGGTTGAGGATGAGGTATGGTAGGCAATCCAAGTTTTTCCACTAAGGTAGATGAAGCTACATTGTCACAATTTCCACTATCTACAATTAAAGAACACACTTTATCTTCAATGGTGCACCTTGATTGGAAAATGTGGAGTCTTTGCTCTTCATGAGGAAGAGGCTTGGCATGCAATGCTCTTCAAATCACTAACATCTCTCCTTCATCAGCTCCTTGTAGAATTTCTTCTTCTTCCTTGTTGGCTTCATCACTTTTATGGCTGGAAACTTCACTTTCTTCTTCTTCTTGAAGAGACTCCTCAATTGCTTGTATCTCCATCAAGGATAAAACTCTCCTATTAGGGCATTCAGCTTGGAAGTGTCCATAGCCTTGGCATTTAAAGCACTTTTTGTTGGAGAGGTTAGTCTTCACCATATTAGGCTTGTCCTTAGTTGGTTCCACCATTTTTTCCTTGCCTTTCTCCTTGGAAGAAGAATCAACAACATTTGTGTAGGATGGGGAACCTTTATGGAAGGTAGTTCCCTTGGTAAAAGATATGCTTTTGTTAGATAATGTCCCTTTGGAGAATGACTTGGAAACCATGGGCTTCATGGCCTTGTTTTGTTTCTCCACTTTAATAGCCAACTTACACACATCTTCAAAAGTGCAATATGGTTGCAATTCTACCATATGAGCAATGTCTTGGTTTAAGCCACCAATGAATCTTGCAATGGTTTGCTCTTTCACTTCCGACAGCTCACTCCTCATTAATAGCTTCTCAAACTCCCTTATGTAATGCTCTACTCCATCACTTCCTTGCTTAAGGGTGTGTAGCTTGAGGTAAAGATCTTGTTTATGGTTGTCTGGAAGGAATCTTCTCTTCATAAGCTTCTTTAGTTTATCCCAAGATCTCACTCTCTCTTTACCATCCCTTTCCCTTTGCTTCTTAAGATTTTCCCACCACAAGGATGCATAATCCTTGAATTTCAAGATGGCAAGTTTACATTTCTTCTCATCTGAATAGCCCTTATATTCAAAAACTCTCTCTATATAGCATGTAACCAATCAACAAAATCATCCGAACTCATGCTCCCTTCGAATTCTGAAATTTCAATCTTTAAACCCCTATCATCATCCTTTTCTCTCCTAGGTGGCCTCTCTTGCTATTCCTTACTTGAATAATCATGAAGCATCAATTTCTCTCTATTATGAACTTGTTGTGGACTAAGAGGAGTTAAAGTGATAGTCTTACCATTGAATTTAAAGGAGTAAGTGATGTATTTTTGGCCACTTCTCCAACTCTAGCTTCCAAGTCTCTATCAAATCTTCGTTTGGCTCCAGCCACCATTAAGAATGAGGGAAAAGCTCCATGCAAGTCTTGGAGGAAGAATTGGTGGTGGAAGATGCCAAGGTTGGTGGAACTTTCCTTTATGCCTTGGTTAATTTTCTTGTTACCCTTGAAATCCAAAGTATGAAGGTGTGAATGTGAGTTGTATGCTTTGGATACTGTTCACAGTGTATGTTTTTGCCATTTTCAGATTTTGCCAATAAACGTTGAGACAAGCTTTGAATGCCTTGTTGATTGAGTTGTGATTGCTATCATATACCATTAGAAAGCTCTTTGAATGCCTTTTCCAATGATCTATAATTTGTATGATTAAGAGGTCTTTTGCTTGGTTAAAATTGAAAGACAAAATTGTTGTTGTGCCATATGAACAGTAATTCCAAAATTGAGTTTGTGTGTTGTTGCATTGTGTTGATGGATATGCACCATTTGGTATCAGAGCCTAGGGTATTTGTGTGCTTTGTTGACTGATTTCTACCTCCCGGAGCTACTGTTCACCGTCGAAGTTACTGTTCACTATAAGTTACTGTTCACAGAACCTAAATTTGCCTTAAACACAAACCTTCCTAAACCTAAACACTTACCAATACTCACCCCAAGCCATAAACACTTATAACTATTTGCCTTTACCCACTAGCCATTATCAAAAATGTCCCATAAAAGAACTTCATCCTCATCCTCCTCATCTCCTCATCCTTGGGAATTTGCCCACATGTCACTAAAAGAAGAGGTCAAAGGAGAAATTAAGGCCATTAGGGACCAAATGAATCAAATGATGCAAATGATGAGAGACTTGACCCTCACTGAAAGTTGGGCACCCTTATCACAACCCCAAACTTCAACACAAAGCCAAATACCCCCTCCTCCACCTCACCCAACCCAACTACATCAACCAAGAAGACATATTAGACCTTCCCCTCCTCCTCCTAGACATCATCGGGAGGAATTGATGCTTCGTGATTATTCAAGTGAGGAAGAGCAAGAGAGGCCACCTAGGAGAGAAAAGGATGATGATAGGGGTTTAAGGATTGAAATTTTGGAATTTGAAGGGAGCATGAGTCCGGATGATTTTGTTGATTGGTTACATGCTACAGAGAGAGTTTTTGAATATAAGGGCTATTCGGATGAGAAGAAATGTAAGCTTGCCATCTTAAAATTCAAGGATTATGCATCCTTGTGGTGGGAAAATCTTATGAAGCAAAGGGAAAGGGATGGTAAAGAGAGAGTGAGATCTTGGGAGAAACTAAATAAGCTTATGAAGAGAAGATTCCTCCCAGACAACCATAAACAAGATCTTTACCTCAAGCAAGGAAGTGATGGAGTAGAGCATTACATAAGGGAGTTTGAGAAGCTATTAATGAGGAGTGAGCTGTCGGAAGTGAAAGAGCAAACCATTGCAAGATTCATTGGTGGCTTAAACCAAGACATTGCTCATATGGTAGAATTGCAACCATATTGCACTTTTGAAGATGGTTGTAAGTTGGCTATTAAGGTGGAGAAGCAAAAGAAGGCCATGAAGTCTACGGTTGCCAAGCCATTTACCAAGGGGACTTTATTCTCCAAAAGTCCTCCTTTCAACAAGGGAACAACCTTTCAATAGGGTTCCTTATCCAACTATAAGGCTGCCAAAATCACTTCCAAGGAGAAAGGGAAAGAAAATGTGGTAGAACCTAGCAAGAACAAACCAATTATGGGAAAACTTGATCTCTTCAATAAAAAGTGTTTCAAATGCCAAGGCTATGGACACTTCCAAGTCGAATGCCCAAATAGAAGAGCTTTGTCATTGATGGAGATTCAAACTATTGAAGAATCTCTTCAAGAAGATGAAGAAAATGTAGATTATGGCCATGAAGATGGAGCTGCTGAAGAAGAAGAAGAGGAGGTCATGCAAAGGGCTGATGAAGGGGAGATGTTAGTGATTAGAAGAGCATTACATTCCATGTCCTTTCCACATGAGGAACAAAGGCTCCAAATTTTCCAATCAGGATGCACCATTGGAGGCAAGGTGTGTTATTTGATTATAGATAGTGGAAGTTGTGAAAATGTGGCTTCATCTACATTAGTGGAGAAACTTGGATTGTCTACCATACCTCATCCTCAACCATATAAGCTCCAATGGTTGAGGAATGGGACCAGCCTCCAAGTAGCCAAACAAGTACTTGTTTCCTTCTCCATTGGCAAGCATTACCAAGATGAGATTGTGTGTGATGTAGTTCCCATGGATGCATGCCATTTGTTGTTAGGGAGACCTTGGCAATTTGATAGAGAAGTAACTCGTGATGGTAAAAAGAACACTTATTCCTTCAAATTCAAGGGGAAGACCATTACTTTGCTACCTCTTAGCCCCTAAGAAGCTAATAAGGCTATCAAAAGGAAAGGAGTTAGAAGGGAGAGTATGTATATGAATGGGCAGCAAGTAGAAAAGGCTCTTTTGAGTTTGCAACCTGTCTTTACATTACTTATACTTGAAGGGGAGATCAAACATGAGAAGAAGGAAGCCCATCCCTTAGTTCAATCTCTCTTGACCGAATTTGAAGATGTGTTCCCACTAGAGCTTCCATCCGGCTTCCCTCCTATAAGAGGCATTGAGCATCAAATTGACTTGGTTCCAGGTAAACCATTGCCTAATAAGCCAGCCTATAGATGCAATCCCATGGAGACTAAAGAGTTGCAAAGGCAAGTGGAAGAATTGATTGAAAAAGGCTTTGTAAAGCCTAGCATGAGTCCATGTTCCGTTCCAGCCTTATTTGTTCCTAAGAAAGATGGCTCATATAGGATGTGTGTGGATAGTAAAGCCATTAACAATATAACCATCAAGTATAGGTATCCCATCCCTAGACTTGATGACATGCTTGATGAGTTACATGGTGCTTGTGTCTTTTCCAAAATTGATCTAAGGAGTGGCTACCATCAAATAAGGATGAAAGAAGGAGATAAATGGAAGACAACCTTCAAGACTAAGGGAGGCTTATATGAATGGTTGGTTATGCCTTTTGGCCTTTCAAATGCTCCAAGCACTTTCATGAGGCTTATGAATGTGGTTCTCAAACCTTACATTGGTGCATTTGTTGTTGTTTATTTTGATGACATATTAGTATATAGCAAAACTCTTGATGATCATGTCTTGCATTTGAGGAGTGTTTTTGATGTGTTGAGGAAGAATAAGTTATATACAAAAGAAGAGAAGTGTGAATTACAACACTAGACTTTTGCTGCCACAATGGAAACTACTCTCCTAAAATCCTCTCTCTAAAAATTATGCTCTCCCTTCTCTCTAAAACCTCATACCCCTCATTCACTTCCTAGTTGTTCAGCCAACCCTCTTCTCAGCTAGGCTGGTGTCCCTTTAGGTAACCAACCTTCGGTCCGGTGACTCCTGGTCACCAGCCTTCCACCATTCTCTGGTAGTTTCTTTTAACTCTTGGTTCTTCATTCTATGGCATTTGTGTTAGTGGTGCAAGTTTTCGTCTCATTTTGTAGAGCTTTTAAGGTTTTTTCTTCCGGTTTCAATCTCCTTTCTAGGTTCAGATTATTTCCGTCTCTGTCTCTTCACCGTGGTGTTTTCT